>NC_140003.1:26655240-26920240 GCF_964263955.1 Coregonus lavaretus
ATCCTCTCTCTCTCTCTCTCCTCTCTCCTTCTCTCTCTCTCTCTCTCTCCTCTCTCTCTCTCTCTCTCTCTCTCTCTCTCTCTCTCTCTCTCTCTCTCTCGCTCTCTCTCCTGTTAGTTACTAGTTACACCCAACCAATGGAAAGTTTAGTTACAGAGTTACACCCAACCAATGGAAAGTTTAGTTACAGAGTTACACCCAACCAATGGAAAGTTTAGTTACAGAGTTACACCCAATCAATGGCATATTTAATTACAGAGTTACACCCGAACAATGGCGTGTTTAGTTACAGAGTTACACCCAACCAATGCATGATTAGTTACAATGTTACACCCAACCAATGGCATGTTCAGTTCTAGAGTTACACCCAACCAATGACATGTTTAGTTCTAGAGTTACACCCAACAAAAGTTCTTTTGAGTATTTACAGTACCACACCTTGCTTACTGGGACAGTTACTGAGGAAACATACTCAGTGTACTTCAGGGCTGCACGTACATTATTTAACGTTGACCCGTGATTAACATACTCTCGCTGTCGTCCTCAGCTCTTCTTGTCACTGACGGTGAGGTGGGGAACAACAAGGAAGTCCTGGATCTGGTGAAGAAGAATGCCGTCTCTCACAGGTGGGCCCACCCGCAACAAGCACTGTTTCCCCTATCATTACCTAGTTGGGGAAGGGCTCCCATAGCTAGCTGTGTCACCTCCCACCTGAAATAATTAGACTTACTGGTTTTAATAGAGAGTTTGTTACAGAGGCCATGCACCTGTCTGGAAGTATAACCACTGGTCTTTTTGACACAAATATGAATGTAAAACCCAACTAAAGTAAAACCTACCCAACCTGTTTGTGGGAAGCAGTGTGGGAGAGATATGTAATATGTAGGTTAGGGTTTTTTCACCCCTTGATGATTCTTCCTGTACAGTTATGTGACGAACGGACAGACAGACGGACCGACAGACGTAGATCGATTACAGTCCCTTCTCCGATTTCATCATGGTGTCACGGTTTCGGCCGAGCCTGCCTCTCCCTTGTTCGGGCAGGTTTCGGCGTTCGTCGTCACCGGAATTCTAGCTGCCACCGCTGTATGTTTCTGTTCGTTTGCTTTTGTCTGTTTGTTTCCACACCTGTTTCTGTTTTGGCGTAAATTAGTGTCCTATAAGTTTCTCGTTGTGTTTGTCTAGTGTTGTGTGTAATTATTTCCGTCAGTATTGTGTTTTGCTCGGTTGAGCTTATTCTCCACTGCGCTGGAGCATTTTCGCACCTGTGTGTGCACAGTTACATTTTGTCGCACCTGTTTGTGCGCAATTTACCTTTCGCCTTCGTGCGTGTTTTTTCGCTTTCGGGCTAAGTTGTCCTGTTGCCTTAGTTTGGCCAGTAATACAGCCTTTGGAACATTCAGTCTGAGTCCTGCGTTTGATTCCTACATTACACCTACAACACGCCCTGACAGAATTACACACCTTCTATGGAATCAGCAGGAGCCGAAGCAGCCCAGACGAGACTGGAGGCCCAGGTTCGGGACCAACAAGATCAGCTCCTGCAGATGGGGACCGCCCTGCAGGAGGTGATTTCCACCATCCGAGGCTGGGGTCCGCCTCCACCGCCTCCCGCCCTGCCAGCACCATCGGCCAGCCCGCCCATTCCAGCGCCGGTACCTCGAGGAGTCCGACTATCTCTCCCGAGGGCCTACGACGGAGCCGCGGCTGGGTGTCAGGGATTCCTACTCCAGGTGGAGCTATACCTGGCCACAGTGCACCCGGCACCTTCAGGGCATGAGAGCGTGTCCGCCCTGATCTCCTGCCTGGCCGGAAAGGCGTTGGAGTGGGCCAACGCGGAGTGGAGGAAGATCGACGCCACGACGATTACTTACAACGAGTTCTCCCGCCGCTTCAGGGCGGTGTTTGACCATCCCCCGGAGGGGAAAGCGGCGGGGGAGCGTCTGGTCTTCCTCCGGCAGGGGAGGAGAAGTGCCCAGGAATTCGCGCTCGAATTCCGTACGCTAGCGGCAGATGCAGGGTGGAATGATCGGGCCCTCATCGATCTGTACAGATGTAGCCTACGAGAGGACGTCCGTCGGGAGCTGGCTTGTAGGGACACCAGCCTCTCCTTCGACCAGCTGGTTGACATGTCCATCAGGCTGGATAACCTACTGGCTACCCGCGGACGTCCTGCGGAGGGTCCGCCCATTTCACCCTCCAGCGCCTCAGAGCCGTGTCCTATGGAGCTCGGGGGCGCTGGCGCTAGAGAGAGGAGGAGTCGGCAGGCTAGGGGGTCCATCCACTGCACCAACTGTGGTCGGGGAGGACACACCGCGGCTAGGTGCTGGGGATGGCCTCCTAGGGGAGATGACGACAGGTCCCGCACTGGGGATTCCCTCCAGGTGAGTAGGCGCCCCACTCACCCAGAGCTCACTGTTGCCCATTTTTGTATGCCTGTACGTTTTCCACAGGTAGCACCTCATTCCCAGCATAAGGCGCTGGTAGATTCAGGCGCGGCTGGGAATTTTATTGATAAAAAGTTTTGTTTAGAGTTAGGGATTCCCCTCATTCCTGTTGATGTTCCTTTTCCCGTTCACGCCCTAGATAGTCGTCCGTTGGGTACGGGCTTAATCAGGGAGGTCACGGCGCCACTTAGGATGTGTGCGCAGGGGGATCATCAGGAGATGATTCAGCTGTTCCTGATTGACTCTCCTGCGTATCCGGTGGTGCTGGGCATGCCCTGGTTGAGTACCCATAACCCAGCTATTTCGTGGCAAGAGAGGGCTCTGATGGAGTGGTCTGCTCAGTGTGTGGGTAGATGTTTGGGCGTTTCCGTAGGGGCTACCTCGGTGGAGAGTCCAAACCAGGTGCCCGCATTGCACGTTCCACCTGAGTATGGGGATTTGGCTATTGCGTTTAGTAAGGCGAGGGCGACGCGGTTGCCACCCCATAGGCAGGGGGATTGTGCGATAGACCTCCAGGCAGGAGCTGCGCTCCCACGGAGCCATGTGTATCCTCTGTCTCAGGAGGAGAAGAAAGCTATGGAGATTTACATAGACGAATCGCTGAGACAAGGATACATACGGCCTTCCACTTCCCCCGCGTCCTCGAGTTTCTTTTTCGTGAAGAAAAAGGATGGTGGTTTGCGCCCGTGCATCGATTACCGTGGTCTCAATCAGATTACGGTGAAGTATAGTTATCCACTCCCGCTGATTGCGACCATGACTGAGTCGTTGCATGGGGCGCGTTTCTTCACGAAATTAGATCTCAGGAGCGCGTACAACTTGGTGCGCATCAGGGAGGGTGATGAATGGAAAACAGCCTTTAGTACCACCTCGGGCCATTACGAATATCTGGTCATGCCATACGGGTTGATGAACGCTCCGTCAGTTTTCCAATCATTTGTGGATGAGATCTTCAGGGACATGCAGGGGCAGGGGGTGGTGGTGTACATTGATGACATTCTCGTGTACTCACCTACCCGTGTCGAGCATGTGGCCCTGGTGCGCAGAGTGTTGCGGAGGCTGGTGGAGCACGACCTGTATGTGAAGGCAGAGAAGTGTCTGTTTTTCCAGGAGTCGGTCTCCTTTTTGGGTTATCAGTTGTCTGCGTCAGGGGTGAAGATGGAGGTAGACCGGGTGTCGGCCGTGCGTAATTGGCAAACACCAACCACTGTGAAGGAGGTGCAGCAGTTTTTGGGGTTTGCAAATTACTACAGGAGGTTCATCCGGGGTTTTGGACAGGTGGCAGCTCCCATCACGTCTCTGTTGAAGGGGGGTCCGGTGCGTCTGCAGTGGTCGGCCGAGGCGGACAGGGCTTTTGGGAGGCTGAAGGACCTGTTTACCTCGGCCCCGGTGCTGGCGCATCCGGATCCCTCTTTGCCGTTCCAGGTAGAGGTGGACGCGTCGGAGGCCGGTTTAGGAGCCGTGCTTTCCCAACGGTCTGGCGCGCCACCTAAACTCCGCCCCTGTGCTTTTTATTCTAAGAAGCTCAGTCCGGCGGAGCGGAACTATGACGTAGGGGACAGGGAGCTGTTAGCCGTGGTACAGGCTCTCAAGGTGTGGAGGCACTGGCTTGAGGGGGCTCAACACCCTTTCCTCATTTTGACGGACCACCGTAACCTGGAGTACATCCGGGCGGCGAGGAGGCTGAACCCTCGCCAGGCAAGATGGAGTATGTTCTTGACCAGGTTTACTTTTAAGATCACGTACATCCCTGGGTCACAGAATGGCAAGGCAGATGCGCTGTCTCGGCGGTATGACACGGAGGAGAGGTCCGTAGAGCCCACTCCCATACTGCCTGAGTCGTGTCTGGTGGCACCGGTAGTGTGGGAGGTCGATGCTGAACTCGAGCGGGCGTTACGCACCGACCCTAGTCCACCACAGTGCCCGGAGGGTCGGAAGTACGTTCCGCTCGAGGTTCGGGATCGATTGATCTATTGGGCTCACACGTCACCCTCCTCTGAACATCCGGGTATCGGCCGGACAGTGCACTGTCTTAGTGCCAAGTACTGGTGGCCCACGTTGGCAAGGGATGTGAGGGTTTATGTTTCCTCCTGCTCGGTGTGCGCCCAGTGTAAGGCGCCTAGACATCTACCTAGGGGTAAGTTGCTACCCCTGCCCGTTCCACAACGACCATGGTCCCACCTCTCAGTGGACTTTATAACAGACCTTCCCCTCTCCCAAGGGAATACTACCATCCTGGTCGTTGTGGACCGGTTCTCTAAGGCCTGTCGTTTGCTCCCCATGCCGGGTCTTCCTACTGCCCTACAAAATGCCGAGGCACTGTTTACCCATGTGTTCCGGCACTACGGGGTACCCGAGGACATTGTGGCTGATCGGGGTCCCCAATTCACCTCCAGAGTCTGGAGAGCGTTTATGGAGCGGTTGGGGGTCTCGGTGAGCCTCACCTCGGGTTACCACCCAGAGAGTAATGGGCAGGTGGAACGCGTAAACCAGGATGTGGGTAGGTTTCTCAGAACATACTGCCAGGACCGGCCGGAGGAGTGGTCAAGGTACGTTCCCTGGGCCGAGATGGCCCAGAATTCCCTACGCCATTCCTCCACTAACCTAACTCCATTTCAATGTGTGTTAGGTTACCAGCCGGTTCTGGCACCCTGGCAGCAGAGCCAGATCGAGGCTCCTGCGGTGGATGAGTGGGCGCGGCGCTCGGAGGAGACTTGGAACGCTGCACACGTCCACCTGCAGCGGGCCCTCCGACGTCAGAAGGCGAGCGCTGATCTCCACCGCAGTGAGGCACCGGTGTACGCACCTGGTGATCGAGTCTGGCTCCCTACCAGAAACCTGCCCCTCCGCCTGCCCTGTCGGAAACTGGGTCGGCGGTTTGTAGGGCCATTTAAAGTCCTGAGAAGGTTGAACGAGGTATGTTATAGATTACAGCTACCTGTGGAGTATAAGTGTATTAACCCCTCGTTCCATGTGTCCCTTCTCAGGCCGGTGGTAGCGGGCCCACTCCAAGAAGATGAGATCTTGGAGACTCCTCCGCCCCCGTTGGACATCGAGGGGGCACCGGCGTACTCCGTGAGATCCATCTTGGATTCGAGACGTCGGATGGGGGGTCTCCAGTATCTAGTGGAGTGGGAGGGGTACGGTCCGGAGGAGCGGTGCTGGGTGCCGAGGAGAGACGTTTTGGACCCGTCGCTCCTGACGGAATTCCATCGGGGAAATCCGACGCGCCCTGCTCCGCGTCCTCCTGGTCGTCCCCGAGGCCGGAGTCGGCGCACGTCTGGAGCCGCGCGTCAAGGGGGGGGGTACTGTCACGGTTTCGGCCGAGGCTGCCTCTCTCCCTTGTTCGGGCAGGTTTCGGCGTTCGTCGTCTCCGGAATTCTAGCTGCCACCGCTGTATGTTTCATGTTCGTTTGCTTTTGTCTGTTTGTTTCCACACCTGTTTCTGTTTTGGCGTAATTAGTGTCCTATAAGTTTCTCGTTGTGTTTGTCTAGTGTTGTGTGTAATTATTTCCGTCAGTATTGTGTTTTGCTCGGTTGAGCTTATTCTCCACTGCGCTGGAGCATTTTCGCACCTGTGTGTGCACAGTTACATTTTGTCGCACCTGTTTGTGCGCAATTTACCTTTCGCCTTCGTGCGTGTTTTTTCGCTTTCGGGCTAAGTTGTCCTGTTGCCTTAGTTTGGCCAGTAATACAGCCTTTGGAACATTCAGTCTGAGTCCTGCGTTTGATTCCTACATTACACCTACAACACGCCCTGACAGAATTACACACCTTCTATGGAATCAGCAGGAGCCGAAGCAGCCCAGACGAGACTGGAGGCCCAGGTTCGGGACCAACAAGATCAGCTCCTGCAGATGGGGACCGCCCTGCAGGAGGTGATTTCCACCATCCGAGGCTGGGGTCCGCCTCCACCGCCTCCCGCCCTGCCAGCACCATCGGCCAGCCCGCCCATTCCAGCGCCGGTACCTCGAGGAGTCCGACTATCTCTCCCGAGGGCCTACGACGGAGCCGCGGCTGGGTGTCAGGGATTCCTACTCCAGGTGGAGCTATACCTGGCCACAGTGCACCCGGCACCTTCAGGGCATGAGAGCGTGTCCGCCCTGATCTCCTGCCTGGCCGGAAAGGCGTTGGAGTGGGCCAACGCGGAGTGGAGGAAGATCGACGCCACGACGATTACTTACAACGAGTTCTCCCGCCGCTTCAGGGCGGTGTTTGACCATCCCCCGGAGGGGAAAGCGGCGGGGGAGCGTCTGGTCTTCCTCCGGCAGGGGAGGAGAAGTGCCCAGGAATTCGCGCTCGAATTCCGTACGCTAGCGGCAGATGCAGGGTGGAATGATCGGGCCCTCATCGATCTGTACAGATGTAGCCTACGAGAGGACGTCCGTCGGGAGCTGGCTTGTAGGGACACCAGCCTCTCCTTCGACCAGCTGGTTGACATGTCCATCAGGCTGGATAACCTACTGGCTACCCGCGGACGTCCTGCGGAGGGTCCGCCCATTTCACCCTCCAGCGCCTCCGAGCCGTGTCCTATGGAGCTCGGGGGCGCTGGCGCTAGAGAGAGGAGGAGTCGGCAGGCTAGGGGGTCCATCCACTGCACCAACTGTGGTCGGGGAGGACACACCGCGGCTAGGTGCTGGGGATGGCCTCCTAGGGGAGATGACGACAGGTCCCGCACTGGGGATTCCCTCCAGGTGAGTAGGCGCCCCACTCACCCAGAGCTCACTGTTGCCCATTTTTGTATGCCTGTACGTTTTCCACAGGTAGCACCTCATTCCCAGCATAAGGCGCTGGTAGATTCAGGCGCGGCTGGGAATTTTATTGATAAAAAGTTTTGTTTAGAGTTAGGGATTCCCCTCATTCCTGTTGATGTTCCTTTTCCCGTTCACGCCCTAGATAGTCGTCCGTTGGGTACGGGCTTAATCAGGGAGGTCACGGCGCCACTTAGGATGTGTGCGCAGGGGGATCATCAGGAGATGATTCAGCTGTTCCTGATTGACTCTCCTGCGTATCCGGTGGTGCTGGGCATGCCCTGGTTGAGTACCCATAACCCAGCTATTTCGTGCCAAGAGAGGGCTCTGATGGAGTGGTCTGCTCAGTGTGTGGGTAGATGTTTGGGCGTTTCCGTAAGGGCTACCTCGGTGGAGAGTCCAAACCAGGTGCCCGCATTGCACGTTCCACCTGAGTATGGGGATTTGGCTATTGCGTTTAGTAAGGCGAGGGCGACGCGGTTGCCACCCCATAGGCAGGGGGATTGTGCGATAGACCTCCAGGCAGGAGCTGCGCTCCCACGGAGCCATGTGTATCCTCTGTCTCAGGAGGAGAAGAAAGCTATGGAGATTTACATAGACAAATCGCTGAGACAAGGATACATACGGCCTTCCACTTCCCCCGCGTCCTCGAGTTTCTTTTTCGTGAAGAAAAAGGATGGTGGTTTGCGCCCGTGCATCGATTACCGTGGTCTCAATCAGATTACGGTGAAGTATAGTTATCCACTCCCGCTGATTGCGACCATGACTGAGTCGTTGCATGGGGCGCGTTTCTTCACGAAATTAGATCTCAGGAGCGCGTACAACTTGGTGCGCATCAGGGAGGGTGATGAATGGAAAACAGCCTTTAGTACCACCTCGGGCCATTACGAGTATCTGGTCATGCCATACGGGTTGATGAACGCTCCGTCAGTTTTCCAATCATTTGTGGATGAGATCTTCAGGGACATGCCGGGGCAGGGGGTGGTGGTGTACATTGATGACATTCTCGTGTACTCACCTACCCGTGTCGAGCATGTGGCCCTGGTGCGCAGAGTGTTGCGGAGGCTGGTGGAGCACGACCTGTATGTGAAGGCAGAGAAGTGTCTGTTTTTCCAGGAGTCGGTCTCCTTTTTGGGTTATCAGTTGTCTGCGTCAGGGGTGAAGATGGAGGTAGACCGGGTGTCGGCCGTGCGTAATTGGCAAACACCAACCACTGTGAAGGAGGTGCAGCAGTTTTTGGGGTTTGCAAATTACTACAGGAGGTTCATCCGGGGTTTTGGACAGGTGGCAGCTCCCATCACGTCTCTGTTGAAGGGGGGTCCGGTGCGTCTGCATTGGTCGGCCGAGGTGGACAGGGCTTTTGGGAGGCTGAAGGACCTGTTTACCTCGGCCCCGGTGCTGGCGCATCCGGATCCCTCTTTGCCGTTCCAGGTAGAGGTGGACGCGTCGGAGGCCGGTTTAGGAGCCGTGCTTTCCCAACGGTCTGGCGCGCCACCTAAACTCCGCCCCTGTGCTTTTTATTCTAAGAAGCTCAGTCCGGCGGAGCGGAACTATGACGTAGGGGACAGGGAGCTGTTAGCCGTGGTACAGGCTCTCAAGGTGTGGAGGCACTGGCTTGAGGGGGCTCAACACCCTTTCCTCATTTTGACGGACCACCGTAACCTGGAGTACATCCGGGCGGCGAGGAGGCTGAACCCTCGCCAGGCAAGATGGAGTATGTTCTTGACCAGGTTTACTTTTAAGATCACGTACATCCCTGGGTCACAGAATGGCAAGGCAGATGCGCTGTCTCGGCGGTATGACACGGAGGAGAGGTCCGTAGAGCCCACTCCCATACTGCCTGAGTCGTGTCTGGTGGCACCGGTAGTGTGGGAGGTCGATGCTGAACTCGAGCGGGCGTTACGCACCGACCCTAGTCCACCACAGTGCCCGGAGGGTCGGAAGTACGTTCTGCTCGAGGTTCGGGATCGATTGATCTATTGGGCTCACACGTCACCCTCCTCTGGACATCCGGGTATCGGCCGGACAGTGCACTGTCTTAGTGCCAAGTACTGGTGGCCCACGTTGGCAAGGGATGTGAGGGTTTATGTTTCCTCCTGCTCGGTGTGCGCCCAGTGTAAGGCGCCTAGACATCTACCTAGGGGTAAGTTGCTACCCCTGCCCGTTCCACAACGACCATGGTCCCACCTCTCAGTGGACTTTATAACAGACCTTCCCCTCTCCCAAGGGAATACTACCATCCTGGTCGTTGTGGACCGGTTCTCTAAGGCCTGTCGTTTGCTCCCCATGCCGGGTCTTCCTACTGCCCTACAAACTGCCGAGGCACTGTTTACCCATGTGTTCCGGCACTACGGGGTACCCGAGGACATTGTGGCTGATCGGGGTCCCCAATTCACCTCCAGAGTCTGGAGAGCGTTTATGGAGCGGTTGGGGGTCTCGGTGAGCCTCACCTCGGGTTACCACCCGGAGAGTAATGGGCAGGTGGAACGCGTAAACCAGGATGTGGGTAGGTTTCTCAGAACATACTGCCAGGACCGGCCGGAGGAGTGGTCAAGGTACGTTCCCTGGGCCGAGATGGCCCAGAATTCCCTACGCCATTCCTCCACTAACCTAACTCCATTTCAATGTGTGTTAGGTTACCAGCCGGTTCTGGCACCCTGGCAGCAGAGCCAGATCGAGGCTCCTGCGGTGGATGAGTGGGCGCGGCGCTCGGAGGAGACTTGGAACGCTGCACACGTCCACCTGCAGCGGGCCCTCCGACGTCAGAAGGCGAGCGCTGATCTCCACCGCAGTGAGGCACCGGTGTACGCACCTGGTGATCGAGTCTGGCTCCCTACCAGAAACCTGCCCCTCCGCCTGCCCTGTCGGAAACTGGGTCGGCGGTTTGTAGGGCCATTTAAAGTCCTGAGAAGGTTGAACGAGGTATGTTATAGATTACAGCTACCTGTGGAGTATAAGTGTATTAACCCCTCGTTCCATGTGTCCCTTCTCAGGCCGGTGGTAGCGGGCCCACTCCAAGAAGATGAGATCTTGGAGACTCCTCCGCCCCTGTTGGACATCGAGGGGGCACCGGCGTACTCCGTGAGATCCATCTTGGATTCGAGACGTCGGATGGGGGGTCTCCAGTATCTAGTGGAGTGGGAGGGGTACGGTCCGGAGGAGCGGTGCTGGGTGCCGAGGAGAGACGTTTTGGACCCGTCGCTCCTGACGGAATTCCATCGGGGGCATCCGACGCGCCCTGCTCCGCGTCCTCCTGGTCGTCCCCGAGGCCGGAGTCGGCGCACGTCTGGAGCCGCGCGTCAAGGGGGGGGGGTACTGTCACGGTTTCGGCCGAGGCTGCCTCTCTCCCTTGTTCGGGCAGGTTTCGGCGTTCGTCGTCTCCGGAATTCTAGCTGCCACCGCTGTATGTTTCATGTTCGTTTGCTTTTGTCTGTTTGTTTCCACACCTGTTTCTGTTTTGGCGTAATTAGTGTCCTATAAGTTTCTCGTTATGTTTGTCTAGTGTTGTGTGTAATTATTTCCGTCAGTATTGTGTTTTGCTCGGTTGAGCTTATTCTCCACTGCGCTGGAGCATTTTCGCACCTGTGTGTGCACAGTTACATTTTGTCGCACCTGTTTGTGCGCAATTTACCTTTCGCCTTCGTGCGTGTTTTTTCGCTTTCGGGCTAAGTTGTCCTGTTGCCTTAGTTTGGCCAGTAATACAGCCTTTGGAACATTCAGTCTGAGTCCTGCGTTTGATTCCTACATTACACCTACAACACGCCCTGACACATGGGGGACAATAATACTGTTTCCTGGCTGTATCCCTGCCAGGTGCTAATCCTTTGGGATCGGGGTGGGGGCCAGCACTTATCTCATCTCTGGGATGGTCAAGCAGAGCAAAGGGCATGAACTGTATATCAAAGGACAGGATGCAGCCCAAAGTAAGAGAGCTTGTGTGTGTGTGTGTGTGTGTGTGTGTGTGTGTGTGTGTGTGTGTGTGTGTTTGTGTGTATGTGCATACGTAAAGAGAGGGCTGTATTGGTTAGAACATTTTTCTCTACTACTTTTCTCTGGGTTTGCACAACCAAAAACTTTTCTGCACAAATTGTCAGAAACCGTCTCAGGAAAGCTCACCTTCGATGGCCATTGGCACGCTGGAGAAGTGTGCCCTTCAAGGATGAATCACGGTTTCAACTGTACCGGGCAGATGGCAGACCACGTGTATGGCGTTGTGTGGGCGAGCGGTTTGCTGGTGTCAACGTTGTGAACAGAGTGCCCCATGGTGGCGGTGGGGTTATGGTATGGGCAGGCATAAGCTATGGACAATGAACACAATTGCATTTTATCACCAATATCCAGCAACTGAAGAGGAGTGGGACAACATTCCACAGGCTACAATCAACAGCCTGATCAACTCTATGCGAAGGAGATGTGTCGCGCTGCATGAGGCAAATGGTGGTCACACCAGATACTGACTGGTTTTCTGATCGACAGCCCTGCCTTTTTTCAAGGTATCTGTGACCAACAGATGCATACAGTGCCTTGCAAAAGTATTCATCCCCCTTGGGGTTTTTCCTATTTTGTTGCATTACAACTTGTAATTTAAATTGATTTTTATTTGGATTTCATGCAATGGACATACACAAAATAATCCAAATTGGTGAAGTGAAATGAAAAAAATAAATAACGGAACAGTGGTGCGTGCACATGTATTCACCCCCTTTGCTATGAAGCCCCTTAATAAGATATGTTGCAACCAATGTCCTTCAGAAGTCACATAATTAGTTAAATAATGTCCACCTGTGTGCAATCTAAGTGTCACATGATCTCAGCATATATACACCTGTTCTGAAAGGCCCCAGAGTCTGCAACACCACTAAGCAAGGGTCACCACCAAGCAAGCGGCACCATGAAGACCAAGGAATGGCCTAGTCAAAGCTCAGACCTCAATCCAATTGAGAATCTGTGGTATGACTTAAAGATTGCTGTACACCATCGGAACCCATCCAACTTGAAGGAGCTGGAGCAGTTTTGCCTTGAAGAATGGGCAAAAATCCCAGTGGCTAGATGTGCCAAGCTTATAGAGACATACCCCAAGAGACTTGCAGCTGTAATTGCTGCAAAAGGTGGCTCTACAAAGTATTGACTTTGAGGGGGTGAATTGTTATGCACGCTCAAGTTTTCTGTTTTTCTGTCTTATTTCTTGATTGTTTCACCCCAAAAAATATTTTACATCTTCAAAGTGTTAGGCATATTGTGTAAATGATACAAACCCACCAAAAATCCATTTTAATTCCAGGTTGTAAGGCAACAAAATAGGAAAAATGCCAAAAAGTGGTCTCATGGACAGATACTCCAATCTCCGCTGTGGAGCTTTGCAGCTCCTTCAGGGTTATCTTTGGTCTCTTTGTTGCCTCTGATTAATTCCCTCCTTGCCTGGTCCGTGAGTTTTGGTGGGCGGTCCTCTCTTGGCAGGTTTGTTGTGGTGCCATATTCTTTCCATCCGTGGGATGTTCAAAATTTCTGATCTTTTTTATAACTTGTTATTGGCTTCATAGCAAAGGGGGTGAATACATGTACACGCACCACTGTTCCGTTATTTATTTTTTAGAAATTACAGGTTGTAATGCAACAAAATAGGAAAAACCCCAAGGGGGATGAATACTTTTGCAAGGCACTGTATGTGTTCAGTGCATGTCCCTTTATGTTTGTAACCAGTGCTTTTTTCCCCTTCTTTCTCACAGTGTTGTATGGCAGCCCCATGCCCAGGATGATGGCGTGTCGTATGGCTATGCCCAGGTCTATGGGCAGTGTTAATTTTGTCAACAGAAATAGTGACTCAAAAATGTGTCTAAAATCTATTTTTCAGTGGCAATTGACGAGACTATAACTGACTAAATAGACCCAGAAAAACCTATAACTAAACTGAAATTATTTCTCCTTTTAGTTGTCTAAAACTGGAGGAGACTAAATTATCTCAGTGACTAAAATCTGACTACTGAGTGGACTGGACAAGAGTTTTTGGAGAGATTGAGAGCTTTTCAATGATAAGCACAATTAATATTAGCAGCACAGAAGGAATGGGAAGGACGCGGCACACCCGGCACACACAGCCTAGCCTACATCAGCTGGTGAGCTGCGGGGGCGCAAGCGATGAGAGTGAGCCGACAGGCTCCGCTTCTGATTATACACATCGAGAAGGTGACTCTCTTGCTTTCCAGTAGCTAGCCAGTCACCCGCAGCCTGGTTAAGAAACACAAGCTGCTTTACAACATTTAAAAACAATAGCCGCATTAAGTCTAGCTAGGTTTCTCACCCTTGAGTGTAGATACGTTTTTGAATTTGTAGTCTCTATGTCATGGTCGTTTAAGGACGGATCAGACCAAGGCGCAGCGTGAAATGCATACATGTTTATTTCAACGATCAACACACGAACAAAACAACAAACCAACATAACGTGAAGTCCTCCGGCTAAACACAAAACAAGCCTACACACGGAACAAGATCCCACAGCTAATGAGTGCCAACAGGCTACTTAAGTATGATCCCCAATCAGAGACAACGAGCGACAGCTGCCTCTGATTGGGAATCACACCCGTCCAATCATAGAAATACACAACCTAGACAGAGAACATAGAAAATACAACATAGAACTCCACACCCTGACTCAACATACTAGAGTCCCATAAATCAGGGCATGACAGTACCCCCCCCGCCAAAGGTGCAGATTCTGACCGCACAAACCTTACATAACAGGGTAGGGTCCGGGTGGGCATACCGCCTCGGAGGCGGATCCGGCTCCGGGCGTGATGACCACATTCTCTCAGCCTCCCCGTTGCACCCCTGGTCTGGTCTGGACCTCGGCGCGCTGCTTCACCTCTTCTTCCTCCCACGATACCCCAAGCCCTGTCTGGACCCTGGTGTGGGAGACCCCAAACCTGGAGAGGGGCTGACGTCTGGGTCTGGACCGGAGCCGCTGACCGGAGCTGGACCGGGCACCGATGGAGCGGACTGCTCTGGTTCTGGAGTGAAGCTGCTGACCGGAGCTGGACTATGCACCGGTGGAGCGGACTGCTCTGGCTCCGGAGTGGAGCTGCTGACCGGATCTGGACTAAACCCCGGTGGAGCGGACTCCTCTGGTTCCGGAGTGGATCCGCTGACCGGAGCTGGATCAGGTACCGGTGGAGCGGACTGCTCTGGCTCCGGAGTGGAGCTGCTGACCGGAGCTGGACTGAGCACCGGTGGAACGGACTGCTCTAGCTCCGGAGTGGAGCAGCTGACCGGAGCTGGACTGGACCCCGGTGGAGAGGACTGCTCTGGCTCCAGAGTGGAGCAGCTGACCGGAGCTGGATCAGGCACTGGTGGAGCGGACTGCTCTGGCTCCGGAGTGGAACAGCTGAAACGGGCACGGGCCGTGCCGGACTGGACACACGCACCACCAGTCTGGTGCGAGGAGCAGGCACGGGCCGGGCCGGACTGGCGACACGCACCACTGGCTTGGTGCGAGGAACAGGAACGGGCCGGGCCGGACTGGGAACACGCACCACTAGTCTGGTGCGAGGAGCAGCAACGGGCCGGGCCGGACTGGGGACACACACCACTCACACATTCAGATATAAATATTCTATATAGAACAAACATGCCTCTCTGACATGTTGAATAAGGAATAATGTTGGATCTATTCATGGAATTTCTATCTGCAACATTGAAGGATGTTTTGCAACTGAGCGTGGCCCTGGTAATATTAGCAGTAGCCTATGTGAAAACATTTTGTGGCACAGAAAGATAGGAAAATGGATAGCAAACAATTTGTTGACTAAATCTCTCTTGCCACTACACTATATCTTTATTTTGAGTTAATGTGGACACAGTGACTAAGACTTGAGCACTTGGACCAGGACTTGAGCATGGGGACTTCAGCCAAAGGGACTCGTAACTCAACTCGTGACTCGACCATTGGTGACTCCGACTTGGACTCGGACTTGAGCACAGGGGACGTGGGACTCAATTCAGACTCGAGGTTTAGTGACTCAACTACATCACTGGGCGAAACAGTCATTAGCTCCCGTTCAAAGTCATTAGCCCCCATTTGTCTTTTGGACAACAATGTGGCTGCAGTGTCTGTGGAACGTTTATAACAATGGCAATGATGTGACCGAGTGATCGAGGTGCAACCCATACTACTTTGCCAATACCATCTGGCGTGTGTGTTTGTTTCTTTTTTTATGTAATGTGCAGTATCTGTGTAGGCTGAATTAGGAATTTACATGGCCAGATAATTGTTATATATTCTTAAATATGTTTGTCATATTTCTGCTGTGGGGAAGAGAATAGGATGTTATGCTGTCACACTCTGGCTCTGGGACTTTTATGTTTAGTCAGGGTGTGTAGATTTCCGTGTGTTTTGTACTGTGTGTAGTGTCTAGGTGTTCGCGTTCTATGTTTGGTCAGTGACTCCCAATCGGAGGTAACGAGTGTCAGCTGTCGGCTCGTTATCTCTGATTGGGAGCCATATTTAAAATGTCTGTGTTCACCTTGTGGTTGTGGGTTTTTGTTCTATATTCAGTCGGTGTAACTGAGGACGTCACGGATCGTGTTTTGTTTTGTCGTGTGTTTCTACATTAAAATCATCATGTTCACTCCCAACGCTGCGCTTTGGTCGTACTTCATTGGCGCCCGTGACAGAAAAACCCACTACAACGAGACCAAGCAGCGTTTCCAGGAGTTGGATGACGAGTGGTGGAGACAGAAGAGCGAAGGTTGGGAGAGGACTATGGAGGCCTGGTCCACCGAGAGGAGAGACCCCCAGAAAATTTTTAGGGGGGGCTCACGACGTCGGGGCAGAAGGTGTACGGCCCGGAGGAGTGCAAGAGGTTGGCAGATATGGCCGCCAGTTTAAGGGGGCCACTGGTTACGAAGGGGATGGAAAGTGTGGAGGCACGGCGAGAGGTACTGGGGGGTGTTTCCAGTCCGGTCCGGCCCGTTCCTGATCCCCGTGTAGGGCCAGGGGTGTGTGTCCCCAGTGCGGTTCTGTCTGTTCCTGTTCCTCGCATTGAACCTACGGTGCGCGTCGCCAGCCCGACTCGGCCCGTTCCTGCTCCCCGCACCAAGTCTGTGGTGCGTTTCGCCAGCCCAGCCCGGCCTGTCCCTGCTCAACGCACCAAGCCTACGGGGTGCGTCGCCAGCCCAGCTCGGCCTGTTCCTGCGCCCCGCACCAAGTCTGTGGTGCGTTTCGCCAGCCCAGCCCGGCCTGTTCCTGCGCCCCGCGCCAGGCCTACGGGGTGCGTCGCCAGCCCAGCCCGGCCTGTCTCTGCTCTACGCACCAAGACTACGGTGTGCGTCGTCGGCCCAACTCGGACTGTTCCTGCCACTCGCACCAGGCTAAGGGGGCGAGTCGTCAACCTGGTTCAGCCTATTCCTGCTACTCGCACCAAGCCAGGGAGGCGAGTCGTCAACCTGAGGAGGTCCGTTCCGGCTCCACGTACCAAGCCGAGGGTGCGTATCGTCGGCCAGGTCTGGTCCATCCCTGTCTCACGCGCCAATCTAGGGGTGCGCGTCATCAGTTTGGATCCAGCCAGCTGGGTTGGATTGGACCGGGGCCATTACGGGGGGAGTCATGTAGGGTGGTGGTCAAGCCCGGAGCCGGAGCCGCCTCCGAGGAGCAACACCCACCCAGCCCTCCCCTATTTGGGGTTTTGAGGCGCGGTCGCAGTCCGCGCCTTTAGGGGGGGGGTACTGTCACACTCTGGCTCTGGGACTTTTATGTTTAGTCAGGGTGTGTAGATTTCCGTGTGTTTTGTACTGTGTGTAGTGTCTAGGTGTTTGCGTTCTATGTTTGGTCAGTGACTCCCAATCGGAGGTAACGAGTGTCAGCTGTCGGCTCGTTATCTCTGATTGGGAGCCATATTTAAAATGTCTGTGTTCACCTTGTGGTTGTGGGTTTTTGTTCTATATTCAGTCGGTGTAACTGAGGACGTCACGGATCGTGTTTTGTTTTGTCGTGTGTTTCTACATTAAAATCATCATGTTCACTCCCAACGCTGCGCTTTGGTCGTACTTCATTGGCGCCCGTGACATATGCAGAACAATATGTTGGAAGGACAAGGCTATATACAGTATGTAAACTTCCGCTTTCAACTGTATGTTTGTACACATGGAAGTCAGTGATTTAAGTTTACTATAGGTTAATGAGGCAATACAAATGTGATGTGACTAAAATGAAAGGACAGTTAGTTGACTAAAATGGCCCACTGTTTTCGTCATTTTGACAATAACTACACCGAATTATTATTCAAATGACAAAAATGTGATTTAATGATATTTGTGACTCGTTACAGGAAATCTGTAAATATGAATACAATTGTTAAATTACAAGCCTAGTTGGTTTAGCCACGGAAAAAGACAGGAAACTTCCCGCTAGCCACGATTGGCTGAGATAATGCATGGGCTGGACATGCCGAGAGATGAGTTTGGATTGGTCTGCCATGTAGCACGCTTCTGTCTATAACATGAGCTGCTCAGTAGGTAATCCTTTCTAACACAGCTTTTTTGAAAGATATCACAAAGAACTGCAAAAGTGTTGCTAATGCTCTCCACTTTCTGGAGGACCGAGTTTTGAAATCAGTGGAATGCACGGTGGAAGCAGAGTATGATAGCTAAGAAGATGGAGAAAATTCTGGCGTTTGTTTGCAAATAATGCGGAGGGAGTCAAAAAGAGAACACACAGAAGGCTGTTGTATAAAGCACCTGTCTCCAGATTACATCTTCAAACTAAGGGCAACCATGGCATCCATGACAGAGAGGGAAAAGCGTTCATCCATGTATGCGAGTAAGAGAGTCTAGCTAGCTACATTTTCAGATATTATACGTTTCAAATTTTGTCAGAAAGTCATTTTCATTGCAAGTTAACGCGTACTGTTAGCTAGCTAGCTAACGTTAGCTGGCTGGCTCGCTAGATAATGTTACGTGTATGATCTGTGTAGTAATATTATTTGTATCGCAGAGCCATTTGAATTGCTAGTTAAAGCCTAATGTTAGTTAGCTAGCTAACATTGAACCTAGCTAGTTGGTTAGCTTTAGCTACCTGCAGATTCATGCAGGGTAGTAACGTTATGAGTTGGGATTATGGTTCATTGTTAAGATAGCTAGCTACATGTCTAAACAAAAGACTCCACTATGCAAGTAACCATTTCACTGTACCGTTTACACCTTCTGTATCCTGTGCATTATTTGATATAGTGTGTGTTTACCAGAGACGGTAATGTGAAGAACAACCATGACCTGCACCAAAGTAATCTAGGATATAACGTTAGGCCAACGAGACAGTGTCCAAGTTCTAAAATTCTCAGGTAGAATGCCCTGCTTTTATTTCGTCACACTCAGAACCGTAGGCTATTTTCTGTAATAAGCTCACCATTAACTAGTAAATAATGATCTTGTTGTGAGTTTATTTTCCTGTAATAATGAATACAAATGAGCTAAAGTTAAAATGTTGTCAGCTATTTGATATGGTCATTATTTGAACTGGCTAGCCTGTTAACTTAACACTAGCTAGCTTAAAAGCTAGAAACAAACCAAAACCTTGTTGAGAAAGTTGCTTGTAGTTGCCTGGTTTGATAGATTGACATATACTAAGTGCATTTTTTAAACGGATGGCATTATTGGTCAGTTAATACATCAGTTATGCTATTTTGGACCACCTAGCTGCAGCCTGTAGTTTTTGTGTTTATACTTTTTCATAACGATAACAACAAGTTTGATGTTGGACGACAATAGAATGTTCATGATGTTACTGTGACAACTGTCTACAGAGATGTTGATAGACTTAGTATAAACCAGCCTTTAGTCTTGAAATCTTTGGTTGTTTAGTATACTGTACTCACTATGTTTAGCACATGGCTTTAAAGAGATGGGTGGGGCTAATGCTTATAAAGGTGTGAACGATGCTGCATGGATGTAGACAAAGAAGAACTCTCCAGTAGGTGTGCCAAAACATTCAAGGGCCATTTTCTCAAAAGTAGGGTTACAAGTTTATCAACTTTTAAAGCAGAATTATTTCCCCATTGTTCCTCAACTGTAGTGTATGATATACCATTTTCTAGCTCTGAGTCTCTACTTTTATCAAATGTAAAAAAACATCATTTCAAATTTAGCTACATAAGACCGAATCAAGCCGGTCGGTCACATTTTAGTCAAAATGACTAAGACTAGATTAAATGTAAAAAGAGTGCCAAAATCTACACTGATGGAGGACCAAGCTGATATGGCTGCCCAATGCGCAGCGTCAAAGTTTAGCACAAAGAGTAACACGTGTGAAAGTAACAGTAAGCACTGTTTAATTAAATATATATATTTTATTTTATAGTATAATATTTTGCAAGTAGTAAGAATTTCAGTGTCAGTCTACACCTGTTTACGAAGCATGTGAAAATGCAAATTTAAAATAAAATTGTATTTGTCACATGCGCCGAATACAACCATGAAATGCTTACTTACAAGCCCTTAACCAACAATGCAGTTCAAGAAATAGATTTAAGAAAATATTTACTAAATAAACTAAAGTAAAAAAGAAAAGAAAAAGTAACACAATAAAATAACAATAATGAGGCTATATACAGGGGGTACTGGTTCCGAGTCAATGTGCGGGGATACTGGTTAGTCAAGGTAATTTGTACATGTAGGTAGGGGTAAAGTGACTATGCATTGATAATAAACAGCGAGTAGCAGCAGTGTAAAAAGAAAGGGGGGGGGGGGGGGGGGGGGTCAATGTAAATAGTCTGGATGGCCATTTGATTAATTGTTAAGTCTTATGACTTGGGGATAGAAGCTGTTAAGGAGCCTTTTGGACCTAGACTTGGTGCTCCAGTACCGCTTGCCGTTCGGTAGCAGAAAGAACAGTCTATGACTTGGGTGACTTCAAATTTGATTTGAAGTCTATTTGGTTTAGAAACAAATTATCATGATTCAAGCGCATGATAATATTTGTATTAAACATGCCCTACTACCTAAGCACTGCCCGGTGACCGCAACTCTAGCTCTCTCTAAATCATCACAGTGTCTCAGTGATTTGGCTGCACATTAGAAATGTAATCGTGCAAGTTCATGATTGACTTACGTACAGTTCAGATGCCGAATTCATGGTGAGTTGAACTGAATAGAAATTAAGAGTGGGCTGGCACGGTTAAGAGCTTTGCTTGATGTGCTGATTGGTTTCATGCAACTGTGCTCAACACTGCAGCAGATTTTGGGTCGAATTCAGGCATAACAGCAATCTCTCACAGAAGTCCTCCACCTGTGAATCCAAGACCATGATTGTGCTTCTTTTGTGGGTGTGATAGAGAAGCGACCTTTAATTTTATGCAATTAACATATACTGAGTGTACAAAACATTAAGAACATCTGCTTTTTCCATGACATACCGCAGACTGACCAAGTGAGCACAGGTGAAAGCTATGATCCCTTATTGATGTCAAGTTTCAAGTTTCAAGTTTTAATGTAACATACACAAGCACAGTGAAATGCCTTTCTTGCAAACTCAAAAACCAACAATGCAAAAATCAATAACAATGTATTAATAGAAAACAAACACAAGAAATAAGAATAGGAAATATGAACTGAACAATTAAGTAAGTAAGTAAGCATACTACATACAGGAAATATTGAAAAAGTCAGTTCCAATACCATATTTACATCAAGTCAACAGGATGAATCCACTTCAATCAGTGTAGATTTTTAAGCCAAGAGACAATTGAGACATGGATTGTGTATGTGTGGCATTCAGAGGGTGAATGGGCAAGACAAAATATTTAAGTGCCTTTGAACAGGGTATGCTAGTAGGTGCTAGAAGCACCAGTTTGTGTCAAGAACTGCAACGCTGGTGTGTTTTTCATGCTCAACAGTTTCCCGTTTGTATCAAGAATGGTCCACCACCCAAAGGACATCCAGCCAACTTGACACAACTGTGGGAAGCATTGGAGTCAACACGGGCCAGCGTCCCTGTGGAACGCTTTCGACACCTTGTAGAGTCCATGCCCCAACGAATTGAGGCTGTTCTGAGGGCAAAAGGGGAAGGTGTTCCTACCAATGTTTCCTCTAATTGTTTTCGGCACTGAGCAAATATCAGGTCTGCTGATCGCAAACTTGAACGTTGTGAAAAGTCTGTGCAACTTTCAGCGAGCGTTTAGTGTGAAAAATGTGGTTGCACCTGTTTTATGTTACAGTTTTTACAGTGGCCATGTAGGCTACTGTTGCTATTTGATCATAATGTAGGCCTACCATCAAAAACAATGGAGAAAATGCATCCAACAACATTTTAACATGAAAATAGCTGTTCTATCTATCATTCAGCCTACAGTTGCAGCCAATGTGTTGTGTTCAATGAAGGCCTACATTCCATGAGACTTTTGAAAAAAAACATGCAGGGCTTGACATTAAGTTTTCACTGCATAATATTTAGAAGTAGTCCCTTTTCAGGTTTAGAAGAAGTGACTGCTAAATGCTAACTCCTGTTCGTACAAGCTGATAGCATAGCTAGCATAGAGAAATCGGTGGGGGTCAAAGCAGTTTTTAACTGTAATGCAGTTGATTGGTGATGATGACATGAACATGTATTGGGGTTGACATCCATACAAGCATTTTACCTCAACATAGTGTGAAGTACACATACAAAAAATAGTCTGTGTAGGCTAATTTTGCTGGGGGGCAATGAGGATATTTGGGCTCTTTCCCCCACGGCATCTTTCCCCCACGCGTTTCCATGGCATTTCCATTGTTTTGGTCGAGTTCCATTGACCTCTACCCATCTATCTCTGCTCTCCAAAAGAGAAAGTTATGTATTTTTTTTGTTCGGTGCGCTGATAGAGCGCTGTTTGAACTAGGACTTAGAGAGACAGTCATTGTAGTCTCTTTCTCATTAGATAGCTCCGCGTGCGCCACCCATGGTGAAGATGCAGTGGCTGAAAGAACGGCCTAGTCATGTTGCAGAGCGACTCTCTAGGTCCTGAATTGACCATTAAGACAACATCAACACTTTCTCCTTATTTTCTTACCGTCAGACCTGTCCTTGTTTCTGTGAGGTGGCACATGTCGGAAGTTCCTTCCAGTGCTAACAATACATCTCCTCTTCTTTCCCCCTAGCCTCTATCTCCCTGTATCCTGTAAAGACTTCACTTGAGAGTGTACCTCTCTCCTCAGCACCCAGCAGCACTGTCAGGTCTGGTAATTGAGTCTTACTGTTGCCATCGTGGTGTTCTGTTCCACTCTGTCTCCCTACCAGAGTCTAGGGTTGTGCCCCAAATGGCACCCTATTCCCCTATACAGTGAGGGAAAAAAGTATTTGATCCCCTGTTGATTTTGTACGTTTGCCCAATGACAAAGAAATGATCAGTCTATAATTTTAATGGTAGGTTCATTTGAACAGTGAGAGACAGAATAACAACAACAAAAATCCAGAAAAACACATGTCAAAAATGTTATAAATTGATTTGCATTTTAATGAGGGAAATAAGTATTTGACCCCTCTGCTAAACATGACTTAGTACTTGGTGGCAAAACCCTTGTTGGCAATCACAGAGGTCAGACGTCTCTTGTAGTTGGCCACCAGGTTTACACACATCTCAGGAGGGATTTTATCGCATTCCTCTTTGCAGATCTTCTCCAAGTCATTAAGGTTTCGAGGCTGATGTTTGGCAACTCGAACCTTCAGCTCCCTCCACAGATTTTCTATGGGATTAAGGTCTGGAGACTGGCTAGGCCACTCCAGGACCTTAATGTGCTTCTTCTTGAGCCACTCCTTTGTTGCCTTGGCCGTGTGTTTTGGGTCATTGTCATGCTGGAATACCCATCCACGACCCATTTTCAATGCCCTGGCTGAGGGAAGGAGGTTCTCACCCAAGATTTGACGGTACATGGCCCCGTCCATCGTCCCTTTGATGCGGTGAAGTTGTCCTGTCTCCTTAGCAGAAAAACACCCCCAAAGCATAATGTTTCCACCTCCATGTTTGACAGTGGGGATAGTGTTCTTGGGGTCATAGGCAGCATTCCTCCTCCTCCAAACACTGCGAGTTGAGTTGATGCCAAAGAGCTCCATTTTGGTCTCATCTGACCACAACACTTTCACCCAGTTCTCCTCTGAATCATTCAGATGTTCATTGGCAACTTCAGACGGCCCTGTATATGTGCTTTCTTGAGCAGGGGGACCTTGCGGGCGCTGCAGGATTTCAGTCCTTCACGGCATAGTGTGTTACCAATTGTTTTCTTGGTGACTATGGTCCCAGCTGCCTTGAGATCATTGACAAGATCCTCCCGTGTAGTTCTGGGCTGATTCCTCACCGTTCTCATGATCATTGCAACTCCACGAGGTGAGATCTTACATGGAGCCCCAGGCCGAGGGAGATTGACAGTTATTTTGTGTTTCATCCATTTGCGAATAATCGCACCAACTGTTGTCACCTTCTCACCAAGCTGCTTGGCGATGGTCTTGTAGCCCATTCCAGCCTTGTGTAGGTCTACAATCTTGTCCCTGACATCCTTGGAGAGCTCTTTGGTCTTGGCCATGGTGGAGAGTTTGGAATCTGATTGATTGATTGCTTCTGTGGACAGGTGTCTTTTATACAGGTAACAAGCTGAGATTAGGAGCACTCCCTTTAAGAGTGTGCTCCTAATCTCAGCTCGTTACCTGTATAAAAGACACCTGGGAGCCAGAAATCTTTCTGATTGAGAGGGGGTAAAATACTTATTTCCCTCATTAAAATGCTAATCAATTTATAACATTTTTGACATGCGTCTTTCTGGATTTTTTTGTTGTTATTCTGTCTCTCACTGTTCAAATAAACCTACCATTAAAATTATAGACTGATCATTTCTTTGTCAGTGGGCAAACGTACAAAATCAGCAGGGGATCAAATACTTTTTTCCCTCACTGTAAATAACTTTCCAAGTAACATGTGTTTTACATTTTTACATTTTCAGCAGACGCTCTTATCCAGAGCGACTTACAGGAGCATTTAGGGTTAAGTGCCTTGCTCAAGGGCACATTGACACATTTTTCACCTAGTCGGCTCAGGGATTAGAACCAGCGACCTTTCGGTTACTGGCACAACGCTCTTAACCACTAAGCTACCTGCCGCCTCATTCAGTGCTGTTGTATGGTCCTGCCTGACAAAAATGCATCATGTTTTTTTATGTTGTGGCTATTGTAATCGGCTCTGAAGGGGATCTGCATTTTGCATCAAATTGATGATGATGTGGCTGGTGACACTTTGCTTCTTGAATGTCCAATATCTTGAAAACTGGACTGCTGATATGCAAACATTTTGGGACTATATCAACAGTGGACTAATGAAAAAAATACCAAAAAATAGTTTTTGAGTGGAGTTCCCCTTAAGGCAGGTCGGCTCACACACCGAAAACTCATTTTTCCAGTCAAAAGACCTATGGGCCCTGGTTAGAAGTACTACACTATAAGGTATTATGGTGCCATTTTGGAAACAGACAAGCTGCAACCACATGCAATTACCTTCTGCAGCTCCCCAATGGCTTCAGTTCAGGTGAATGAGCCGTTAACTAATTCATTTTGGTACAGGTGCTACAACATTGACACAGGCAACACTCAGGATTCGTCTGTGGCAAATCATCGGCGCAAGCGAGGAGACACTGTTGTCTTTTGTCAGTTGAATCAACTTGTAGAAGGAAGGTTACGCAAGCATATACTGTAACTGATGACCCCTGACCCCTCTTCATTTATCTTTGATGTACCTGCAAGGAGAGGGACACTTATTCGTACACAAATGTGAACAAACAAATTAGCCTCTCTGACCTCGGAGATGGTGTGTGTGTATGTGTGTGTATCAGTCTGGGATGGCCAGGCAGCCACCCACACCGTTATCTTCACTTGTCCTGTCAGAGGCCAACTTCAGTGTCTTCCTGACATGACGAAGGGGAAGGCAGGGGGAATAGAGGAGAGGAGAGGGGTAGAGGGGGGACGAGAGGAGAGGAGAGAGTGAGGGAATGATGCTATCTGTGTCACACACTCTGGGAGGGACGTAGGAGGATGAGGGGGAGGAGGAGGGTAAGGGAAGTGAAGGTGAGGAGGCAAGGAAGGATACAGGGTTGAGAAGGGGAGGAGAGTGACAGGGTGATGCTATCTGTGTCAGACACTCAGGAAGGAGAGGAAAGGAGGAGGGGTCAATTAGGGAGACCATCGTCACCATGCAGTCCAGGCCTTGACACGCTCTGAGGAGGGATGATGTGATGTGTCAGCCTCTGAGAGAAAGTCTTACATACTTATTTTCAACTGGAAAAGCATAGTGCTCCTAGGTTATTATAGTGAACTATAATATATATTATAGTGAAGATGATGGTCTCCCTAATTGACCCCTCCTCCTTTTCCTCTCCTCCCTGACTGGATGACACAGATTGCATCGCCCCATCATTCCCCCTTCCACCTCTCCTTTCCTCCCCCCTCACCTCCCCTTGCCTCCCCTCCTGTCCCTGTCTCCTCCTCCTTTCCTCTCCTCCCTGATTGTCTAACACAGATACAGTGGAAAGTATTCACCCCCCTTGGCATTTTTCCTATTTTGTTGCCTTATGTCCTGGAAGTAAAATGGATTTTTTTGGGGTTTGTATCATTTGATTTACACATCATGCCTACCACTTTGAAGATGGAAAATATGTTTTCTTGTGAAACAAACAAGAAATAAGACAAAAAAACAGAACTTGAGCATGCATAACTATTCACCCCCCAAAGTCAATACTTTGTAAAGCTACCTTTTGCAGCAATTACAGCTGCAAGTCTCTTGGGGTATGTCTCTATAAGCTTGGCACATCTAGCCACTGGGATTTTTGCCCATTCTTCAAGGCAAAATTGCTCCAGCTCCTCCAAGTTGGATGGGTTCCGCTGATGTACAGCAATCTTTAAGTCATACCACATATTCTCAATTGGATTGAGGTCTGGGCTTTGACTAGGCCATTCCAAGACATGTAAATGTTTCCCCTTAAACCACTTTAGCAGTATGCTTAGAGTCATTCTCCTGCTGGAAGGTGAACCTCCGTCCCAGTCTCAAATCTCTGGAAGACTGAAAGGTTTCCCTCAAGAATTTCCATGTATTTAGCGCAATCCATCATTCCTTCAATTCTGACCAGTTTCCCAGTCCCTGCAAATTAAAAACATTTACATTTGACATTTTAGTCATTTAGCAGACGCTCTTATCCAGAGCGACTTACAATTAGTGAGTAAATGAGAGGTGTTGGGTTTGCGCCAGGCATAGCGTTTTCCTTGATGGCCAAAAAGCTCAATTTTAGTCTCATCTGACCAGAGCACCTTCTTCCATATGTTTGGGGAGTCTCCCACGTGCCTTTTGGCGAACACCAAACGTGTTTGCTTATTTTTTTCTTTAAGCAATGGTTTTTTTCTGGCCAGCTCTGTGGAGTGTACGGCTTAAAGTGGTCCTATGGACAGATACTCCAACCTCCGCTGTGGAGCTTTGCAGCTCCTTCAGGGTTATCTTTGGTCTCTTTATTGCTTCTCTGATTAATGCCCTCCTTGCCTGGTCCGTGAGTTTTGGTGGGCGGCCCTCTCTTGGCAGGTTTGTTGTGGTGCCATATTCTTTCCTTTTTTTATAATGGATTTAGTGGTGCTCCGTGGGATGTTCAAAGTTTGTACTTTTCCACAACTTTGTCCCTGACCTGTTTGGAGAGCTCCTTGGTCTTCATGGTGCCGCTTGCTTGGTGGTGCCCCTTGCTTAGTGGTGTTGCAGACTCTGGGGCCTTGCAGAACAGGTGTGTATATATACTGAGATCATGTGACACTTAGATTGCACACAGGTGGACTTTATTTAACTAATTATGTGACTTCTGAAGGTAATTGGTTGCACCAGATCTTATTTAGGGGCTTCAAAGCAAAGGGGGTGAATACATTTTTTTGAATTATTTGAAATAAGTAATTTTTTTCATTTCACTTCACCAATTTGGACTATTTTGTGTTTGTCCATTACATGAAATCCAAATAAAAATCCATTTAAATAACAGGTTGTAATGCAACAAAATTGGAAAAATGCCAAGGGGATGAATACTTTTGCAAGGCACTGTAGCATCACCCTGTCACTCTCCTCCCCTTCTCAACCCTGTATCCTTCCTTGCCTCCTCACCCTCACCTCTCGTCCCCTCCTCCTCCTCCTCCTCCTCCTCCTCCTCCTCCTCCTCCTCCTCCCCCTCATCCTCCAGATAGCATCGTCACCTCACTCTCTCCCCTCCTCTCGTCCCCCCCTCTACCCCTCCCCTCTCCTCTCCTCTATTCCCCCTGCCTCCCCCTTCGCCGTCTCGGGAAGACACTGAAGTTGGCCTCTGACAGGACAAGTGAAGATAAGGGTGTGGGTGACTGCCTGGCCATCCCAGACTGATACACACACACACCATCTCCGAGAACAGAGAAGCTAATTGGTTTGTTCACATTTGTGCACGAATAAGTGTCCCTCTCCTTGTAGGTACATCAAAGATAAATGAAGAGGGATCAGGGGTCATCAGTTACAGTATATACTTGCGTAACCTTCCTTCTACAAGTTGATTCAACTGACAAAAGACAACAGTGTCTCCTCGCTTGCGCCGATGATTTGCTACAGACGAATCCTGAGTGTTGTCTGTGTCAATGTTGTAGCACCTGTACCAAAATTAATTAGTTAACGGCTCGTTCACCTGAACTGAAGCCATTGGGGAGCTGCAGCAGGTAATTGCATGTGGTTGCAGCTTGTCTGTGTCCAAAATGGCACCATAATACCTTATAGTGTAGTACTTTTAACCAGGGCCCATAGGTCTCTGGTCAAAAATAGTGCACTATATAGGGGAATAGGGTGCCATTTGGGGCCCAACCCTAGACTCTGGTAGGGAGACAGAGTGGAACAGAACACCACGATGGCGACAGTAAGACTAAATTACCAGACCTGACAGTGCTGCTGGGTGCTGGGGAGAGATGTCTATTTGGTTTAGAAACAAATTAGCATGATTCAAGCTCATGGCAACATTTCTATTAAACATGCCCTACTACCTAAGCACTGCCAGGTGACCGCTACTCTAGCTCTCTCTAAATCATCTCACAGTGTCTCAGTGATTTGGCTGCACATTAGAAATGTAATTGTGCAAGTTCATGACTGACTTACGCTCTTTGACAAAAGTGATCTGCTCGAATGCGTCCATTGAGATGAGCAGATGCAAGACTGCTGTCACACTGACCTACAGATACTAAATCTACTGCTACTTCAGAGACGTAATGAACTCCAGTCAGTCAGTCAGTCCTAACAGTAATAGGGCCTGGTGTTGCATTCCATATTAGTACCATATTCCCTACATAGTGCACTACTTTTAAATAGAGTCCTATGGGCCCTCATCAAGAGTAGTGGACTATAAAGGTAATAGGGTGCCATTTGGAACGCAGACCTAATGTTCAGACAGACCTTGGACAGACTGAGGGGAACTCATTGAGCATATTCATTCATTCAGATCAGAGAGGTGAACCAGCACAAAACCTTCACATCTTCCTGATTAAAGCAATTTTTCAGGGACATCGCTCTGCTTACAAATGCATTAATTAGCATCAACCACTTGATTATTGGCCTTTCTTTCTACCCAGACTAGGTTCCATGCCAGATTCACCTACCTGCCTGGCATGAATATAAGTAATTATTCAACTTCCTCCTTCTACATTGCAGATAGCAACGTGATCACCAGAGGAGAGGAGGCATCCATCCAACCAAAAAGAGGTGGATGGAAAACTCAAGGAGTGGCCTTATTATTTACGATCAGTAGCTTTCAGCTTTAAACATCCAGAACATTTATTAGTGTTGTATACTGATAATCAAAATAAAACACAGGCTATAAGTAATTTTTTATTCTTTCTAATATTCTTGAAGATGATTGAATGAATCAGGGTTAATGGGATAGATGCTTTATAATGAATGGAAATGATTAAACAATGCTGAGCCCTGTCTCCCCCGTAATCCCCGTCTGGCCCAGGTGAAGATCATGTGGAGGTACAGATATAGGATCTTCATTTGATCACCCAGTTGCAAGAGCACTTTCCTGCAATGCAGGAATTTAAAAACTTGTAGTGTTTTTGAGGTTTAAAAAGGCGTCTGAAGTTTGTAATTTCCATTTTGAAATTTCAGACTTGATTTTCCCTTATAAGAAATGTATCAACCCCTACAAAAATGTCCACTACTTATAACCCACATAATAATTCACATTTCCTGTCAATGCAGGATTATCTTCATGCTATAGCAAACTACTCAAATTAAGATCATACATCTGTAGCACACACATACACACACCTGCTGCCAGGTGACCTGTCACCTACTAGTTTCAACAGGATGGTCAGACGGATGTCTAAGGACTCAGACCTAAAACCAAACAGCTGTCTGTTTTAACGGACCGCAGACGGCAGATGGTACTGTGGCCCCAGCTGTAAGAGAGCTGTCATAAAAGTTATTCCATTGCCTGTATGGCAAGCCAATACATGTTTTAAAGTTGGTTCCTCTAAGTGCACCATCCAGCAAGTGCTTTATTCAGAACATCTGAGTAAGAAATGTCATTCAAGTTTAACCATAAAAGACCCATGCATTTCAGACTCAGATGAATACGATGATATTATCACAATTTCCTCAAACGAACTGCCAAACCCAGCGGTTTCCTTCCAAAAACTTCTGTTTTGCATATTGTGGTGAGGTTGGTAAGTTTATCATTGAATCAGAGCCTTCGATCCTATGAAGGAAGATACATACAGTGGGGGAAAAAAGTATTTAGTCAGCCACCAATTGTGCAAGTTCTCCCACTTAAAAAGATGAGAGAGGCCTGTAATTTTCATCATAGGTACACGTCAACTATGACAGAAAAATTGAGAAAAAAAATCCAGAAAATCACATTTTATGAATTTATTTGCAAATTATGGTGGAAAATAAGTATTTGGTCACCTACAAACAAGCAAGATTTCTGGCTCTCACAGACCTGTAACTTCTTCTTTAAGAGGCTCCTCTGTCCTCCACTCGTTACCTGTATTAATGGCACCTGTTTGAACTTGTTATCAGTATAAAAGACACCTGTCCACAACCTCAAACAGTCACACTCCAAACTCCACTATGGCCAAGACCAAAGAGCTGTCAAAGGACACCAGAAACAAAATTGTAGACCTGCACCAGGCTGGGAAGACTGAATCTGCAATAGGTAAGCAGCTTGGTTTGAAGAAATCAACTGTGGGAGCAATTATTAGGAAATGGAAGACATACAAGACCACTGATAATCTCCCTCAATCTGGGGCTCCACGCAAGATATCACCCCGTGGGGTCAAAATGATCACAAGAACTGTGAGCAAAAATCCCAGAACCACACGGGGGGACCTAGTGAATGACCTGCAGAGAGCTGGGACCAAAGTAACAAAGCCTACCATCAGTAACACACTACGCCGCCAGGGACTCAAATCCTGCAGTGCCAGACGTGTCCCCCTGCTTAAGCCAGTACAGGTCCAGGATGGATGATCCAGAAGAGGATTGGGAGAATGTCATATGGTCAGATGAAACCAAAATATAACTTTTTGGTAAAAACTCAACTCGTCATGTTTGGAGGACAAAGAATGAGTTGCATCCAAAGAACACCATACCTACTGTGAAGCATGGGGGTGGAAACATCATGCTTTGGGGCTGTTTTTCTGTAAAGGGACCAGGACGACTGATCCGTGTAAAGGAAAGAATGAATGGGGCCATGTATCGTGAGATTTTGAGTGAAAACCTCCTTCCATCAGCAAGGGCATTGAAGATGAAACGTGGCTGGGTCTTTCAGCATGACAATGATCCCAAACACACCGCCCGGGCAACGAAGGAGTGGCTTCGTAAGAAGCATTTCAAGGTCCTGGAGTGGCCTAGCCAGTCTCCAGATCTCAACCCATAGAAAATCTTTGAAGGGAGTTGAAAGTCTGTGTTGCCCAGCGACAGCCCCAAAACATCACTGCTCTAGAGGAGATCTGCATGGAGGAATGGGCCAAAATACCAGCAACAGTGTGTGAAAACCTTGTGAAGACTTACAGAAAACGTTTGACCTGTGTCATTGCCAACAAAGGGTATATAACAAAGTATTGAGAAACTTTTGTTATTGACCAAATACTTATTTTCCACCATAATTTGCAAATAAATTCATAAAAAATCCTACAATGTGATTTTCTGGATTTTTTTTTCTCATTTTGTACAATTGGTGGCTGACTAAATACTTTTTTTCCCCACTGTATGCAGGATACCCCACTGTTTGGGTACCACACTACACTGCTCAGCATGGCTGAGGTGGTCTGGATGGAGCTGCAGACCACATCAGAATGCACAAATGTGCCACCCGGACAATAAACATATAATTTCCTCTCTGCCTTTGCTACCTGTATGTCATTGTGGCAGGTAACTGGCTGGTTAATATCCTGCATTACACATTCTTCTTGTTCAGACTTGAGGAAAGTCAGAGACCTAAGTTGACTTATGCATCTTCCTTTTCATAGCTCTCCAGTATTCCAGTTATTCTGTGGTTCTAGTAGCTAGCTACACCATACCTTCCTCTCTGGTGTGATCTCTGCCCTCCCTCAACTCAACGGTTTCCAGTGGAGAGATGGAGAGATCCTCCCCCACCCACCTGATTGGAGTCAGTTACACGGTAAGATACTGTAAGATGTTGTTATAGGAAGAAGTGTGGGCATAAACCACTGACCTTTACCTATCCTAGAGGCTCTGCATGATAACATTCACACCTGGCTGCTGCCTTACTGGCTCTAAATGATGAGTATACAAGAAGAAAATGGTTTTAAGCTGCATATCATGACATATATACTCTAAATCATCTCACAATGTAGCTCATTGAAAAAAAAGACACACTTATAGAACCTAAATAGAACAAAGAGTCACGGCAATTAGAATATCCATATGCACAGTATAATTCTACAATAAAGCAAAACGTTTCCCATGTATTGCTCAGTTTATAGTTAATCATTGATGTGATCTAATGTAGGCTTCATGGGGGGTGTATACAGGATATAGGCCTGTGGTTAAACCTAACAATAGATACACTACTGATGTGAAAATAGGGTCTTCAGACGGTAAACGTCCCAATGTGCTAACATTCACTAAAGGGGTTCTGTGGTTTTCACATTGACAAGTGGCAGTGTGGTTTGTGTAGAATTACTATGACAGTTTATGCATCAGGTCCTCACTGCTTACACACTATTGCATCAGGTGAGAATAACAAGTACATTGATGACTCAAAGATGACAGGTGGACATTATACCTGGAAACCTCAACCAACACTTTCCTCTAACATCTTTCTACCAAGTGCTTTTGGGTGACTGTCTTTCTAAATCAAAGCCAACATATTCAATTTTAACTCCTTCATACAATCATAACCCTATGAATTGTTGTCTCTACAGCAAATACATTGTGGTGCTTTATGGAACCATACAATCCCAGACAATTGACATTATTTGACAGATTATTTATTTAATAAATACGTAAATCGAAATACAACTATGTGCAGCTGTGTAACAGTGAATGGATCGCAGTAAATGAAATTACTCCAGGTTGAGAGAGTTTCAGCCAGACTTACTCAGAGAGCGTGTAGGAGGCAGATGACTCAATCCCAAACCACTAAACAGTCTAAACCCAGCCAACAGTCTCCATGCTACTGTAGTCTCCATGCTACTGTAGGTATAGACCACTGGAGAGATGCTATGGCTCACCCACTAAGAACCAAAGTTACTATAATTCTGCTGGCTTCTCTGAAAAGACTTGCATTCATAGACCTTTGTCCGTCTTGTTTTGAGTATTTCCAGTAAGATGGCTACAAACTATCCTTTCATATCCTTCTAAACTTCACCCAGAGTTCAGAAAGGAAAGAGTAAGTATGACACATCTGGTCAACATGAAAAACAGAATATGTAACAACTAGAAATGTTCCATTGGTTGTCATGACAGAAAAATACCCCTATGATAAAAACCTTCCTAGCATGTCCAATAGAGTGATGCCAGCAATTCTCTCTAAGGCCATAGAGGAGAATGGATTGATGTATTCCTACTTAGTATAAACGTGTGGAGAATGTTGAGGTCGCTTTACAACATACAAGCTGTGACCAATCTGATTGGCCATGCCAATGTAATTACATAGTTCATTCAATGTCCTTGGAGCTGGCTTGCTTTTATTGTCAGCTTGGTGAAGCGAATGGGATTTCATTCAGAACTCTGCAAATGCAGTTTTACTTTCTATTGACCTAAATGAAGATCTGATGTTGGTGAGTGTCAGTAAAAATGTCAGCACGTTTTATGAATTTGTTTCCTTGGTAAAATTTTAATTACAGTAATAGCTGGAAACAGCAAAGTAATCCAAAGGAAAACTGATGTTTAGTTTTACTTCTTTAAACATATACAGTGCCTTCGGAAAGTATTCAGACCACTTTACTTTTTCCAAATATCCTTATTCTAAAATTGATTAAATAAATTTTTTCTCTCATCAATCTACACACAATACCCCATAATGACAAAGCAAAAACAGGTTTTTAGAAATGTTTGCTAATTTATTAAAAATAAAAAACAGATATTACATTTACATAAGCATTCACTGTACTCAGTTCTTTGTTGAAGCACCTTTGGTAGCCATTACAGCCTCAAGTCTTCTTAGGCATAACGCTACAAGCTTGGCACACCTGTATTTGGGGAGTTTCTCCCATTCTTTTCTGCAGATCCTCTCAAGCTCTGTCAGGTTGAATGGGGAGCGTCGCTGCACAGCTATTTTCACTCCTGTGTTGTCTAGGCTGTGTGCTTAGGGTCGTTGTCCTGTTGGAAGGTGAACCTTCGCCCCAGTCTGAGGTCCTGAGTGCTCTGGAGCAGGTTTTCATCAAGGATCTCTCTGTACTTTGCGCCGTTCATCTTTGCCTCGATCCTGACTAGTCTCCCAGTCCCTGCAGCTGAAAACATCCTCACAGCATGATTCTGCCACCACCATGCTTCACCGTAGGGATATGTGCCAGGTTTCCTCCAGATGTGACGCTTGGCATTCAGGCCAAAGAGTTCAATCTTGGTTTCAGCAGACCAGAGAATCTTGCTTGTCATGGTCTGAGAGTCTTTAGGTGCCTTTTGGCAAACTCCAAGCGGAATGTCATGTGCTTTTTACTGAGGAGTGGCTTCCGTCTGGCCACTCTACCATAAACGCCTGATTGGTGGAGTGCTGCAGAGATGGTTGTCCTTCCGGAAGGTTCTCCCATCTCCACAGAGGAATTCTAGAGCTCTGTCAGAGTGACCATCAGGTTCTTGGTCACCTCCCTGACCAAGGCCCTTCTCCCCTGATTGCTCAGTTTGGCCGGGCGGTCAGCTCTAGGAAGAGTCTTGGTGGTTCCAAACATCCTCCATTTAAGAATGATGGAGGCCACTGTGTTCTTGGGGACCTTCAATGCTGAAGAAATGTTTTGGTACCCTTCCCCAGATCTGTGCCTCGACACAATCCTGTCTCGGAGCTCTACGGACAATTCCTTCAACCTCATGGCTTGGTATTTGCTCTGAGGTACGCTGTCAACTGTGGGACCTTTATATATGTCCAATCAATTGAATTTACCAAGGTGGACTCCAATCAAGTTGTAGAAACATCTCAATAATGAGCAATGGAAACAGGATGCACCTGACTTCAATTTCATGTCTCATAACAAAGGGGCTGAATACTTATGCAAATAAGTTATTTCTATTTTGGTTTTTTTAAATACATTTGCTAAAATGGGGTATTCTGTGTAGATTGCTGGGGATTATTATTTTCTTTAATCCATTTAAGAATACGGCTGTAACATAACAAAATGTGGAAAAGGTCAAGGGGTCTGAATACTTTCCGAAGGCACTGTAACATCCCAATAGTTATCAATCAATCGCTTACTGTTCCTCTTTCCTGGCATTGTGGCATTGTAACAGACAACATTTACAGTTTCCTATAAATAATCATATGTAATATCTATAAATAATAATAATATCTATAAAGGTAGATAGCCATCAGTGGAAAGCAATACAGTTGAGTTGATCCCCTGTGATATCACAGGTTCAGGAGCAATCACACCAACAACCCCAACTCCCTGAAGTGAAACAACTAGTGATCAACACAACCAAACCAAAATGGCTGCTCAGTCACCTAGACAGATATCTAGAGGATGGGAAAATGAACAGCTCTGTAGGAGCTACACTGATGCTACCAGACACCCAAACACACCAAACACATGCAGGCATGCATGGACACACACGCACACGCACACACACACACACACGTGATGAGCTAGTCCACCAGGACTGAGCGTCATGTGGTACAGGCAGTTTGAAAACGGTCATTACAAGAGATGTGAAGGTACAGACCACTGACAGTGTCTCTTCTTTTCCAGTATTGATTGAATCGTTTGACCATGCATATTTTATTGTTGAGGTCAGGGCTCTGTGCAGGCCAGTCAAATTCTTCCACACCGATCTCGACGAACCATTTCTGTATGGACCTCGCTTTGTGCACGGGGGTATTGTCATGCAGAAACAGGAAAGGGCCTCCCCAAACTGTTGATACAAAGTGGGAAGCACACAATCGTTTAGAATGTAATTGTATGCTGTAGCATTAAGATTTTTCTGCAGTGGAACTAAGGGGCCTAGCCTGAACCATGAAAAACAGCCCCAGACTATTATTACTCCTCTGGGAAGGTAGCGTTCTCCTGGCATCTGCCAAACCCAGATTCGTCCATCGGACTGCCAGATGGTGAAGCATGACTTCTCACTCCAGAGAACGCGTTTCCACTGCTCCAGAGTCCAATGGCGGCAAACTTTACACCACTCCAGCCGACGCTTGGAATTGCGCATGGTGATCTTAGGCTTGTGTGCGGCTGCTCGGCCATGGAAACCCATTTTATGAAGCTTCCGAAGAACAGTTATTGTGCTGACGTTGCATCCAGAGGCAGTGAGTGTTGCAACCATTGGACAGACGATTTTTAAGCGCTACGCACTTTGGAACTCGGCGGTCCTGTTCTGTGACCTTTGCCGAGCCGTTGTTGCTCCTAAACGTTTCCACTTCACAATAACAGCACAGTTGATTGGGCAGCTGTAGCAGGGCAGAAATTTCACGAACTGATTGTTGGAAAGGTGGCATCCTATGATGGTGCCACGTTGAAAGTCACTGAGCTCTTCAGTAAGGCCACTCTACTGCCAATGATGGTCTATGGAGATTGAATGGCTGTGTGCTCGATTTTATACACCTATCAGCAACGGGTGTGGCTGAAATAGCCGAATCCACTAATTTGAAGGGGTGTCCACATACTTTTGTATAGTGTAGTTGTGACCCAGCCTTAGTTTGCTTTCTGAATACATCTATGTTTTTACAGCCCTCACAGGACACTTCACATAAAGGCATGATCATTTAAACTTTGGTAAAGAGAGGACATCAAATAACCATAGAGAATAAAGGGAATTATTGGCGCAATGGCAGGGCTGCTCTGTGATTGCACTGTGATGTAGTACAAAATGAGATGATATGTCATGTTGCCTTTACCACCTTTCTCTCTGTAATCTGTCCAATGTTTGTGACCAAGGTCAGGTATGGTGGGTTATCTGATTGTCTGTAATTTATTTATTTTCTTAAGTTGCTGTTCTGCAATTTCACAGCCCAGGGTCTTCAGACACAAATGAGAATGAATTAAACAGTCTATTGGTCTCTCTTTGTCTGCATAACTGAAAGTTGCTTAAACTAAATTATAAATGTACCAAATGTTACCAACTTTGAACTAAGTTATAAACCAATTGTAATAAAGTATTTTCAACCAGCTTGGGAAAGATGTCATCACTCAGAACACACATAGATTAACTCTATCGTAAGAAGCTTATTACTTTTACATTATAAATTACTTGAAAACAACAAGAGCAATCTCCAGCTCTACTGAATGTAAGATGTTACTAACAAAGCTTTATCTCTAGCCGTGGGCTTTTTCTGTTAATAATTAATGAACCCGATCATTGGACATACTGCTGACCCGTTGCAATAGAAGACAACTAATGTGTTTACTTCAGGGTTAAAAGCATGACTGGTTATCTAACTGCAGCTAAATCAGATATAATAAGAAACACACCTACAGCACCACCCGAGCCACTGACTGTTCACCCCGTTATCACCCAGAAGGCAAGGTCAGTACAGGTGCATCAAAGCTGGGACAGAGAGAATGAAAAACAGCTTCTATCTCAAGGCCATCAGACTGTTAAATAGCCATCACTAGCACATTAAAGGCTGCTGCTGCCTATTGAAATCACTGGCCACTTTAAGAAATGGAACACTAGTCACTTTAATAATGTTTACATATCTTGCACTACTCATCTCATATGTATATACTGTATTCTATAATAGTCTACTGTATCTTAGTCCATGCCGCTCTGTCATTGCTTGTCCATATATGTATATGTTCTTAAATTCCATTCCTTACTTAGATTTGTGTGTATGTGAAATTGTTAGATATTACTTGTTAGATATTACTGCACTGTCGGAGCTAGAAGCACAAGCATTTCGCTACACCCACAATAACTTCTGCTAAACACGTGTATGTGACAAATTACATTTGATTTGATTTGATTAATAAAGAGGGTCTGCATAGAATTGTTTTTATAATTTTTTCTTTTTTTATTACTATTATTTTATTTTTTTGTAGTAGATCAGCTTTAATATTGCAGATAGATTGTAACTTCCATCCTTCAACTACATTCAACACCACCCATCTATCTCTTAACACCATCCATATTGGATTTCTATTTGCCATATATTTTCAACTGTACCGTAATGTTTTACAAAAGTTCTGAACCTTTCTATTCTCATTGTTTCTACAGATTGTAAATTGAAAATAAACATTTTTGCTAAAAGTATTATTATATTATTGATCGATTGACTATGACTTTTCAGATCACCCAGTAATGCTATCTGCAGGGTTAGCTCCAGGTAAATATTGCAATCCTTTAGCCATTCCTGGACCTGTGTCCAAAAACAAGCTACAAATGGACAGTACCAAAACAAATGATTTAATGATTATGTCTCTTCGCAGCAAAATCTGCAGACCTGGGAAGATTGTATCCCCCATATAAATAACATTCTATTGGTAGCAATAATTTTATATAGTAATTCAAATTGAACAATTTTAATGGAATCGGTACGTCAAAAATCTCTTCCCAACCATTTTGCAATCTATATGGGACGGCTGTCAATCCTTTGGTCCTTAAATGAAACTGGTATACTTTTTTATTAATCACAGTTTTCTTTAACCAATTATGTTCTTTAATGCAAGGCTGACAGACAAGTTCCTTACTTTTTCCCCCTTCCACTTTCCTCTTCCATTTTTGCGGTAATGCTGCAATTATTTGGTTGTAATTTTGGGTAGAGCAGACATGACAATATAATTTAGTTGGAGTTGTTATTGACTGCTTCCATAGCCACGGGAAGTAGTTTGGGTGTGGGGGGGTTGGTAGAAAAAAATGTTTTGCCAGCGCTGCAGACGGCTATATCGGTCCGCTAACACGGGACAATTAAAGGCCCAGTGCACTACGTTTGTATTCATTTTTAATGATTTTTTATGACGATTTTTCAGGGGGGTGCTGTAGCAACCTCTGCACCCATACTTCCCCCGGCTATGACTGCTTCTCAATTGGCACCTATTCCCTAAAACAGGGCTCTCCAACTCTCTTCCTGGCGAGCTACCGTTCTGTAGGTTTTCGCTCAAACCTTAATCTAGCGCACCTGATTCTAATAATTGTCTGGTTGATAAACTGAATCAGGTTAGTTACAACTGGGGTTGGAGCGAAAACCTACAGGAGGGTAGCTCTCCAGGAACAGGGTTGGATAGCCCTGCCCAACATAGTGCACTACTTTTGACCAGGGCCCATGGTGTGTTCCTGCTCAGTTAGACATTCTATTGATATCTTGTTTCGTCTCGTTTCTCAGAAAATGTATTCGATAAGAGACCCAGTCAGGCTTTGAGTGACATGCTGTGATTCGCTTTGGCACCACGGTGTGTGTTAGACAGGCCTGAGTGGATCAGACAGCGCGGAGATTAGCATATCTGTGTGTGTGTGTGTGTGTGTGTGTGTGTGTGTGTGTGTGTGTATTGGGATTCAGGAAAATGGGACACCTCAGTAAGTCAACCCAGGTAGCCTAGCGGTTAGAGCGTTGGGACACTGAGCGAAAGGTTGCTTGTTTGAATCCCTGAGCTGGCAAGGTGGAAAAATCTGCTGCTCTGCTCTTGAGCAAGGTGAGACCAGTTAACCCCCACAACAACTGCTCCCCCGGCATAGATGATGTCGATTAAGGCAGCCCCCCGCACCTCTCTGATTCAGAGGGGTTGGGTTCAATGTGGAAGACGCATTTAGGTTGAATGCATTCAGTTGTGCAACTGACTAGGCACTTACAAGATAGATCAAGTCCACATGTTCAATATCTTGCAAACGTGCATCTTACAAATTACTTATCAAATCAAACTTTATTTGTCACACGCGCTGAATATAACAGGTGTAGACCTTACTGTGAAATGCAAGCCCTTAACCAACAATGCAGTTCAAGAAAGAGTTAAGAAAATATTTACCAAATAAACTAAAGTAAAAAATAATACAAAGTAACACAATACAATAACAATAATGAGGCTATATACAGGGGGTACTGCTACCGAGTCAAGGTGCGGGGGTACAGATTAGTCAAGGTAATTTGTACATGTAGGTAGGGGTAAAGTGACTATGCATAGATAATAGACAGGGGGTAGCAGCAGTGTAAAAACAAATGGGGGGGGGGGGGTCAAGGTAAATAGTCTGGGTGGCCATTTAAATAATTGTTCAGTAGTCTTATGGCTTGGGGGTAGAAGCTGTTAAGGAGTCTTTTGGTCCTAGATCTGACGCTCCGGTACCGCTTGCCGTGCGGTAGCAGAGAGAACATTCTATGACTTGGGTGACTGGAGTCTTTGACAATTTTGTATTCTTTCCTCTGACCGCCTAGTATACAGTGGCTTGCGAAAGTATTCACACCCACACGCATTTTTCCTATTTTGTTGCCTTACAACCTGGAATTGGGGGGTTTGTATCATTTGATTTACACAACATGCCTAACACTTTAAAGATGCAAAATATGTTTTATTGTGAAACAAACAAGAAATAACACCAAAAAAACTGAAAACTTGAGCGTGCATAACTATTCACCCCCCCAAAGTCAATACTTTGTAGAGCCACCTTCTGCAGCAATTACAGCTGCAAGTCTCTTGGGGTATGTCTCTATAAGTTTGGCACATCTAGCCACTGGGATTTTTGCCCATTCTTGAAGGCAAAATTACTCCAGCTCCTTCAAGTTGGATGGGTTCCGCTGGTGTACAGCAATCTTTAAGTCATACCACAGATTCTCAATTGGATTGAGGTCTGGGCTTTGACTAGGCCATTCCAAGACATTTAAATGTTTCCCCTTAAACCACTCAAGTGTTGCTTTAGCAGTATGCTTAGGGTCATTGTCCTGCTGAAAGGTGAACCTCCGTCCCAGTCTCAAATCTCTGGAAGACTGAAACAGGTTTCCCTCAAGAATTTCCCTGTATTTAATTCCATCCATCATTCCTTCAATTCTGACCAGTTTCCCAGTCCCTGCCGATGAAAAACATCCCCACAGCATGATGCTGCCACCACCATGCTTCACTGTGAGGATGGTGTTCTTGGGGTGATGAGAGGTGTTGGGTTTGCGCCAGACATAGTGTTTTCCTTGATGGCCAAAATGCTCAATTTTAGTCTCATCCGAGCATAGTACCTTCTTCCATATGTTTGGGGAGTCTCCCACGTGCATTTTGGCGAACACCAAACGTGTTTGATAATTTTTTTCTTTAAGCAATGGCTTTTTTCTGGCCACTCTTCCGTAAAGCCCAGCTCTGTGGAGTGTACGGCTTAAGGTGGTCCTATGGACAGATACTCCAATCTCCGCTGTGGAGCTTTGCAGCTCCTTCAGGGTTATCTTTGGTCTCTTTGTTGCCTCTCTGCTTGGCATGTTGACACACTGGTGGTTTGTTGTGGCCGAGTATTGGTGCTAAACCGTGTTGTTGAAGTCCGGCATGCTAGTTGGCTGTGGCGTCATATGACTAGGTGCCCTGGACGATTTTCACGGAAGTATACTGTACCAAGTTAGCTAGCTGAATAAACTAAGTTAGTCTATTCCTAGAAAACATTGAACCGCTGTTGTTTACAACAATTATAGTTTCTGAGGTGGAAGTTGGGAGAGTTATATTTGGGTGTTTCAGTGAAACATAAGTGAGGGAGGCCCTGCTCTCTCCTTTCCCAGATGTTTAGTTTGTTTCATTCCGATCTCCTTTGCATTATTGTAGCCATTTTCTGTAGCCTGTCAACTATGCCTCTGTCTATCCCTGTTCTCTTCTCTCCGCACAGGCTATACAAACACCTCACAACGCGTGGCTGCTGCCTCTCTAACCTGGTGGTCCCTGCATGCACCACCCACGTGGAGTTCCAGGTCTCAGGCAGCCTCTGGAACTGCTGTTTTGCTGCCAACAAGGCAGAGTTAATCTCAGCCTATGCTACCCTCCAGTCCCTCGACTTCTTGGCGCTGACGGAAACATGGATTAACACTGAAAACACTGCTACTCCTACTGCTCTCTCCTCGTCTGACCATGTGATCTCGCATACCCCGAGAGCATCTGGTCAGCGGGGTGGTGGCACATTCTCTCTTTTGGACATTCTCTCTTTTTGTGGACATTCTCTCTTTTTCCCCTGACCCATCTGTCTATCTCCTCATTTGAATTCCATGCTGTCACAGTCACTAGCCCATTCAAGCTTAACATCCTTGTCATTTATCGCCCTCCAGGTTCCCTTGGAGAGTTCATCAATGAGCTTGACGCCTTGATAAGTTCCTTTCCTGAGGATGGCTCACCCCTCACAGTTCTGGGTGACATCAACCTCCCTACGTCTACCTTTGACTAATTTCTCTCTGCCTCCTTCCTTCCACTCCTCTCCTCTTTTGACCTCACCCTCTCACCGTCCCCCCCTACTCACAAGGCAGGCAATACGCTTGACCTCATCTTTACTAGATGCTGTTCTTCTACTAATCTCACTGCAACTCCCCTCCATGTCTCCGACCAGTACTTTGTATCCTTTTCTCTCTCGCTCTCCTCCAACACTACTCACTCTGCCCCTACTCAGATGGTAATGTGCCGTCGCAACCTTCGCTCTCTCTCTCCCGCTACTCTCTCCTCTTCCATCCTATCATCTCTTCCCTCTGCTCAATCCTTCTCCCTCCAATCTCCTGATTCTGCCTCCTCAACCCTCCTCTCCTCCATTTCTGCATCCTTTGACTCTCTATGTCCCCTATCCTGCCGGCCGGCTCGGTCCTCCCCTCCTGCTCCATGGCTTGATGACTCATTGCGAGCTCACAGAACAGGGCTCCGGGCAGCCGAGCGGAAATGGAGGAAAACTAGACTCCCTGCGGACCTGGCATCTTTTCACTCCCTCCTCTCTACATTTTATTCATCTGTTTCTGCTGCTAAAGCCACTTTCTACCACTCTAAATTCCAAGCATCTGCCTCTAACCCTAGGAAGCTCTTTGCCACCTTCTCATCCCTGCTGAATCCTCCTCCCCCTCCCCCCTCCCCCCTCCTCCCTCTCTGTGGATGACTTCGTCAACCATTTTGAAAAGAAGGTTGACGACATCCGATCCTAGTTTGTTAAGTCAAATGACACTGCTGGTCCTGCTCACACTGCCCTACCCTATGCTTTCTCCCCTCTCTCTCCAGATAAAATCTTGCGACTTGTGATGGCCGGCCGCCCAACAACATGCCCGCTTGACCCTATCCCCTCCTCTCTTCTCCAGACCATCTCCGGTGACCTTCTCCCTTACCTCACCTCGCTCATCAACTCATCCTTGACCGCTGGCTATGTTCCTTCCGTCTTCAAGAGAGCAAGAGTTGACCCCCTTCTCAAAAAACCAACACTCGATCCCTCTGATGTCAACAACTACAGACCAGTATCCCTTCTTTCTTTTCTCTCCAAAACTCTTGAGCGTGCAGTCTTTAGCCAACTCTCTTGCTATCTCTCTCAGAATGACCTTCTTGATCCAAACCAGTCAGGTTTCAAGACTGGTCATTCAACTGAGACTGCTCTTCTCTGTGTCACGGAGGCTCTCCGCACTGCTATAGCTAACTCTCTCTCCTCTGCTCTTGTCCTTCTAGACCTGTCTGCTGCCTTTGATACTGTGAACCATCAGATCCTCCTCTCCACCCTCTCCGAGCTGGGCATCTCCGGCGCGGCTCACTCTTGGATTGCGTCCTACCTGACCGGTCGCTCCTACCAAGTGGCGTGGCGAGAATCTGTCTCTGCACCACGTGCTCTCACCACTGGTGTCCCCCAGGGCTCAGTTCTAGGCCCTCTCCTATTTTCGCTATACACCAAGTCACTTGGCTCTTTCATATCCTCACATGGCCTCTCCTATCATTGCTACGCAGATGACACACAACTAATCTTCTCCTTTCCCCCTTCTGATAACCAGGTGGCGAATCGCATCTCTGCATGTCTGGCAGACATATCAGTGTGGATGACGGATCACCACCTCAAGCTGAACCTCGGCAAGACGGAGCTGCTCTTCCTCCCGGGGAAGGACTGCCCGTTCCATGATCTTGCCATCACGGTTGACAACTCTGTTTAGTCCTCCTCCCAGAGTGCGAAGAGCCTTGGCGTGACCCTGGACAACACCCTGTCGTTCTTTGCTAACATCAAGGCGGTGACCCGATCCTGTAGGTTCATGCTCTACAACATTCGGAGAGTACGATCCTGCCTTACACAGGAAGCGGCACAGGTTCTAATCCAGGCACTTGTCATCTCCCGTCTGGATTACTGCAACTCGCTGTTGGCTGGGCTCCCTGCCTGTGCCATTAAACCCCTACAACTCATCCAGAATGGTGCAGCCCGTCTGGTGTTCAACCTTCCCAAGTTCTCTCACGTCACCCCGCTCCTCCGCACACTCCACTGGCTTCCAGTTGAAGCTCGCATCTGCTACAAGACCATGGTGCTTGCCTACGGAGCTGTGAGGGGAACGGCACCTCCGTACCTTCAGGCTCTGATCAGTCCCTACACCCAAACGAGGGCATTGCGTTCATCCACCTCTGGCCTGCTGGCCCCCCTACCTCTGCGGAAGCACAGTTCCCGCTCAGCCCAGTCAAAACTGTTCGCTGCTCTGGCACCCCAATGGTGGAACAAGCTCCCTCACCACCTTCTGGAGACACTTGAAACCCCACCTCTTTAAGGAATACCTGGGATAGGATAAAGTAATCCTTCCACCCCACCCCCCAAAAAAAATACATATTGTAAAGTGGTTATCCCACTGGCTATAAGGTGAATGCACCAATTTGTAAGTCGCTCTGGATAAGAGCGTCTGCTAAATGAGGTAAATATAAATGTAAATTAATGCCATCCTTGCCTGGTCTGTGAGTTTTGGTGGGCGGCCCTCTCTTGGCAGGTTTGTTGTGGTGCCATATTCTTTCCATTTTTTTTATAATGGATTCATTGGTGCTCCGTGTGATGTTAAAAAGTTTCAGATATTTTTTTATAACGCAACCCTGATATGTACTTATATTTATATTATATTTATATTTTAGTCATTTAGCAGACGCTCTTATCGAGAGCGACTTACAGTTAGTGAGTGCATACATTTTTCATACATACTCTGATCACCAAAGCTTTTCAATTGTCTATCCCACTGCAAAGTTGTTCAATCTGTATTCTAACACTCACAACAAAGAACACTTTAACACCCTATCTATGGCTTTGTCTTTGGAGTCTTGTGGCCTGCTGGTCTTTGTTGCCTCAACCAAGAAGTCACCAAGTCAATGGACAATGACCTTACCTGGCTTCTCTAGTGTAAGCCAGTTCTTGAGGGAGAGGTAACAATGAAAACCAGCAGACACTATAGATCTCAATGACCAGCTGTGATTGTGAATATGACGGATCTATGATGTAAGTAATGTCTACCATGATTTTCCCACACACGAGTGGAATGAACACGTTCCCAAACCAAACACAGGTTACAACGGTTTCAAGGCCATATGTAGCTACACACCCACATTAAAACATTTTTCTTCAGACCACACACTCTTGGTAACCAGTTATAACCACAATAATAATCTCATTTCTTCAGTTATCCACCTGATCCAAACCCCCTTGAACACATACATATTTATATCGCTATGTATAAAAAAAGAAATGAAGTAAAAACACAGTGCTCAGAAGACAGTGTGCAGAAGTCTCTGCAGGATGTTGAGTAAGAGAGACAGCGAAAGGGATATTCATTATTGCAACACCCAGGAAGTGACATCATCCTCCTCTAATCTCCTTAAAATGGCCAATCCTGGATGTTGGAATGATCACATATGCTGACCAGATGTAGCTTTGTATTCTCTTCTCCCTCTTCTTTGTCTCTCTCTCCTTCCAAGCCTCCACTCTCCCTCGTTGGTTGAAGCGCTAAGGCTGTCGTCACATCGGTCACTGGAACGGGAGGCATCAACCTTGGCATCCCACCTGACATCCCTGCGTTGGGGCCCAACAGGATCTGTCTCTGCTGCTCTAGCTGCTGCTGCTCCAGCTGTAGTCTCTCAGTCTCAAACACCACCGGAAGGACCAGGATCATGAACGAGGTAGTGCCCACCCACAGGGCAACGCGGGAGTAACTGTACAGCTTCTTGGCCACAGTGACTGAGCCCGATGCGGTCACCTCAGCTGCAGAGCGCAGTGTAGCAAGGAACATCTCAGTCAAACCCCACAGCCTCTCCATAAGGTTCTCATCCAGCTCTTCATCTTCATCTTCATCGATCTCGCCTTCTGGGGGCCGGGTTTCGACTGGGCCCCCAGCCAGTGATAGCTCTACGATTCCAGCCATGGAAAACAGTTCTCGCGCCGCTTACCAGCTAATTAGCTAATTTAAAATGTACATCAATCGGTGGAAGGGCAAATCAGTATTTTAATATTTTATCGTGGAATTATTACAATACTGAGGTGGTATACTCCTCAATGCCATTGGATGAATCCCGGAACAGATTCCAGTCTCTGCAAGCAAAACAGTCCTGTAGCCTAGCATCCGCGTCATCTGACCACTTACGTATTGAGCAAGTCACTGGTACTACCTGCTTTAGTTTTGCTTGTAAACAGGAATCAGGAGGATAGAATTATAGTCAAAGTAGATTAAGGATAGGTTTCTATGAATCTTCAGATACTAACATGAGAACCTTTGTCAGACAGCACTATCCTGCCCCAGGGTTGGGGAGTAACTGATTACTTGTAATCAGATTATATAACAAAAACTGTAATTACCTGCATTACCTGCAAAAAATATTGTAATCAGATTATGGATACTTTTGAAAAACTAGATGATTACTTGGATTACTCTTAAATTTAGAAAGGATGTTTGAGAGAAAAATATATACACTACCGCTCAAACATTTGGGGTCACTTAGAAATGTCCTTGTTTTCAAAAGAAAAGCAATTTTCTTTGTCCATTAAAATAACATCAAATTGATCAGAAATACAATGTAGACATTGTTAATGTTGTAAATGGAATTTATGGAATATCTACATAGGCTTACAGAGGCCCATTATCAGCAACCATCAGTCCTGTGTTCCAATGGCACGTTGTGTTTGCTAATACAAGTTTATCATTTTAAAAGACTAATTTATCATTAGAAAACCCTTTTGCAATTATGTTAGCACAGCTGAAAACTGTTGTGCTGATTAAAGAAGCAATAAAACTGGCCTTCTTGAGACTAGTTGAGTATCTGGAGCATCAGCAATTGTGGGTTCGATCACAGGCTCAAAAACAAATAACTTTCTTCTGAAACTCGTCAGTCTATTCTTGTTCTGAGAAATGAAGGCTATTCCATGCGAGAAATTGCCAAGAAACTGAAGATCTCGTACAACGCTGTGTACCACTCCCTTCACAGAACAGCGCAAACTGGCTCTAACCAGAATAGAAAGAGGATTGGGAGGCCGCGGTGCACAACTGAGCAAGAGGACAAATACATTAGAGTGTCTAGTTCGAGAAACAGATGCCTCACAGGTCCTCAACTGGCGGCTTCATTAAATAGTACCCGCAAAACACCAGTCTCAACGTCAACAGTGAAGGGCGACTCCGGAATACTGACCTTCTAGGCAGAGTTGCAAAGAAAAAGCCATATCTCAGACTGCCAAATAAAAAAAAAAGATTAAGATGGGCAAAAGAACACAGACACTGGACAGAGGAAGATTGGAAAAAAGTGTTATGGACTAATCGAAGTTTGAGGTGTTCGGATCACAAAGAAGAACATTTGTGAGACGCAGACCAAATGAAAAGATGCTGGAGGAGTGCTTGATGCCATCTGTCAAGCATAGTGGAGGCAATGTGATGGTCTGTGGGTGCTTTGCTGGTGGTAAATTGGGAGATTTGTACAGGGTAAAAGGGATCTTGAAGATGGAAGGCTATCACTCCATTTTGCAACGCCATGCCATACCCTGTGGACGGCGCTTGATTGGAGCCAATTTCCTCCTACAACAGGACAATGACCCAAAGCACAGCTCCAAACTATGCAAGAACTATTTAGGGAAGAAGCAGTCCGCTGGTATTCTGTCTATAATGGAGTGGCCAGCACAGTCACCGGATCTCTGTAGCTCAGCTGGTAGAGCACGGCGCTTGTAACGCCAAGGTAGTGGGTTCGATCCCCGGGACCACCCATACACAAAAATGTATGCACGCATGACTGTAAGTTGCTTTGGATAAAAGTGTCTGCTAAATATTATTATTATTATCTCAACCCTTTTGAGCTGTTGTGGGAGCAGCTTGACCGTATGGTACGTAAGAAGTGCCCATCAAGCCAATCCAACTTGTGGGAGGTGCTTCAGGAAGCATGGGGTGAAATCTCTTCAGATTTCCTCAACAAATTGACAACTAGAATGCCAAAGGTCTGCACGGCTGTAATTGCTGCAAATGGAGGATTATTTGACGAAAGCAAAGTTTGAAGGACACAATTATTATTTCAATTCAAAATAATTATTTCTAACCTTGTCAATGACTACATTTCCCATGCATTTTGCTATATTTCATATTCAAACTCATTTCATGTATGTTTTCATGGAAAACAAGGTCATTTCTAAGTGCCCCCAAACTTTTGAACGGTAGTGTACATTATGACACCTTTCTGTTTTCTCAATGACATTTAATTCAGCATAAAAAAGGCACAAATTTACATTTGTTGTTTGAGTATGCCCACCATTTAGAGACCACTATGATGACACAACAAATACGTTTGATGGATCCTTTTTGTCTTCTTCTAATGCCTCTTAAGGGGAAAGTATTCCAAAAGTAAGTGAAAATAATCTGATTACGTTAGTGAGTTTGGGTAATCCAAAAGTTACGTTACTGATGAGAATTTGGGATAGGTAACTAGTAACTGTAATCAATTACATTTAGAAAGTAACCTACCCCAACCCTTTTCTGCCCAGACATTGGGTAAGAAACAATCATATACGGACTGGTGAAAGAGACTTACTGTATGGTTTGATCTGAGGTGTTGTCTCACAGGGGATGTACGGTGCAGAGTGTGTCAGGAGGACTCGAATGAGACGAGAGAACAACTACAACAAAGATACCAGTGTCAGGATGGCATGTTGTCTAGAAATGAACGTTTCTACAAAATGAATTTACAGCCAGCTTTCAAAGCATGTTGAAACGGTTTTCATGACAAGAAGAGTCCCGCTGGGCACAGACATTAATTCAACGTCTATTCCATGCTGGTTCAACGTAATTAAGTTGAAATGACGTAGAAACAACGTTGAGTCACCCAGTGTGTGCCCAGTGGGGAAGAGCATGTTCCATTTGACAAACTCATGTTAGGTTTACATGGCATGCTGCTCGCCCTCGATAGCTGGCTGGGTGTGAAATACGATGCAATCCCCTCCGCTGTCTGTGTAAGATATGCAGCCGCGGCGTGAAGACTTACACCTGGGCCTACTCCTATAACTCTCAGACCCCCCGCCCCCCTCTCTCTCTCAATTTCCCCCTCTCTCTCTCTTCCTCTCTCTCTCTACTCTACACCCACATCTCTGCACTGATGAGCTCGCAGTAAGACCAGGGTTTTCTTATCACAATACATGAAGAGCAAGTCTCTCCAACCTCAGTGGAGCTGATGATATTCATCCTTCACATCCAAGTCTGTGCCTGAGTCCCAAATGGCACCCTATTCCCTTTATAGTGGGCCTTATGGGCTATGGATAAAAGTAGTGCACTATATAGAGAATAGGGTACCATTTGGGACAGACACTGTCTCTACAGATCTGTCACAAAATATGATACTGAGGGTGCTGAGAAAATATATTTATTTCATGGATGAATGGGTGTTATGGTCATAATTTTTCAGTGCATCATACAATACCTTTAAACCTTTTCACATTTAAACTGTGATGAACTGTGATATAGATCACCAGCTAAAAGGGTCAATGACTATACTTTCTCTTTCCAGCTGGGATGTATCCAGACAAAGCCTTAGGAAGAGCACTGGTGCCCTCTACCATCGCCTGATTATCCTATTGTTATTTTGAGAATATAATACCTAATGTAGATATTTCTTCATGTAATGCTTACTGGATGTGTAATCGCCACACTGTGTGCCACTGGATATTGAGAAATAATTAATTAACAATAAGTGGTACATTCATGACTGCATATCAACAGCATGATCAAACAGATGTGCTCCCCCAGTACACACTTACTGTTTTGAACAGTGGATGGCAGCATTGAGGTATATTGCTACAAGTCATAACTCACTGAACTATCTCTTTACATTGCTAATTACCTGCTATAGATCAACATTTCCTGTTTAAAAGTGCAAAGCTGTTATGAGGCTGTATTGAGAGTAGTTTCACACCTTTGCTGTCCTTTTATCCATTGCAGGAGCATGCAGAATATCAAGCCACAACATCATCTGTGACCTTAACGTGGGTGTGAAAGGCACTCGCTCTACCCTGAGGTTATGCCTTCTCACTTTTCTCTCTTCTGAAAGAGAGCATATACAGTTAATGACAACCGTTCGTGTGGCAAATTATTTGAGTTTGATGATGTGGAGGAAAGTGAAAAAAAGGAGTTAGAGGACAAGGCTCTAAATACGAGGAAGAGAGATGGCCTTGTGGTTTGGGGCCCGGCTGTTTTTCTAATTAGTGGTTTTGTGACACAATTCTCTATGTTTTTGTTTTTATATGGTTTTCAGGGACAGTAGTTCCTATACAAGTGATAATTCAACGTGGTTTAAACTTTTACTGTGAGTGAAGTCATATCCTCCCAGACTGTACAGAATATACTCTTAGAAAAAAAGGTGCTATCTAGAACCAATAACGGTTCTCGTCTGTCCCCATAGGATAACCATTTCAAGAACCCTTCTTGGTTCCAGCTAGAACCCCTTTAGGGTTCCATGTAAAACCCTTTGCACACAGGGTTCTACATGGAACCCAAAAGAGTTATACCTTGAACCAAAAAAGGGTTATCCTATGGGGACAGCCGAAGACCCTTTTGGAACCCTTTTTTCTAAGAGTGTAGATGCTGTGTGCAGTAGGTAACTATCCTTTCAACCATTGAGAGTTATTCAAGCATAGTTCACCAAACCACCTCTGTTACACAAACATACCATTGTCTTGGAGAACCCACACTAAGATGTCTTCAAAGTGTGAAAAAGGGAAAATTTAATTTCAAAATTCTTATGAGATGTGAGTGTGTGTGTGTGTGAGAGAGAGAGAGAGAGAGAGAGAGAGAGAGAGAGAGAGAGAGAGACAGAGAGAGAGAGAGAGAGAGAGAGAGAGAGAGACAGAGAGAGAGAGAGCAATAGAGAAAGGTGTGGTTGGGGGCTTGCAACGGTTTTCCCTCCACTTCAAACGCCAACTTGCAGTGGAAACTTCCCTTACGCTCACTCTCAGGGTGGGTGTCTACTGTCAGACTCCTTTAAATCCAGGAGCTGCTATGTAAAAGCTTAACTTTGAGGTAAACACTTTCCAAGAGGGCAAATGTTATCATGCAGGAATTTTTTTTACTCAAACTGAAAATTTTTGAATTCTTCTATTTAAATCAAAATCAAATCAAATTTGATTTGCCAATAGCGCCGAATACAACAAGTGTAGACTGTACAGTGAAATGCTTCCTTACAAGCCCTTAACCAACAATGCAGATTTAAGAAAAATAAGTGTTAAGTAAAAAATAGATAAGTAAAAAATATAAATAAAAATAAAGAATAATTAAAGAGTAGCAGTAAAATAAAATAACAGTAGGGAGGCTATATACAGGGATATATGCTTCTCTCATCTGAATAATTTTGAGTTCTAATTTTGATAATTTGTTTACACATTTTATTTATGTTTCTGACAGTGTAATGTCCTAGGTACTGTCCAACTCCATTTTTCTCAAATAATACTCCAATTCATCTTATACTGAATAAAAATGTTCAGGACAAAATATACCACACTTATTCTGCATTACAAACTATATATACTATTGATAAATGAGTAATTGATTACTTTTAATTCATGTAATGCATTATAATAATCCCTATAATTTATAAATTATGAATGTATATGTATTGGGGGATTCATTCCTAGCCCTAACCATAACCCTAACCTTAACCCTTATCTTAACCCTAACCTTAACCCTTTCCCTAAGCCTTATTCTAAACCTAACCCTAACAGTAACCTCAGCAAGCATTTGCTTATCAACAGTTAGTTTGTTGATAGTATGATCATCTGTAGAGCATCTACAGATGGACTATCCAGACTATCCAAATAAAGTGTGACTAATTTCTTTATATCAAAAGTTCTGTATAATATAAATTAAATGTTGAAAATGTATTATATTTGGTTATGTATCCTTGCTGTGACAAAAGTGTGTCATGTTGGCTAAAGGTGCTTCACATTATCTTGTTTTTATTACCAGTAAGTAAGGTATCATATCACATCAGCAGTCTTTTTGTTATTCAAATCCAAAGAGTGAAACATCTAACCATTTGTTGGAAGTGACTAACGTGACCAGAAGTTCTCATGTGTGACATATGAACAACGCATCACATGAAAACATAGAATGTCAAAACTCTCTCACGTTTATTTTTTAGTTTCTTTTCATTCTGAGTGTGCAGCAACTTTTATAACAGGCATTGACAAACAGTAGCTAGGTCATTTCAGACAAGTCTGGTCTTTACCACAGGAGGGAGCAGAAGAGGCGAATAATGAATCTACAGGACAGAACAGAGCTTATTGCTTATTCCACGTCTTACAAGAAAACATTATAATAAATAAACAATAATATATACAATACCGGTCAAAAGTTCTAGAAAAGGGTTTTTCTTTATTTTTACACATTTTCTACATTGTAAAATAGTAGTGAAGACATTACAACTATGAAATAACACATATAGAATCATGTAGTAACCAAAAAAGTGTTAAACAAATCAAAATATATTTTATATTTGAGATAATTCAAATAGCCACCCTTTGCCTTGATGACAGCTTTGCACACTCTTGGCATTCTCTCAACCAGCTTCACCTGGAATGCTTTTCCAGCAGCCTTGAAGGACTTTCCACATATGCCGAGCACTTGTTGGCTGCTTTTCCTTCACTCTGCGGTCCGACTCATCCCAAAACATCTAAATTTGGTTGAGGTCGGGGGATTGTGGAGGCCAGGTCATCTGATGCAGCACTCCATCCCTCTCCTTCTTGGTAAAATAGCCCTTACACAGCCTGGAGGTGTGTTGGGTCATTGTCCTGTTGAAAAACAAATGATAGTCCCACTAAGCCCAAACCAGATGGGATGGCATATCGCTGCAAAATGCTGTGGTAGCCATGCTGGTTAAGTGTGCCTTGAATTCTAAATAAATCACAGACAGTCTCACCAGAAAAGCACCCCCACACCATAACACCTCCTCCTCCATGCTTCATGGTGGAAAATACACATGTAGAGATCATCTGTTCACCCACAGCGCGTCTCACAAAGACATAGCGGTTGGAACCAAAAATCTCAAATTTGGACTCCAGACCAAAGGACAAATTTCCACCAGTCTAATGTCCATTGGTTGTGTTTTTTTTGGCCCAATCAAGTTTATTCTTATTATTGGTGTCCTTTAGTAGTGGTTTCTTTGCAGAAATTCGACCATGAAGGCCTGATTCACACAGTCTCCTCTGAACAGTTGATGTTGAGATGTGTCTGTTACTTCAACTCTGTGATGCATTAATTTGGGCTGCAATTTCTGAGGCTGGTAACTCTATTGAACTTATCCTCTGCAGCAGAGGCAACTCTGGGTCTTCCATTCCTGTGGCGGTCCTCATGGGAGCCAGTTTCATCATAGCGCTTGATGGTTTTTGCAACCGCACTTAAATAAACTTTCAAAGTTCTTGAAATGTTCCGTATTGACAGACCTTTATGGCTTAAAGTAATGATTGACTGTCGTTTATCTTTTCTTGTTTGAGCTGTTCTTGCCATAATATGGACTTGGTCTTTTACCAAAAGGGCTATCTTATGTATAGAGAAGATGGCGCCGGAGGGGATGGCTGCCGTTTTATGGACTCTTAACCAAACGTGCTATTTTGAGTGTTTTTTCTCATTGTTTGCGACTTATTTTGTACATAATGTTGCTGCTACCGTCTCTTATGACCGAAAAGAGCTTCTGGACATCGGAACAGAGATTAATTAAAGGCCCTCAAAATTGTCAAAGACTCCAGTCACCCTAGTCATAGACTGTTCTCTCTGCTACCGCACGGCAAGCGGTACCGGAGTGCCAAGTCTAGGTCCAAAAGACTTCTCAACAGCTTCTACCCCCAAGCCATAAGACTCCTGAACAGCTAATCATGGCTACCCGGACTATTTGCACTGCCCCCCCACCCCATCCTTTTTACGCTGCTGCTACTCTGTTAAGTATTTATGCATAGTCACTTTAACTCTACCCACATGTACATATTACCTCAACTACCTCAACTAGCCGGTGCCCCCGCACATTGACTATGCAACGGTACCCCCCTGTATATATAGCCTCCCTACTGTCACTTTATTCTATTGTATATATAGCCTCCCTACTGTCACTTTATTTTTTACTTCTGCTCTTTTTTTCTCAACACTTTTTTGTTGTTGTTTTATTCTTACTTTTTTGTTTAAAATAAATGCACTGTTGGTTAAGGGCTGTAAGTAAGCATTTCACTGTAATGTCTGCACCTGTTGTATTCGGCGCATGTGACCAATAAAATTTGATTTGATTTGATTTGATTTAATCACCTTGAACTGGACAAATAATTTTTATTTAATGAGTCGGACGAGAGGGATTTGCTCCAGACAACCTACAGGGCCCTCATCCCCGTCATTCGCAGTAGAAAGAAAAGGAGATATTGCGGAAGGAGATCGGGGTGCTTGGTAAGGAGCCGGCGACGAGTGGCTAATCTGCCTTTGCCATCGATACTACTGGCCAACTTACAATCGCTTGATAATAAAGTGGACGAACTACAGGCACGAATATCCTACCAACGAGACATGAAAAACTGTAATATCTTATGTTTCACCAAGTCGTGGCTAAACAAAGACATGAATAACATACAGCTGGTGGGTTATACACTGTATCGGCAGAATAGAACAGCAGCCTCTGGTAAGACAAGGGGTGGCGGTCTATGTATATTTGTAAACAACAGCTGGTGCACGATATCTAAGGAAGTCTCAAGGTTTTGCTCGCCTAAGGTAGAGTATCTCACGATAAGCTGTAGACCACACTATCTACCAAGAGAGTTTTAATCTATATTCTTCGTAGCTGTCTATTGACCACCACAAACTGATGCTGGCATGTTAAATGTGCAACCAGAGGGAAGAACACTCTAGACCAACTTTACTCCACACAATGAGACATGTAAAAAAGCTCTTCCTCGCCCTCCATTTGGCAAATCTGACCATAATTATAATCTCCTGAATCCTGCTTACAAGCGAAAACTAAAGCAGGAAGCACCAGTGACTCGGTCAATAAAAAAGTGGTCAGATGAAGCAGATGCTAAGCTACAGGACTGTTTTGCTAGCACAGACTGGAATATGTTGGCATGATGGCATTGAGGAATACACCACATCAGTCACTGGCTTCATCAATAAGTGCATTGATGACGTCGTCCCCACAGTGACTGTACGTACATACCCCAACCAGAAGCCATGGATTACAGGAAACATCCGCACTGAGCTAAAGGGTAGAGCCGCCGCATTCAAGGAGCTTATAAGAAATCCCGCGGTGCCCTCCGACGAACCATCAAACAGGCAAAGTGTCAATACACGACTAAGATTGAATCGTACTATACCGGCTCCGACGCTCGTCGGATGTGATAGGGCTTGCAAACTATTACAGACTACGAAGGGAAGCAAAGCCGCGAGCTGCCCAGTGACACGAGCCAACCAGACGAGCTAAATTACTTCTATGCTCGCTTCGAGGCAAGTAATACTGAAAAATGCATGAGAGCATCAGCTGTTCCGGATGACTGTGTGATCACGCTCTCTGTAGCTGATGTGAGTAAGACCTTTAAACAGGTCAACATTCACAAGGCCGCAGGGCCAGATGGATTACAAGGACGTTTACTCCGAGCATTAGCTGACCAACTCGCAAGCGTCTTCACTGACATTTTCAACCTCTCCCTGTCTGAGTCTGTAATACCAACATGTTTCAATCAGACCACCATTGTCCCTGTGCCCAAGAACACTAAGATAACCTGCCTAAATGACTACCGACCCGTAGCACTCACGTCTGCAGCCATGACGTGCTTTGACAGGCTGGTCATGGCTCACATCAACACGATTATCCTAGAAACCCTAGACCCACTCCAATTTGCATACCGCCCCAACAGATTCACAGATGATGCAATTTCTATTGCGCTCCACACTGCCCTTTCACACCTGGACAAAAGGAAGAACTATGTGAGAATGCTATTCATTGACTACAGCTCATCGTTCAACATCATAGTGCCCTCAAAGCTCATCACTAAGCTAAGGACCCTGGGACTAAACACCTCCCTCTGCAACTGGATCCTGGACATCCTGACGGGCCGCCCCCAGGTGGTAAGGGTAGGTAACAACACATCCGCCACGCTGATCCTCAACACGTGGGCCCCTCAGGGGTGCGTGCTCAGTCACCTCCTGTACTCTCTGTTCACTCATGACTGCATGGCCAGGCACGACTCCAACACCATCATTAAGTTTGCCCATGACACAACAGTGGTAGGCCTGATCACCAACAACAACGAAACAGCGTATAGGGAGGAGGTCAGAGACCTGGCTGTGTGCCAGGACAACAACCTCTCCCTCAACGTGATCAAGACAAAGGAGACGATTGTGGACTACAGGAAAAAGAAGAGGACCGAGCACGCACCCATTCTCATCGACGGGGCTGTAGTGGAGCAGGTTGTGAGCTTCAGGTTCTTTGGTGTCCACATCACCAATAAACTAAAATGGTCCAAGCACACCAAGACAGTCATAATAATAATATTATAATATGCCATTTAGCAGACGCTTTTATCCAAAGCGACTTACAGTCATGTGCGCATCATTTTTTTTAGGTATGGGTGGTCCCGGGGATCGAACCCACTACAATGGCATTACAAGCGCCATGCTCTACCAATTGAGCTACAGAGGACCACATGAAGAGGGCACGACAAAACCTATTCCCCCTAAGGAGACTGAAAAGATTTGGCATAGGTCCTCATATTCTCAAAAAGTTCTACAGCTGCACCTTCGAGAGCATCCTGACCGGTTGCATCACTGCCTGGTATAGCCTAGTACATCACTGGGGCCAAGCTTCCTGCCATCCAGGAACTCTATGCCAGGCGGTGTCAGAGGAAGGCCCTAAAAATGTTCTCTCTGCTACCGCATGGCAAGTGGTACCGGAGCGCCAAATCTAGATCCAAGAGGCTTCTAAACAGCTTTTACCCACAAGCCATAAGACTCCTGAACATCTAATCAAATGCCTACCCAGACTATTTGAATCCCCCCCCCCCTTTTAAGCTGCTGCTACTCTCTGTTTATTATCTATGCATAGTCACTTTAATAACTCTACCTACATGTAAATATTACCTCAATTACCTCGACTAACCAGTGCCCCAGCACATTGACTCGGTACCGGTACCCCCTGTATATAGCCTTGCTTTTGTTATTTTTACTGCTGCTCTTTATTTATTTGTTAAATTAATTTTGTATTATTTTATATTGCATATGTTTGTGATTTTTTGGGGTATTCTTTCTTAAAACTGCATTTCACTGTAACACCTGTTGTATTCGGCGCATGTGTCAAATAACATTTTATTTTATTTTATTTATACCCCCCCATCTTGTCACAACGCAACTGATTGGGTATAACACGTTAAGAAGAAAATAAATTCCACAAGTTAACTTTTAAGAAGGCACACCTGTTAATTGAAGTGCATTCTAGGTGACTACCTCATGAAGCTGGTTGAGAGAATGCCAAGAGTGTGCAAAGCTGTCATTAAGGCAAAGGGTGGGTATTTGAAGAATCTCAAATATCAAATATATTTTGATTTGTTTAACTCTTTTTTGGTTACTACATGATTCCATGTGTGTTATTTAATAGTTTTGATGTAAAAAAAAAAAAAGTTTAAAAAAAGAAAAGAAAAGAAAGAAAAAGAAACAAAAAGAGAAAAAAAAGAAAAACCCTTGAATGAGTAGGTGTTCTAAAACTTTTGACGGGTAGTGTCTTCGGAAAGTATTCAGACCCCTTGACCTTTTCCACATTTTGTTACATTACAGCCTTATTCTACAATTGATTAAAATCCTCAGCAATCTGCACACATTACTCCAAAATGATGAAGCGAAAACAGGTTTTTGCAAATGTATTACAAATAAAAAACAGAAATACCTTATTTACATAAGTATTCAGACCCTTTGCTATGAGACTCAAACTTGAGCTCAGGTTCATCCTGTTTCCATTGATCATCCTTGAGTTGTTTCTCAACTTGATTGGAGTCCACCTGTCGTAAATTCAATTGATTGGACATGATTTGGAAAGGCTCACACCTGTCTATATAAGGTCCCACAGTTGACAATGCATGTCAGAGCACAAACCAAGCCATGAGGTCGAAGGAATTGTCCGTAGAGCTCAGAGACAGGATTGTGTCGAGGCACAGATCTGGGGAAGGGTACCAAAAAAATTCTGCAGCACTGAAGGTCCCCAATAATACAGTGGCCTCCATCATTCTTAAATGGAAGATGTTTGGAACCAACAAGACTCTTCCTAGAGCTGGCCGCCCGGCCAAACTGAGCAATCGGGGGAGAAGGGCCTTGGTCAGGGAGGTGGCCAAGAACCTGATGGTCACTCTGACAGAGCTCTAGAGTTCCTCTGTGGAGATGGGAGAACCTTCCAGAAGGACAACCATCTCTGCAGCACTCCACCAATCAGGCCTTTATGGTAGAGTGGCCAGATGGAAGCCATTCCTCAGTATAAGGCACAGGACAGCCCACTTGGAGTTTGTCAAAAGGCACCTAAAGACTCTCAGACCATGAGAAACAAGATTCTCTGGTCTGATGAAACCAAGATTGAACTCCTTGGCCTGAATGCCAAGCGTCACGTCTGGAGGAAACCTGGCACCATCCCTATGGTGAAGCATGGTGATGGCAGCATCATGCTGTGGGGATATTTTTCTGCGGCAGGGACTGGGAGACTACTCAGGATCGAGGCAAAGATGCAGGATCGGAGCAAAGTACAGAGAGATCCTTCATGAAAACCTGTTCCAGAGCACTCAGGACCTCAGACTGGGGCGAAGGTTCACCTTTCAACAGGACAAAGACCCTAAGCACACAGCCAAGGCAACGCAGGATATATCCATGAGTGGCCCAGGCAGAGCCTGGACTTGAACCCAATCTAACATCTCTGGTGAGACCTGAAAATAGCTGTGCAGCAGCGCTCCCCATCAAACTTGACATGTTTTAAGAAGATCTGCAGAGAAGAATGGGAGAAACTACCCAAATACAGGTGTGCCAAGCTTGTAGCGTCCTACCCAAGAATAATCTATGCTGTTATCGCTGCCAAATGTGCTTCAACAAAGTACTGAGTAAAGGGTCTGAATACTGTAATGTATTTTTGCTTGTGTCCATGTTTTTTATTATTTAGACCTCTTTGTAAATAGCCTAAATGCAGGCAAATGTGGTGTCAAAAAGAACTGGAATCCCCCCTATTATAATAATAATAATAATAATAATAATAATAATAATAATAATAATAATAATAATAATGGTGATAATAATGATCTGTTATTAATATATGTTAATGTATTATCAAAATATTTATTTTAAGTCATAGCCTACTTTATTGCGCATCGTCTTGGTTGATATGCACTTTTTAATAACAGTTTAGTAGGCTAATACAATTAATATTATTATGAGAATTGTATCTACTGTAATTATTAAGTAGCAGTATCACTTTATTATTCTCCTATTCTTATTCTTATTCTTCTTATTATTATTATCCTTTTGCATCCTATTCAATCATTGTTTTCACCATTTACTCACAACCAAAATGTGTTAGTGTTATCTTAGAAAAATGTAATGTCAATATGTTAAATGAAAAAGCAACAGGCTGTGAAGTACTGTAATCGATTGCCGAACACACAGGCAGCCAGAGAGCGAGAGAGATCAGTTTCTCTGTGTTAGACCAAGTTCCCATAGTAGACACTCAGCGACTCGTCTGCTCTGCTTTCTAATATGGAGGAAGTATCGGCGGATTAACTGTTGCTGCCTGCGGAACTACTGTAATATATTACAGTGTGATCCAAGAAAGACATTGTGATGGGATTATTCAATATCCTGCGTTTATAAGGTAAATAAGGAAAGAAAACAAATACACCACAGTGATGATTATATATTTAGCCTACAAGGATGACAGTTACTCTGCTATGATGACATATAAAATATGCCCCTGGATAAACGCTCAACATCCGACAATTGATTCATCCAGACAATGCAATGCCTGCTGCTGTCTCCACTGCATCCAGCAAGTCAAGTGCTTCTCACCTATGAAAGCCAGACGGCTCGCGACTCAACAGTGATCCGATTCCTGTTGATGAGTAACTGTCTCCCGAGTGGCTGTCTCCCGAGTGGCTGTCTCCCGAGAGTAACTGTATCCCGAGTGGCGCAGTGGTCTAAGGCACTGCATCGCAGTGCTAGCTGTGCCACTAGAGATCCTGGTTCGAATTCAGGCTCTGTCGTAGCCGACCGGGAGACCCATGGGGCGGAATTGGCCCAGCGTCGTCCAGGGTAGGGGAGGGAATGGCCGGCAGGGATGTAGCTCAGTTGATAAAGCATGGCGTTTGCAACGCCAGGGTTGTGGGTTCGATTCCCACAGGGGGTATGAAAAAATAATAATGTATGCACTAACTAACTGTAAGTCGCTCTGGATACGAGCGTCTGCTAAATGACGTAAATGGAAATGATGCAGGAGTGGGGGGTTCTGCAAAGTCTCTATGACACTATTCGAAAAGTTTTTTCCCCAAACAGCAGTGCCAAGAGAGACACTTTATTATCTTATGTAACCTAAATGAATTAGACTGAATGGGCACCATAGTTGAGGAGACGTTCTGTATCTACTGAAATGTATTTGTAGCTGCACCTGTGAATACTTTGACAGGTTAGTATGAGACAGCATGCTATCTGGCATATCTCTCAGGCACTGCCTACTGACTCACTCTCTCACTCACTCACTCCGACTTCATCCAATACCTTTTGAATATCATACGGATGCTTTTTCTGATTCCTTAGCCTCCCTCGGCTGAAAATAGGCTGTTCCCTACTCCTATTCTTTGGCTAATTCCATAGGAACCGGTGTATCCAGTTCTATCCCCCTAGTTCTTTATTTCATTTAGTCTAAAAACAAGTTGAGTCTTCGACCTCGCTGCTTTAGTAAACACAACATCCAGTAATACACAGTCTATAAATGTTGACGTGCCCATATAGAATACTGTAGGAGACATGGAAGGCGCGTGCGGGGGTCACGTTTGAGGTGGAAAAGTTGACGGGCTAGTTCAGCACAGAGGAAGGAACTACCAAAGCTACTTCTTGAGGAGTGCGCTGCTCTGTTCCTATACTTGATTCAGGTTGTATGCAGGACAGGACAGTGTTATACTCAACTCAAGTTTTTTTGGGGGGCATCCCACTTTTTTTGGAGGAGAGTAGCCCCTAAATTATTGTTTGTTATTGTCTATCAAAAACATATTAGGCTACTGAGGATTTTCATTTGAATTTTAGGAGGTGCAGCTTCACTGACGAAGATCACTGATTATCACTTGAACAGGGGAGACACAAAAGGTAATGTCCGGTCAAATATTTTGTCAATTTATCAAGTTACAGGCATCCTACACATTAGAATGACCTCAAAATAATTCGGCTACCAGCCTTACACGACAACGTTATGCAACTTTGTAATACATTTATAATAACTTTGCATCATTGTTTTATCTGGACGCAATAGATAAACTTCAAAGATCCTCATTCTGCTTACTGTTTCAGAGCGATTGATCGATAAATTGACAGTGCAACCCATTCGATTGCTCAGGTCATACAATAACAGGTGACGGCCGATTGTGTCAATCAAATGCCTTGATTCAGATCATCTAAATGAAAAAAAAATCAACCCATATATTTTTTCTTAAGCTGAAGGGAGATCTTGGGCTGTCAATTAGCCTACACACGTGCACGGCGGAGCGTCTGTAGAGACAGGTTTCCACCATGGAGGCGCAGATAGTTGGTGCAAATACTTCTTATGGGCTTTCTGTCTATTGCTGATGAAGCACTTCTAATTTCAATTGTCAAAAATATAAAGGTAAATTTTATTGATTGAATTAATCAAATAACTTAGGTTGCTTATCACTTTAACTTTAGAGTCTAAAACAACTGTTTTGTTTATTTATTTATTTGAATAGCCTAGTCTACCCATATAGGACTGACTGTACATTCGAGAGAAAATACTCTTAACCCTCCCGTTGTCCTAGGGTCAAAAAGAAAGTATCACTGCCTCCTCACAAATGATCCCAAAAATATAAAAATTAAATAAAATTGGTTCAACACAGTGGCGGGTCATTTTGACCCTAGGACAACGGGAGGGTTAAAAATATAAACATATCATGGCTCTTAGTCTTATGTATGAATCGTTTTCATTGCAGGCTAATAGGTATCCCAATTATTGAAGAGTCAATTCTTAAGGAAAATCTATGCCATTTTTTATTGACTGATTATGAATATGTATGTGTGATTATTATTATATTGTATGTAGAAAGAAGTGGTAATCATTTACAAGACAGTTGCCAAAATGTTGACATCTGTATGCTAGTTCCTAAAAGAAAATGTTTTGCTAGGTCAGTCCCCGAGATTGGGTTTATATGCTTAAAAAAAAAAACTGAACTATGAGGGCTTAGCCCTCTTGTGGGTCATGCTATTAAGGACATACTCCTCTTGTGGGTCATACTATAAGGACATACTCCTCTTGTGGGTCATACTATAAGGACATACTCCTCTTGTGGGTCATACTATAAGGACATACTCCTCTTGTGGGTCATACTATAAGGACATACTCCTCTTGTGGGTCATACTATAAGGACATACTCCTCTTGTGGGTCATACTATAAGGACATACTCCTCTTGTGGGTCATACTATAAGGACATACTCCTCTTGTGGGTCATACTATAAGGACATACTCCTCTTGTGGGTCATACTATAAGGACATACTCCTCTTGTGGGTCATACTATAAGGACATACTCCTCTTGTGGGTCATACTATAAGGACATACTCCTCTTGTGGGTCATACTATAAGGACATACTCCTCTTGTGGGTCATACTATAAGGACATACTCCTCTTGTGGGTCATACTATAAGGACATACTCCTCTTGTGGGTCATGCTATGAGGACATACTCCTCTTGTGGGTCATGCTATGAGGACATACTCCTCTTGTGGGTCATACTATAAGGACATACTCCTCTTGTGGGTCATGCTATGAGGATGTACACCTCTTATTATCTTGTGCATCAAACATCAATACTACACAATTACATCTGAACCACCAACAGATAATACATGTCTACTACATTTCCGTTGAGACAGATAGCAGACATTAGGTTGGCTAGTGGTGGTTTGTTTGCACCTCACTACTGTTCTCTCAGACATATTTATTTTTAGCTTAAGGCCTTTTTCAGGGGACCTGAAACTACTAGAACTGCAATGTCTGTTCTCACTCTATGTACATTTATAGCACATAGTATAGTTTTAGCTGGATATATGTGTTACTTCTCTAATAGTGCAACTTTCAATGAACCACTTCATTCTATTCAAAGGCTATATTTTACATGCCACCAGCCCTTTAGCAGCTTTTTGGGAAGTTGAACCATAGAGTTTTATGTTGCAGTGATGCTAGACAAAAGCCTGGTGGTGTGAACCTTTCGGCTTCAGTTGTATTTGAACACTGTATCATTTTTGTACGTCCTGTAATTGTATCAGTCATAATGAGTTTAATGTATTTTCACTCAACCTTTATTGTAATATATTTGTGAAATATCTCAAATTAATCATTGCCTTTTTCATAAATCAACATATCCTCTAATTTGGCTATTTTAGCATTCATAAATATTTATAATAATTCATAATGGCTTATTCATTAAATGTATTATGAAGTGTTGTCTAAACATGCAATGATCACGTAAAAAAAAAATCACTCCAACCAAACAGTACAATCTGTCTAATTTCATTAGGATTTAGAAGAGGTTAGGAAGAGAGTACCCTCTGGGCACAGACGTCAAATCTACATCCATTCTACGTTGGTTCAATGTAATTTCATTGAAATTACGTGGAAACAAAGTTCATTCAACCAGTGTGTGCCCAGTGGGTAAGCATCGTGGTACAGCTCAAGTGCTCTTCTAATTTATTGTTTCTTTTGATACCTAAAGCTCTCCACCGACTATGGAAACAGAGGCAACTGATGGATACTCTGCAAGTAAGTCAACTCTTCAATTTCTCTCTAACCTGAAGCCTCCTGACCTATTCTAATTCTTTAAACTGTTGAAAAGTTGTGTTAGCGACATCCTTTTTCACATTGCAGATGCTGGATGTGTCTCTCAATTGTCATTTTATGGTTTTATACAAGCTGGTCTTTCTAATCTAGTCTGTAGGGTATCCGTCCGTATCCATAAATATGGTAGGTTTGTAATTGTTCTGGTTCCCTGATGAGAGGCCTAGGCCTACAGGGATACTGGGCAGGTGGACCAGGTGTAGGAGCAGGGGTGAACAGTCTTGTAGGAGAAGGAGGCATCCCCTCTCCCACCCTCCTCCTCCTTCACAAGCTACATGCGTTCTGATCCTGTAAAACGATCCTGCCAACTTGGGTCCCCTAGAGATGTCTTATCAGTAGGGTGGTGCTGTACCAGGTACACAGTGGTACTTCCGTCCTCTTTACATTATCCTTCACAGATTCCCTCTGATAGAGCACACTGACAATCTGTGGAGTTTGACAACTCCTTCTTGTGTTTGTTGGAAATAGTTTTGGGACGAGTTGTAAAAAACATGAATGTTATAGTGTGAAGGAAAAAAGTAGGATGAAGTAGGATATAGCGCCCTCTGCTTTCATTCACATCGCTGATACACATATATTTTGGTTCATGTTTGAAGCATACCGCCATATCTCCTCTAAAATGTTAATAGGCAAGTTGGTGAATGAGATCTCTCACAGTCTGGAGGGATGGTCCGGAGGTTGAGAGTTTGACAGGAAAAACCAGATCCTTGCTCCAGCCTATGCTGCCTGTGTGTTTCCAACAAGCCACAACAGAGTTACTCTGCCGTCCAGGGGGAGAAATCCTGCACAGTTCCAAGCCTTGATCATTCTAACTTTATGTCATTCCTGTTTCTGTGGCTCATTATAGTCCTCCCACTCAGAAATGATGGTATTTTTATAACCAGCCAACAACATGTTGCTGATAATTTAACACAACTCATTTTCAATCTCACTTCATAAGACATCCTACAGTAACTAACATGTCTGATAAGATAAATCATATACACGGTAGCCTATATCATGATTTCTTGTTCTCTCTTTGTCATTTTCATACATTTTAGTTTCCTTTTGGCCACGCCAACACATGGAACAATCCATATCTGATGCATTACACACTTTGTCTTCTTCCAGTGAAGCCTCCACTGTCTATACAAGTCATCTGGGCCATGGTGTGGTGGTAAATACAGTATTGAGTCAGCTAACAAGTGGTGTGAATCAAAGCTCTGATTCTTACTTAGCAGACTGTGTGTGTGTGTGTGTGTGTGTGTGTGTGTGTGTGTGTGTGTGTGTGTGTGTGTGTTGTTGGCTCCAGTCGCTGAGGTCACTGATGTGGGCATACACTGTCTCCTCAACCTGGTTCCAGCATGCATCACTTAGGGGCCAGCGAGCTGCAATTTTAACTATTGTATGAGTAATGGCAGCTGATAAATAAGTGAGTGTGTATGAGTGCACACATATAACTGTATCAAAACATTACATTTACATTTGAGTCATTTAGCAGACGCTCTTATCCAGAGAGATTTACAGTTAGTGCATTCATCTTAAGATAGCTAGGTGGGAAAACCACATATCACAGGTATAGTAAGTCAATTTTTCATCAATAAAGGAGCTGTCAGCAAAGTCAGAGCTAGTAAGGGGAAAAGAGTCAAGTGCGAGTGTTAGTTCACAAAAGGCTTTATTTATTATTATTATTTATTTATTTATTTTTGGTGGGGGGAGGGGTGGGGAAGGGGTGTGAGGGGGGAGTGCTGTGGGATTATTTAAGATACTCTTTGAAGAGGTAGCGTTTCAGATGTTTTTGGAAGAGGGGCAGGGTATCTGCTGTCCTTGTGGTCCCAAGACAGAGAAGAGCTTGGACTGGGCTGAGTGGGAGCTGCTCTCCCATAGGGGTGGGAGGGCCAAGAGACCAGAGGTGTCAGAACGGAGTACTCGGGTTGGGGTGTAGGGTTTGAGCAGAGCCTGAAGGTAGGGAGTGGCCGTTCCTCTTGCTGCTCCGTAGGCAAGAACCATGGTCTTGTAGTGGATGCGAGCTTCAACTGGAAGCCAGTGGAGTGTGCGGAGGAGCGGGGTGACATGGGAGAATTTGGGAAGGTTGAACACCAGGTGGACTGCAGTGTCGTGGATAAGTTGCGGGGGTTTGATGGCACAAGAGTGGAGTCCAGCCAACAGTGAGTTGCACTAGTCCAGACGGGAAATTAGTGTGGTAGGGTAGGGGCGTACTCTACGGATGTTGTAGAGCATGAACCTGCAGAAGCGAGTCACTGCTTTGATGTTTGCAGAGAATGACAGGGTGTTGTCCAGGGTCATGGCAAGGTTCTTTGCACTCTGGGATGGAGATGTCTTGGAGCGGGCAGGCCTTCCCCGGAAGGAAGAGCAGCTCCGTCTTGTCGAGGTTGAGCTTGAGGTGGTGGGCCAACATCCAAGCTGAGATATCTGCCAGGCACACAGAAATGCTTATCGCCACCTGGGTGTCAAAAGGGGGGAAGGAGAAAAGTAGTTGAGTGTCATCCGCATTGCAATGATAGGAGAGACCATTTGATGATATGACAGAGCCGAGTGACTTGGTTTATAGAGAGAAGAGTGGAGGGCCTAGAACCGAGCCCTGGGGGACACCAGTAGTGAGAGTAGTGAGTAGTGAGAGACACAGATCCTCTCCACGTCACCTGGTAGGAGTAGACTGCCATGTTGGATGCAATCCAAGAGTGTGCAGAGCCTGAGACTTCCAGCCCTGAGAGGGTGGAGAGGAGGATCTGATGGTTCACAGTGTCGAATGCAGTGGATAGATCTAGGAGGATGAGAACAGAGCAGTCTTGGTTGAGTGACCTGTCTTGAAGACTGACTAGTTAGGGTCAAGAAGATTGTTCTGAGAGAGCGTTTTTGACGTCGGAGGTGTCGAGTGTTGGTTTCTTGAGGAGGGGTGCGACAGTGGTCAAGGATGAGTTGATGAGGGAAGTGAGGAATTGGAGAAGGTTTACAGAGATTTCTGGAGAAGGGAGGAGGGGATGGGGTCGAGCGGGCAGGTTGTTGGGCGGCCAGACCTCACTAGTCGCAGGATTTCATTTTACATTTACATTTTAGTCATTTAGCAGACGCTCTTATCCAGAGCGACTTACATGAGCAATTAGGGTTAAGTGCCTTGCTCAAGGGCACATCGACAGATTTTTCACCTAGTCGGCTTGGGGATTAGAACCAGCAACCTTTCGGTTACTGGCACAACGCTCTTAACCACTAAGCTACCTGCCGCCCCTGGAGAGAGAGGGGAGAAAGAGGTAAAAACATAGGGTAGCTCTGTGTGAGTGGGACCAGTGGACTCAATAGGCTGAGTGAATGAAGAGCGGATATCATCAACCTTCTTTTTAAAGTGGATGACAAAGTCGTCCGCAGAAAGGGAGGATTAAGGAGGGAGGAGAAGGTGGAAAATAGTTTCCTAGGGTTAGCAAGCATGTATACTGTATATATGAATAACAACCACAGTTCGTCTTTTAAACCAGTTTCAGCTAAATACCATTAAGGGTTTCAGTAATAATTACAAGTACATATAAACATACGAACATCAACATTCAGGTGCTATTAGTACACACCACCTTTGAGACACACTGAGCCTTTACCTAACCTGAGAGGCCCTACAGAACTGCTAGGCAGACATCAAGGCGTCAACACTTAGCACAGTAATGGAAAATCCTTCATGACAAATCTGGGCCACCCCTATCTCTACAACAGACACCACTGCCAATGGATAGCTACCCGTCAGTCACCTGAGATTTCATCCAACCCCAGCGTGGCGTGCAACCGGAGACCAGACCCAGGGATTGTGTCATCATAGTCATGGACCACAACTCCCAGTGTGCCTCATTCAGCAGCAGCCAATCCTAACATTGTAACACTAGTCTACCACATAAAAGACAAGCATTTTGTTTTAGCTTCCATGAGGGAAGCTTTGACGAAGATTAACTGTTAGACTGTTACTTTCAGGTACTTTCCTGTAAACCTACACTACTGGTCAAAGGTTTTACAACACCTACTCATTCAAGGGTTTTTCTTTATTTTTTAAACTATTTTCTACATTGTAGAATAATAGTGAAGACGTCAAAACTATCAAATAACACATATGGAATCATGTAGTAACCAAAAAAGTGTTAAACAAATCAAAATATATTTTAATATTAAAGATTCTTCAAATAGCCACCCTTGATGACAGCTTTGCACACTCTTGGCATTCTCTCAAACAGCTTCACCTGGAATGCTTTTCCAACAGTCTTGAAGGAGTTCCCACATATGCTGAGCACTTGTTGGCTGCCTTTCCTTCACTTTGCGGTCCGACTCATCCCAAACCATCTCAATTTGGTTGAGGTCGGGGGATTGTGGTGGCCAGGTCATCTGATGCAGCACTCCATCACTCTCCTTCTTGGTAAAATAGCTCTTACACAGCCTGGAGGTGTGTTGGGTCATTGTCCTGTTGAAAAACAAAATATAGTCCCTCTAAGCCCAAACCAGACGGGATGGTGTATCGCTGCAGAATGCTGTGGTAGCCATGCTGGTTAAGTGTGCCTTGAATTCTAAATAAATCATAGACAGTGTCACCAGCAAAGCACCCCCACACCATAACACCTCCTCCTCCATGCTTTACGGTGGGAACCACACATGCGGAGATCATCCGTTCACCCACACCGCGTCTCACAAGGACTCAGCGGTTGGAACCAAAAATCAGCAGAGGTAACTCTGGGTCTTCCATTCTTGTGGCGTTCCTCATGAGAGCCAGTTTCATCATAGCGCTTTATGGTTTTTGTGACTGCACTTGAAGAAACTTTAAAAGTTCTTGAAATGTTCCGTATTGACTGACCTTCATGTCTTAAAGTAATGATGGACTGTCATTTCTCTTTGCTCATTTGAGCTGTTCTTGCCATAATATGGACTTGGTCTTTTACCAAATGGGGCTGTCTTCTGTATACCTCCCATACCTTGTCACAACACAACTGATTGGCTCCAATGCATTCAGAAGGAAATAAATTCCACAAATTAACTATTAAGAAGGCACACCTGTTAATTGCAATGCTTTCCAGGTAACTACCTCATGAAGGTGGTTGAGAATGCCAAGAGTGTGCAAAGCTGTCATCAAGGCAAAGGGTGGCTACTTTTTTAGAATCTCAAATATAAAATATATTTTGATTTGTTTAACAATTTTTTGGTTACTACATGATTGTGTTATTTCATACTTGTGATGTCTTCACTATTATTCTACAATGTAGAACATAGTAAAATTAAACAAAAACCCTTAAATGAGTAGGTGTTCTAAAACTTTTGACTGGTAGTGTATATTAACAGAATACTCCCAGGTGATAGCTTGAACAGTGTTGTCTTTGCTGTGGTCTGGCTCCTGTGGGATTTGACACCTGGGTCATTGGGGGTGCTGTGGTGTTGCTGCTGTATTGTTTGAGAGGCTGTGCTGGAGCCAGGCTGTAACGGGATAAGGGATTGTACAGCTCTCCTTCTGAGTGGACAGGAAAGGACCCACAGCTATAGCTATCCCATGGCATTGCCTGTGTGTCAGGGAGGGTGCTGACAGGCCGCAATCTGATCTGATCTGTATGGAGAGGACACGAGGCTGACAGAAAAATGGTACTGTACTGGCTAGCACCTGAAGCTAAGCAAGTACTGGGTCTGGTTGGAAGATCACCCACGGAAAATCTCTTTGCTACTGGAAGTGGTTCAGAATGATTTCCTGTTATGAATTAGAAGTGTGAAATACAGCATTAAGTTATCCCCAGGCTAAGTATCTCTGGGTATCATCAGGCATTTTTACACTTTTTTAGAAGGTGTGATTGCTACAATTGACACCTCTCAAAGCATTTGTGTAGGATGTGATGACATTTGGAGAGATGGAGTTGTATATATGTACACTACCAGTCAAAAGTTTGGACACACCTACTCATTCAATGGTTTTTCTTTATTTTTACTATTTTGTACATTGTAGAATAATAGTGACGACATTAAAACTATGAAATAACACATATGGAATCATGTAGTAACCAAAAAGTGTTAAACAAATCAAAATATATTTTATATTTGAGATTCTTCAAATAGCCACCCTTTGTCTTGATGACAGCTTTGCACACTCTTGGCATTCTCTCAACCAGCTTCATGAGGTAGTGACCTGGAATGCATTTCAATTAACAGGTGTGCCTTCTTAAAAGTTAATTTGTGGAAAAGTTAATGCGTTTGAGCCAATCAGTTGTGTTGTGACAAAGTATGTGGGGGTATAAAGAAGATAGCCCTATTTGGTAAAAGACCAAGTCCATATTATGGCAAGAACAGCTCAAATAAGCAAAGAAAAACGGCAGTCCATCATTACTTTAAGACATGAAGGGCAGTCAATACGGACATTTCAAGAACTTTGAACGTTTCCTCAAGTGCAGTCGCAAAAACCATCAAGCGCTATGATGAAACTGGCTCTCATGAGGACCGTCACAGGAATGGAAGACCCAGAGTTACCTCTGCTGCAGAGGATAAGTTCAGCCCCGTCAGAGTTAGCAGCCTCAGAAATTGCAGCCCAAAAAAGTATTATTTTTCACAGAGTTGAAGTAACAGACACATCTCAACATCAACTGTTCAGAGGAGAATGTGTGAATTTGGCCTTCATGGTCGAATTACTGCAAAGAAACCACTACTAAAGGACACCAATAAGAAGAAGAGACTTGCTTGGGCCAAGAAACACGAACAATGGACATTAGACCAGTGGAAATCTGTCATTTGGTCTGGAGTCCAAATTGGAGATTATTTGGTTCCTACCTCCGTGTCTTTGTGAGACGTGGTGTAGGTGAACGGATGATCTCCGCATGTGTGGTTCCACCGCAATTCATGGAGGAGGAGGTGTTATGGTGTGGGGGTGCTTTGCTGGTGACACTGTCAGTGATTTATTTAGAATAAGGCACACTTAACCAACATGGCTACCACAGCATTCTGCAGAAAAACGCCATCCCATCTGGTTTGGGCTTATCATTTGTTTTTCAACAGGACAATGACCAAACACACCTCCAGACTGTGTAAGGGATATTTTACCAAGAAGGAGAGTGATGGAGTGCTGCATCAGATGACCTGGCCTCCACAATCCCCCGACCTCAACCCAATTGAGATGGTTTGGGATGAGTCGGACCGCAGAGTGAAGGAAAAGCAGCCAACAAGTGCTCAGCATATGTGGGAAGTCCTTCAAGACTGTTGGAAAAGCATTCCAGGTGAAGCTGGTTGAGAGAATGCCAAGAGTGTGCAAAGCTGTCATCAAGGCAAAGGGTGGCTATTTGAAGAATCTCAAATATAAAATATATTTTGATTTGTTTAACACTTTTTTGGTTACAACATTACATTTACATTTTAGTCATATAGCAGACGCTCTTATCCAGACAGACTTACAGTTAGTGAGTTCATACGAACCCACAACCCTGGCATTGCAAGCGCCATGCTCTACCAACTGAGCTACAGGGGACCCATAATTCCATATATGTTATTTTATAGTTTTGATGTCTTCACTATTATTCTACAATGTAGAAAATAGTATAAATAAAGAAAAACCCTTGAATGAGTAGGTGTGTCCAAACCTTTTACTGATACCATGTATGCTGTTCAGTGCATTGCAATGCTGTGCAGTGCGATGTTCCCAGCTATCTTGTTGTCTATCTGTCTCCCAGGTAATGGAGACTGCTCTCCCAGGAAGACAGAGAACTCTAGATTGTTGGTGGACCTGTCTGCAAACACACCCAACGCACAGCAGCCCAAGGGTCCTTATTCACCCACTGGTGAGTGGTTACACATTCACACACACACACACACACACACACACACACACACACACACACACACGCGTCAAGAGGAATCAGTTTGAGAAACAGTTTATTTTCTTTTATCAAAGGGTCATCAAAAACTCATTTCTTATCTGAAGGGTCTTGCATAGTTCCCTTCCCTTAAATGAACAAAAATAGGAAGAGCTGAGACATGGTGCCATTTTTCTGATTGTCTTCAGACATGTCACCATGAGGTGGCTGAACCAGAAAAGGGAAGTTACTTCCCGCAGCATCCCCCAGTATTAGTAGACTGGTCCCAGATCTGTGTGTGCTGTCAGAGGGAGAGAGACTCTCACATATACATCTTGTGTCATCCCAACCCAGAGGTTTCCTAACACCACTCTACCATGACACCGCTTTTGTAACACAACACTGACTGACACTGAATTCCTCTTGAAATTAAGCAGTTGTGTCAGTGTGTACAAAACAAAAAAACATGTTTGTCTATACACTTATGTTTAGAATCAAACTATTAGTATGGTATAACATTTTAAAGTATTTTTTCATTCACTTCAGCAAAATACCTCTACAGTTCCACTAGCAAAATACCTTATGGGTGGCTCTTCTTGACCCTCTTGATCTCTGACCCTTGAGTAATGTAAACAATGAGGTGTTCAATACACAGCCAGGTATGGGACAGGTATCCTTGCTCAGATTAGCTTATGATAGCACTTTTCACTTAGCTTGGAAACCTAATGTAGTTTATCCTCCTTGGTAGTTTGACCCATCAGTTTCTTTCTTCATATTTTATTTATCTGGGTTCTATAATATGCTGTTGTCCCAGCAACCATCTCAAGTTCAGCCAGCTTCGACAGAGAGTGGAGAGCTCTTCATGTGAATACCCCACTTCCAATACCCCTCAATCTGCTAGCTCCATGTTGGCAGAATACAGCTCTGGAGGATAAATTCAATGTCATGCTGTTAGTAAAAGAGGATCTCTTTCAGTTTACACAAGGCTAAGAGATAAAAGGGGAAATATATCTTAAGAAAATACTGGCATGTAGTTGCAGAGATTGCCATGTCATTGCTGACAATAGCAGGACTCCAGAATTATATTTAGTCTATGTTGTGAGATAAATGGATGTAGTCAACCCTATCACCTCAGTGGAGTGGATAGTGTGACATAGTGTCAACCCCATAGCAATCACCATGACTTAGTGTCAACCCTATAGCAATCACCATGACTTAGTGTCAACCCTATAGCAATCCCCATGACTTAGTGTAAACCCTATAGCAATCACCATGACTTAGTGTCAACCTTATAGCAATCACCACAGTGGATGTTGTTGTCATCCCTAAAGCAATCAGCACACACAGTCAACTCTAGCAATCACCACGCTCCACTTGCATATAAAAATAATATTTGATGAAATATTGAATTTGGCCTTACTGTCACGCCCTGGCTCTGGGGACTCTAGTATGTTGAGCCAGGGTGTGAGTTTTCATTTGTTTATGTTCTAGTTGTTGTATATCTATGTTGGCCAGGGTGGCTCCCAATCAGAGACGGCTGTAGCTCGTTGTCTCTGATTGGGAGTCATACTTAGGTAGCCGTTAGGCATTCATTATTTGTGGTTTCTTGTTCAGTGTTGGTTTGTTTATGTAACCAGGGACGTCACGTTTCGTTTTGTTGTTTTGATCGTGTGATCATTCTAATAAATAAAATGTTCGCATTCAACGCTGCGCCTTGGTCCTCCTCTATGAATGACGATCGTGACAGAAGAAACCACCAAGATGTGACCAAGCAGCGTGTCCAGGAGCCATCGCCAGGGAGATCCCTAACAGATCTCCTTCGCCTCCTCGACTGGGTCAAGCCGAGTGAGGAAGAGAAGGGCTTGACATTGTGGCAGAAGGGCGAAAGGCTGGCGAGGGACATGGAGACCTGGTCCACGGGTAGGGGAGACGGCCAGAAATTTTTTAGGGGGGGGCTAACGCCGTGGACGACGGGCCAGCAGGAGACCGCGGCAGAGCGGCCCAGCGGATTGGCAGAGGAGGCCGCCAGGTTACGGGGGCCACTGGTCGAAGAGGGGGTGGAAGATGTAGAGGCACGGCGAGAGGTACTGGCGTGTGTTGCCAGTCCGGTCCGGCCTGTTCCTGATCCCCACGTAGGGCCAGTGGTGTGTGTTCCCAGTACGGTCCGGCCTGTTCCTGCCACTCGCACCAAGTCTACGGTGCGCATCGCCAGCTCGGCCCGGCCCATTCCTGCTCCCCGCACCAAGTCAGTGGTGCGTTTCGTCAGCCCTGTCCGGCCCGTTCCTGCTCTCCGCACCAAGTTGGTGGTGCGCGTCGCCAGCCCAGTCCGGCCCATTCCTGCTCCCCGCACCAAGTCAGTGGTGCGCGTCGTCAGCCCGGTCCGGCCCGCTCCTGCTCCCCGCACCAAGTCAGTGGTGCGTTTCGTCAGCCCGGCTCGGCCCGCTCCTGCTCCCCACACCAAGCCAGTGGTGTGCGTCGTCAGTCCGGCACGGCCCGTGCCTGTTCCACCGGTGGCGGGTCCGGCACCGGTCAGGTGCTGCGTCACGCCGGAGCTAGAGCAATCCGCTCCACCAGTGTTCAGTTCAGCTCCGGTCAGCAGGGCCAGACCGGACCAGGTGTACTTTGGGGGGTTAGAGAAGGAGTGGGGGTCATGTCCGGAGCCGGATCCGCCGCCGAGGCGGAGTGCCCACCCGGTCCCTCCCCTGTTGTATTTGGTTGTATTTGGTCGGAGTCCGCGCCTTTAGGGGGGGGTACTGTCACGCCCTGGCTCTGGGGACTCTAGTATGTTGAGCCAGGGTGTGAGTTTTCATTTGTTTATGTTCTAGTTGTTATATATCTATGTTGGCCAGGGTGGCTCCCAATCAGAGACGGCTGTAGCTCGTTGTCTCTGATTGGGAGTCATACTTAGGTAGCCGTTAGGCATTCATTATTTGTGGTTTCTTGTTCCGTGTTGGTTTGTTTATGTAACCAGGGACGTCACGTTTCGTTTTGTTGTTTTGATCGTGTGATCATTCTAATAAATAAAATGTTCGCATTCAACGCTGCGCCTTGGTCCTCCTCTATGAATGACGATCGTGACACTTACTGCTATTAGCTCATTGAAATGAATTGAATAACAGATTCATACCTGGAAAAACAGATAGTAAAAATAAAATGCTAAAGGAAGTTTGTATCTGAGAGATATTGGAAAGATCAGGAAATTATTTACAGTACCAGTCAAAAGTTTGGACACACCTACTCATTTAACGTTTTTTCTTTATTTTTACTATTTTCTACATTGTAGAATAATAGTGAAGACATCAATTATGAAATAACACATATGGAATCATATAGTAACCAAAAAAGTGTTAAAAAAATCAAAATATGTTTTATATTTGAGATTCTTCAAATAGCCACCCTTTACCTAGATGACAACATTGCACTCTCTTGGCATTCTCTGAACCAGCTTCACGAGGAATGCTTTTCCAACAGTCTTGAAGGAGTTCCCACATATGCTGAGCACTTGTTGGCTGCTATTTCTTCACTCTGCAGTCCAACTCATACCAAACCATCTCAATTCAAATCAAATCAAATCAAATTGTATTGGCAACATGCGCCGAAAGAAAAAAAGAGCAGAAGTAAAATAAAATAACAGTAGGGAGGCTATATATACAGGGGGGTACCGGTGCAGAGTCAATGTGCGGGGGCACCGGCTAGTTGAGGTAGTTTAAGTAATATGTACATGTGGGTAGAGTTAAAGTGACTATGCATAAATAATTAACAGAGTAGCAGCAGCGTAAAAAGATGGGGTGGGGGGGCAGTGCAAATAGTCCGGGTAGCCATGATTAGCTGTTCAGGAGTCTTATGACTTTGGGTAGAAGCTGTGTTTGAAGTCTTTTGGACCTAGACTTGGAACTCCGGTACCGCTTGCCGTGCGGTAGCAGAGAGAACAGTCTATGACTAGGGTGGCTGGAGTCTTTGACAATTTTGAGGGCCTTCCTCTGACACTGCCTGGTATAGAGGTCCTGGATGGCAGGAAGCTTGGCCCCAGTGATGTACTGGGCCGTACGCACTACCCTCTGTAGTGCCTTGCGGTCGGAGGCCAAGCAGTTGCCATTCCAGGCGGTGATGCAACCAGTCAGGATGCTCTTGATGGTGCAGCTGTGTAATTTTTTGAGGATCTGAGGACCCATGCCAAATCTTTTCAGTCTCCTGAGGGGGAATAGGCTTTGTCGTGCCCTCTTCACGACTGTCTTGGTGTGTTTGGACCATGATAGTTCGTTGGTGATGTGGACACCAAGGAACTTGAAGCTCTCAACCTGTTCCACTACAGCCCCGTCGATAAGAATGGGGGCGTGCTCAGTCCTCTTTTTTTCCTGTAGTCCACAATCATCTCCTTTGTCTTGGTCACGTTGAGGGAGAGGTTGTTATCCTGGCACCACACGGCCAGGTCTCTGACCTCCTCCCTATAGGCTGTCTCATCGTTGTCGGTGATCAGGCCTACCACTGTTGTGTCGTCGGCAAACTTAATGATGGTGTTGGAGTCGTGCCTGGCCATGCAGTCATGGGTGAACAGGGAGTACAGGAGGGCACTGAGCACGCACCCCTGAGGGGCCCACGTGTTGAGGATCAGCATGGCGGATGTGTTGTTACCTACCCTTACCACCTGGGGGCGGCCCGTCAGGATGTCCAGGATCCAGTTGCAGAGGGAGGTGTTTAGTCCCAGGGTCCTTAGCTTAGTGATGAGCTTTGAGGGCACTATGATGTTGAATGCTGAGCTGTAGTCAATGAATAGCATCCTCACGTAGGTGTTCTTCTTGTCCAGGTGGGAAAGGGCAGTGTGGAGTGCAATAGAGATTGCATCATCTGTGGATCTGTTGGGGCTCTATGCAAATATGAGTGGGTCTATGGTTTCTGGGATAATGTTGTTGATGTGAGCCATGACCAGCCTTTCAAAGCACTTCATGGCAACAGACGTCAGTGCTACGGGTCGGTAGTCATTTAGGCAGGTTATCTTAGAGTCCTTGGGCACGGGGACTATGGTGGTCTGCTTGAAACATGTTGGTATTACAGACTCAGTCAGGGTTGAGGTCAGGGGATTGTGGAGGCCAGGTCATCTGAAACAGCACTCCATCCCTCTCATTCTTGGTCAAATAGCCCTTACACAGCCTGGAGGTGTGTTTTGGGTCATCGTCCCATTGAAAAACAAATGATAGTCCCACTAAGTGCAAACCAGATGGGATGGCGTATCGCTGCAGAATGCTGTGGTAGCCATGCTGGTTAAGTGTGCCTTGAATTCTAAATAAATCACTGACAGTGTCACCAGCAATGCACCCCCACACCATCACACCTCCTCCTCCATGCTTCACGGTGGGAACCACACATGCGGAGTTTATATGTTCACCTACTTTGCGTCTCACAAAGACACGATGGTTGGAACCAAAAATCGCAGATTTGGACTCATCAGACCAAAGCACAAATTTCCACCGGTCTAATGTCCATTGCTCGTGTTTCTTGGCCCAAGCAAGTCTCTTCTTATTATTGGTGTCCTTTAGTAGTGATTTCTTTGCAGCAATTCGACCATGAAGGCCTGATTCACACGGTCTCCTCTGAACAGTTGATGTTGAGATGTGTCTGTTACTTGAACTGTGAAGCATTTATTTGGGCTGCAATTTCTGAGGCTGCTAAATCTAATGAACTTATCCTCTGCAGCAGAGGTAACTCTGGGTCTTCCATTCCTGTGACGGTCCTCATGAGAGCCAGTTTCATCATGGCGCTTTATGGTTTTTGTGACTACACTTGAGGAAACTTTAAAAGTTCTTGAAATGTTCCGTATTGACTGACCTTCATGTCTTAAAGTAATGATGGACTGTCATTTCTCTTTGCTTATTTGAGCTGTTCTTGCCATAATATGGACTTGGTCTTTTACCACATAGGGCTATCTTCTGTATACCCCCCTACCTTGTCACAACACAACTGATTGGCTCAAACGCATTAAGAAGGAAAGAAATTCCACAAATTAACTTTTAAGAAGGCACACCTGTTAATTGAAATGCATTCCAGGTGACTACCTCATGAAGCTGGTTGAGAGAATGCCAAGAGTGTGCAAAGCTGTCATCAAGACAAAGGGTGGCTATTTGAAGAATCTCAAATATAACATATATTTTTATTTGTTTAACACTTTTTTGGTTACTGCATGATTTCATATGTGTTATTTCATAGTTTTGATGTTTTCACTATTATTCTACAATGTAGAAAATAGTAAAAATAAAGAAAAACCCTGGAATGAGTAGGTGTGTCCAAACTTTTGACTGGTACTGTATATATATTTGACACATGTGTAACCCTTTTTTTAGGCACCAACATTTTAACTGGTACTAGGCTACCTTCAGACAAGTCTTGGGAAGCTTGTGGGTGTCCTAGAGAAAGACATGTACGTGTTCATGAGAGTCTCACCTTTCCATAGAGGGGTCATATTAATGTGTAGCCTAAACTGTTTGGATGTTACAGACAGAAGATCGGCGGTACCGACTTCAGACGAGTCCCGTGACGCTTGTGGGGGTCGTAAAGCAAAACGTAGAACACCATCGTGAGAGTCTAATCTTTCCATAGAGGGGTAATACTAGTTTGTAAGCCATTCGGAATCTACAGACGTTTTCGTGAGAAGACCGATTTTCAGGATGTCTCATGGTCTGACAAACACCGCTGTAGCTCTGACACCTTTCATTGCAGATGCGGATGGCTGACATCGGCGGATGCGGTGGATTGAGACGCAGCCCATGCAAAAAAGATATCTCTATCTTAAACAGACAGATTTTTATGGGGATTTGTCTATTGTGCTATAAAATGTCAGCGGGGCCGTGGATATCGACTCTATTTAAACATAGGCCTTAGCTTTGCTAGAACGCCTATGGGGTTGAGCTATATCAGCTGATCATCCCGAATGTAGGCTAGATGACTCAGCTAGCTAGTTAGCTAGGCTATGCTGTCAAAACAAGCTAACTAGTCTTTACTTGATTTGAATTTGTTCTGCTACTGACAAAGAGTCAGAATGCAGGGTCCCCCATCCCTGTCCCTGACCCTGAGACAACACATGCTAGCAACTCCAAATGAACCTACTACTGGCTGTATTCATTTGAAACTCATCGCTAGTGTATGGCCGGACGAGTGCAGCAGCACACTAGTGCTCACGGTGGCAGAAGGGCGGAAGAGAGGACTTTTTTCAAGATTCATGAGTTTATGAAATTATATAGTTTGATGGGCAATTCATTGCATTTAAAGTTAGAGAGAAAAGAGACAAAAGTATTAAATAAAATGGAATTCTTTTTGAAAATATTCCACCAATCAAAAGTGCACTTTTTTTCATAGGAGGGCAAGGGGGCAGGTGCTCCAGCACACCTACGGCTCTATCTGTGCAAGTGCCTGGTCCAGTATGAAGGAAGACTTCCAGTCTTTGCGCTAAGCTAGTTAGCATTGGCTCGCAAAACGACCTCTAACTTCCTTCATACTGGATGCAAACATAAGAATGGTATTCACGAGTTCATCTGACTCTCAGGACGTAGAAACTGTAAGTGGCTTAATTGCCAAAATCCCCTTTAATGGAGCCTAGGAGCCTGAAGGGACCCAGTTAGGGGATGGATGATATGGATGTGAGAGGTTTGGGTTTATTGCTCCGGCTCCTTCCGTACCCACACCATGATTATGGTCTCAGTCACAAATCACAAACAGGCTTGTCTGGATGGTTAAGATTATCGTCCGTATCAGGTTTTCCTTCAGGCTACTGTGAAGGAATGCAATAAGTCTTCTTTTCACGGCACAATGCCTCTGACCTTGAATGACCTAAAAACTTGTATGTACTGTATATGCTGTAATGAATATGCTGTATGTATACGCAGTACAGGACAATTTTTTATTCTATTGTTCTTATTTTAAATTTGTGTTTCTGTTCTTGTCTAATAGTGTTATGTATTTTGTCATGCTTTATGTTTTGTGTGGACCCCAGGAAAAGTACAGTAGCTGCTGCTTCTGCAACAGCTAATGGGGATCCTATAAAATACCAAATACCAAACATTCAAGCGTAAGGTCCCTACGTATATGCTAAGCATAGCATAATCTTAAATCTGCAATATGTAACTTTGTGGGCGACCCGACCAAATTCACATAGAAATGTAAGTTATAGATCTGTCATTCTCATTGAACGTAAGTCTAAGAAGTGGTAGATATGTTCTAATTTATGTGTGCTGTTTCTATGCTTCCCGGTCTTAAGTTTTGTTTTTGTGTCTTTTACTTTCGGCTTTAAACAGCTGAAAATACAATATTTTTGGTTATTGAAAATATATTTTAGATGGTACATTTTCTGCATATTGCACCTTCAACAGTTGTGTGGGAAAGGACGATCTCTAAATATTATTCTGTGGCTATGTGTGTGTGTCCCTAGTGACTCAAGAGTCAAAAGTTACTTAAGCCAGACTGGAGGAATATGAATCTGGGCCATATTTGTGTGTCTGTGTGTCAGCCTCCCTATAACGTCGGATGAGGGATACTGAGAGTCTAGTGGCCAACCCAGTAGAGTTGAGGCGTTCGTGCCTTTAGTCAGCCAGAGTCTCCCCCCATCCAGCCAGCCAGCCAGTCTCCCAGCGCCAGTCAAGTCGAAACCCACATGGACTTTTCTCCACATAACTACTTTACTGTGTCAATTCCAAAAGTCTCAGGTTTAAAAAAGATAGCAGTAATAATTGCATACAATTCCAAGAATGTACCAATAACTAACCATTGTTAGTCAGATGTGGAGAGTCCCTGCCTCTAGGATTTAGCATTAACTTTGGCAATTTATGTTGAGCATCATTATATTACTTGCTTCTCCAGGGGAAATAACATGCAACATTACCTTGTTCCAATCAATGGAGGTATACATTAAAAGAGAAACAGATTTACAAGGTTTAGAGCCACTGCACCTCTTACTGGAAGAACAAGGATCACCCACTAAAACCATGTCATGTGATTGTCATGTATTGTCTGAAAAACAGTAATTTGATTGGTCATACCTGTCTCTTCCAGAAAACACCATCAAACAAGAAGAAGAGCCAGAAGATGAAGGGCACAGGAGGACCACAGCAGAGGATATAGGACAAAGCGGGGAAGAGGAATCGGGATTGGAAGAGCCCATGATTGACAGCCCAAACAACCTACAGGATGGGGTCCCTGGGTCAGATGGGTCATGTGACCCAGGAACTCGGCTGCCCAATGGTAAATGTTTCTCTAAAGTGGTTTCCCCTTATGTCCCTTATGGCCCAAACCTAATGTACTTTAAATTGAACAACAATGACTCAATAATCTGTGATGTATCTAAGGAATGTCAATGTTTTACCATTAACATCTAACAATCTGCAAAAACCCATTAGTTATACGTTAATAAATGATGGATAAATTATACTTCACGTGGTAGCTCCCTATGAGATATGTATTTTACAGACTAAAGCAATTGTACGTCTCTCATCCTATGATTAAAAAAAAGAAAAAATTGTGTGAGTCAGAAATTGTTTCTACGGGTGTGGAGGTGGAGAGCTTTGCTGTTTTGTACAATACAATAGTTTAGCCTTGGAATCATTTCCATGGAAAACATCCCAGGAATCCTCCACAACCTGTTCCCTAGCCCTTAACTGACGCTATTATTGTGTCTCGGCCTTCACAGATTTAGGATCACATTTCACTTTTCCAAATGTTCGGCTGCAGATCAAGAGACGATCATCAAGATGTTGATGAGATTACTATAGTTTACTGGTGAACCGGGCAAACTTTTTGCATAGATACAGACAAACATACTTCCATGGTAAAGCTGGAATTAAAGATGTCCAGTATTTTTACGCAATGGAAGATTTTAAGACACACTGTAAGACTGTCTAAGTCTTAACCATTTACTATCTGAAAAGACTTTGACAGGCACACTAAGCCTTATTAACTTATACCAACTTAGTGGTGTTTGTGGTGGTGGTGTTTGTGTATGTGTGTGTAGAAGGTCTACAGCCCTACCAGGGGCCTGATAAAAACTCACTGTATTTCTACACCTACTGTGTGGTGAGAAGCGATCCAGAGCAGAGCTATTAGGGTGGAGATCTAACACCTCATCTCACCACACTCCAGACACTATTACTGTAGATATACAATAAATGGCTCTGTAGTGACAACTGTAGGTTGTAGTTCAAATGTATCAATTGTACACAGCACACATCAGACACCACACGTTAGTGTTTTTCTACCCACTGACAAAATATATTCTCTGCATTACTTGAGATGTTACAACGTTCTCAGCTAAGGCGTGTTGCTTGTCTTTACCAATCTAACCATGTTTTACCATTGCAATGTGTTGATTGCTGTTGAGTAGCTGCGAACCTCCATTTCCGTCTTTCTCAAGTATTTTCGGTCCACTAGCCGAGTGAAATCGAGACTTGTGGCAACTCAAGACTAGGTAGCAAGAGTAGGTAGCTGGTGGGTATTGTGTGTTGCTGATCTGGCTGTATGTAAAAGGGGGAGGGAGAGATGAGAGCCTGCATTTCCTGTGCCCCTTCGAGTGGTACCCCGTTCCAGTTTAACACTTCCTGTGCCCCTCTCAGGTGATAGGCCATTCCAGTGTAACCAGTGTGGCATGTCGTTCACTCAGAAGGGCAACCTGTTGAGACACATCAAGCTGCACACGGGGGAGAAGCCCTTCAAATGCCCCTTCTGCAGCTATGCCTGCCGCCGTCGTGACGCACTTGCAGGCCACCTACGCACACACTCAGGTCAGCCCCTCTGCGTCCTCTCTTCTTTCGTTTCTTCCTCTATGTTCCTATTTTTTCTCCTTGTCTTCCTATTCCCTTTGTCTTGGGTCTATGCTTCCTTTAACTTTTTTATTACTGTGGTTACTCCTGAGTATTTATCCTGGTTTCATTAACTTCTCAAATAGTCCATACTATGTTGATGCTATAGAACAGGCCTATCTCGTTGTAACTTAAAGCATGATCTGGTCTGGCCTGTGTCTAAATTTGTGTGAGACAGATTAGCAACAGTCCCCACAAATATCTAACCCTGACAGGGTTTCGTATTGTTGGATGGATGCATCTCTCTGGGGATTTTTGTGCAGACAGATGAGGGCTGTGGTTAGGCACCCAGGACATGCTGTTCCTATAACCTGCTCAGCTCACGTCTCCTCAGAAAGGAACTCTCTCTGTTCTCTGTAGATATACAGTATGGGTAGACCAGAGAAACACTGCGCTGTGTTGCTCTAACTGTAACCCACTTTCCTATCTCTGCATCATATGCCTCTGTCTCTGTGTTCTCCCCTGCCTCTTCTTTGAGATCTGGGACACACGACAGTATACCCTAATCTCTAGTGTTGTCCTCTTAGAAGTATTCACATGTACAGTGCATTCGGAAAGTATTCAGACCCCTTGACTTTTTCCACATTTTGTTACGTTACGGCCTTATTCTAAAATAGATTACATCATTTTTTCCCCTCATCAATCTACACACAATAGCCCATAATTACAAAGTGAAAACAGGTTTTAGACATTTTTGCAAATGTATGAAAAAAAAAAACGGAAATATGACATTTACATAAGTATTCAGACCCTTTACTCAGTACTTTGTTGAAGCACCTTGGGCAGCGATTACAGCCTTGAGTTTTCTTGGGTATGACGCTTCAAGCTTGGCACACCTGTATTTGGGGAGTTTCTCCAATTCTTCTCTGCAGATCCTCTCAAGCTCTCTCAGGTTGGATGGGGAGCGTCACTGCACAGCTATTTTCAGGTCTCTCCAGAGATGTTCGATTGGGTTCAAGTCCGGGCTCTGGCTGGGCCACTCAAGGACATTCAGAGACTTGTCCCGAAGCCACTCCTGCATTGTCTTGGCTATGGGCTTAGGGTCGTTGTCCTGTTGGAATGCTGTAGCTACCCATTACCAGTGGGTCTTTCTCTCTGGGCTCTATGTTCGGCTGGTATTACACACGCTCTTTGGCAATTTCGACTTGTAAAAGCCAGCACTCTGCTATTTTCTAACACTGGCACCAGGGTTGGTAACTTAGCTGTCTTATATCAGCTCGCTTGTTCTGAGGTGGCAGGGTTCGGCTGTTCCCATAGGAGAACCCTTTTTAGTTCCATGTAGCACCCTCTGTGTAAAGGGTTCTACATTGAACCAAAAACGGTTATACCTGGAACCAAAACGTTTCTTCCTGGAACTAAAACGTTTTCTTCAAAAACCCTTTTAGGTTCTAGATGGCACCTTTTTTTCTAAGGGTGTAGTTACTCCACAATACTAACCTAATTGACAGAGTGAAAAGAAGGACGCCTGTACAGAATAAAAAATATTCCAAAACATGCATCCTGTTTGCAACAAGGCACAAAAGTAATACTACAAAAAATGTGGCAAAGAAATGCACTTTTTGTCCTGAATACAAAGTGTTATGTGTGGGGTATATCCAATACAACACATTACTGAGTACCACTCTCCATATTTTCAAGCATAGTGTTGGCTGAATCATGTTATGGGTATGCTTGTAATCATTAAAGACTGGGGAGTTTTTCAGGATAAAAAAGAAACGGAATGGAGATAAGCACAGGCAAAATCCTAGAGGAAAACCTGGTTCAGTCTGCTTTCAACCAGACACTAGGAGATTCATTCACCTTTCAGCAGGACAATAACCTAAAACATAATGCCAAATCTACACTAGAGTTGAATACCAAGAAGACAGTGAGTGTTCCTGAGTAGCCGAGTTACAGTTTTGACTTAAATCTACTTGAAAATATATGGCAAGACCAATTTGACAGAGCTGGAAGGATTTTGAAAATAATAATGGGCAAATGTTGCACAGTCCAGGTATGGAAAGCTCAGAGACTTACCCAGAAAGACCCACAGCTGTAATCGCTGCCAAAGGTGCTTCTACAAAGTATTTACTTTGACATTATGGGGTATTGTGTGTAGGCCAGTGAAACAAAATCTAAATCGAATCCATTTTAAATTCAGGCTGTAACTCAACAAATTGTGGAAAAAGTCAAGGGGTGTAATTACTTTCTGAAGGCACTGTACATGGCTCGAATGCAATGCTATTTCGTCTGCTATTTCTGGAGAAGTGCAAATATGATCTGTGAGATGGTTCCATGATGTTTATAAAACATTCATTTGGGAGCATTATAACGGTGAGTGGACAATCTCCCTTTCTCTTTATATTGGATCTTTGTCCAGCTCCTGTGAAAAGTTTGGATGTGCGTAAAACCAGCCATAGTCTAAGTTGCCTAGTCTGTGTTCAACATATTTAGTATGTTTAACATATTTAGCAAATATGGGTCAGGCTATTTAACGAACTGGGCTATAACGGACTAACATTCGAATTGGAGTTGATTACAATGCAATACATGAAAGACCGTAAATAGACAACTTGAAGCAACCACATATTTAACCACGGAGCATGTTCTAATTGGCCAGTGAGGTGTCAACCCTCGACACACCCACAACGTTTTTATTCATCAAAACCCAGCCCATTCGTGCCATCACCAACTACTGCGCACATAATTCTGGTTGTGAAAATAGAAAAAATATTTCTGACACAATCCCGAACCTATAGCGCTACCAGATTTACCATTGCGTTAAGTTTGTTAAAATAGAGCCCTCTGTGTCGCTCTCACTTTTTCTGTCATGCTTTCTCACACACTCTCTCCATGTCTCTTTCTTTCTCTTTTGACCTTTTTCTCATTTTCACTTCCTGTTTTGTTAGGCTAAATTAATTCTTCACCCTCCTCAAGTCAGTGTAGGCGGCACATTTAGGTGTACTGTAGTTCCCTATGCAGTGCTGTAGTATGTGGTAGTGCTGCATGAATCCCCTCTACCCCTCAGCCTGCCTACTACACTACCTGAGGGTTGAATGGAATGTTAGGAACTCTTCTGTGGCATAGGGAGTAGGTTGGCATGGCGTTCTCTAGATAAAAGGCCTCTTCTGCTTTCTCCTCTCTCTCTCTCTCTCTCCCTCTCTCTCCCTGCCCCCAGTGACGAGAGAGGGAGGTTAGGTGTGGAGAGATAGATTGAGTGGGGAGAGAGACAGAGAAACAGAGAGAGAGAGACAGCGACAGGTGAACGCTTTCATGTATTGCACAATCCGATGTGCAAGACAAGAATATACTTTTCCGTGTCACTGTCAAGACACAGAGTGGCACTACATGGACTGTGTTGTATCTAAACCCATCCCCAAACACATTGTTAAATGTGAATCAAATAATTATTTGAATTGCTATGCAAATGTGTGCAAATGGTTAATCTTGAAGGTGTTTAAGGTGCAACATTAGGAGTGATAGGCTCACTCATTTTTTTACATTACATGAGACAACAATACGTTTCTGAGATAGGTTCCTGTTTATCACCCAACTGGATGCAGCCAACTGTGTCTGAAGGCAGAGAGAGATGAGGCTATTTGCATGTTCAAGAATAGCTGCTGAAAGTGGGATTTTTGTGATACATCCAAAATCAGCAAAAGGCCAGAGGTTTTGCTAATGAGTAATATAATAAAATGTGTGTGTGTGTGTGTGTGTGTGTGTGTGTGTGTGTGTGTGTGTGTGTGTGTGTGTGTGTGTGTGTGTGTGTGTGTGTGTGTGTGTGTGTGTTTGTGTGTTGCCTATTCCAATATGAAAGTGTGACTGCCCAATCCGGCTGGCTACAGTTAGCAGGTGCTGTGGCTGAGATCATTGGAGCAGACAGACAGTTCATGGTGTTTTTCAATTACAGTGACATTATATTAGGCTACATAAGGAGAGACTCATAAGTAAAATAGGGCAAGTGTTCTGTAATGATGATGATCATGACCTGTAAATTACATGATGATGCCATTGCTAGTATAAAGCTTACTCATGAACCACAGTTTCAAATACACTAAACCAATTGGCATTCACAGACCACAAGACAAGTAACCTACACAGTCAGATTTTTTCCACAATCAAGTTTTTGAGATCAGCTTGAAAAATGTAAACCAGACGTTCACCCACTCACCAATATGTCCAAATATCAATATGTTCTGATAGACTTAGTGAAATGTTACATAAGCGTATCTGTGTCTTACTTTCAAAGTACTTGTCAGACTGAAACATGTTATTCCCACAGTAACAGGTCAGGTAGTTTCTAGTAACCTCTGGTGCTAGTACATTTTCTCATGTGAACGGCACCTATTTTGTGCCAGTGTCTGGGCCACTGCTTGGTGTCGTCTGGACCACTGTTCCCCCTTTATGACTCATTCTGAGGACTTTCAGAGCCTTGTTTCTACTACAGAAGACTTTGATTAGTACTCTTCAGTAGTTTCAGCCTTTGGTTGCCAATTGTATTAATTCATTCATGAGTAATTCATTCATGAGTGAATGATTGAAGGACAATTAATAAATGAATGAAGGAAGATTGGAAGGAAGGGAGGATGGAAGGAAGGATCAATGGATCGATCTTCTCTAGGGGAAAGCTAGAGGAGATTTTGGCCAGTCTCACCAGCATAGACCCCATCTGAATGGAACTGGAAGCATGAATCACTCCCCACCTCCAGCTGCTGAGGAGAAACAGATATGTTGTTTAGGTCTGACGTTAGAGTTATTTTCCTTCTACAACGGGATGCAGAGTGTATCTGTGTCTGTGTACAGCAGGCCAATTGAGTTATGCACCGTAGTAGTAGTGATGGGCTCCCGGAAGAGTTGTAGGTTTTAACAGTTGTTCCAGGGCGTATGAAAGGCAAATGTGTGTATTCGAGTGTCTTGGTATATCTCGCCTGCCCACACCTTCTCTGTCTGGTTGGCAATGATGGTGTGTGGGATCCCACTAATGGAACAATTATGACTCCATGAGCTCATAGCCCTGCTCTAGTTTCTGTGTTCTCCACGGGTTCTATGTGTTTACTAAAACCTCCTAGAGAGTTCAAATAGAATTACGTTACCTGTCTGTTTATGTGAGTTGATGAATGAATTAAATTAATAGTTTTTTCCTTTGATGTCATTTCTCTAATTTAGTGGGTAAACCACACAAGTGTGACTACTGTGGGCGGAGCTACAAACAGAGGACGTCATTGGAGGAGCATAAAGAGCGCTGCCATAACTACCTTCAGAGTGCTGGCATGGATCCCACCTCCAACACTGGGCCTTATCCAGGTGAGTGTGAATGTCCTGCTCTGGTACAGAGACCTGCTATATGGTATCTCTGTTGATGGCATGGACTCAGAAACATTTGCTTTTTCTTTGGCACCTTTTCTACACCTTGCACTTGAACCTTTTATCATTTATCATTTATAATTTAGGTATGGAGTTAAATTAAAGATAATTTTAGCTTCTCTTCCTCCTTCCTTTTTATGGTTTGTGTGAGTACCCTGTGAACTCTACTTATGTTACTTTTACACACCAGCCACCTACTACCTACAAGCCTTGGCGCAGACCTCACACACACTCACACACTCTCATGCTCTGACTCCTGACCCCCAGGTGAGGTCCCTAAAGAGCAGAGGCCCCTGGTAGAGGCCGCTGCCATGGCAACATTAAACCGGCCACCTGTCATTGAGAAACTGCAGAGTAACGTAGGGAAGAGGAAGAGCACCACTCCACAGAAGTTTGTGGGTAAGCATCATTGCATCACTTCCTGTCTGGGGGCACCATAATGTGTTCACCGTAAGGACCCCTAACTCACAATTATTAATAGTAGGTTAGATAATTATTGTATATTTTGTAATTTTTCTTTAGAATAATAATTATGTAATTTTCATAATTATGGTATTAAGGGTATCAGTAGGGTATTTAGTTAATCCCATTTTGGGATTGAATTTGACCTGTTCTGTTGGATTAAATTCAGTCTACAGTTTCGACTGTTTATTTGTTATGTTCAGTTTAACAGAACTGCAACAGAATGAGTGTATGCATGCAAAAAATGAATTGAATTGCGTGCCTGGGCAGAGGTACATTGAAACCAGATACTGTTGTTCAGCAACTAACAGATGACCTTGACTAAACGGTAGAAATTAAGACACTATTCACATACTGCACACTTTTGTTGGATTAATGTACAATTTCAAATTTCAGATCCAGTTGTTCCACTCTGAATATTTCTCAATCTTTTTCATTTTTAATTTTAACATTTTTGATAATTATTGAAATACATTAATAAATACATTTGTTTTGTATTACGAAACAATTGTTACAGTGTTGTAAACATTTTGTTGGCATATAACCGCCAATTTTTGCATTTTAGTGCTGAAGACAATTATTTTGTTTTTATTATTTACTGCACTATTAGATAGAGAAGAAGAGATAGAGTGAGACACAGAGAGCGGATGAGAGAGACGAGGACATGTTTTTCACTCTGTGGTTTGTTACACCTGTATCTCTGCAATAGCTCTTATCGAGAGAAGAGCAAAACAGCTCACCGCATCCCTGTTTTGGAGGGGTTAAACAGTGCATTCAGATGGATGGGGCTTTCCACTATTAAACAACACAAGAGAAAATACAATAAGATGAAAGCAAGAGAAAAGGAAGTGTACTTTGGTAATGCTTAGCTTATTAAAAATGGAAAGGTTAGACGCACACAAAATTAAGGCACTCTTTCATATGCTATAGAGTTACAGTTGTATGTATTCTGTACTATCCAGTGATGTCATTCGACTGGACAATTTCTCCTACGGTGAGCTTATGCATATGTGAGTTTCATTGTGGTAATATGCAAGCTGTGCTCTGCAGGTGAGAAGATGATGCGCTACAGTTACCCGGAGCTGAGCTATGAGATGGGTCTGAAGTATGAGAAAGAGGCAGAGCTGATGCAGGCTCACATGATGGACCAGGCTATCAACAACGCCATCTCTTACCTGGGCTCTGACTCCCCGAGGCCCCTGGTCCACCACCCCCACCCCCATGGTCCCCACCGTCCACAGCCGTCCCTTTCTATGGCTGAGGTGGTACCCATGGTCAACCCCCTCTTCCACCACGTCTACCCTCTTGGGCCAGAGCTGCGTATGGACCGACCGGGTAGCCGCAACGCCCCACCTCATCCTTCACCTCTGCCCCCTCCTCCCCCTGACTTCCATCCCTCCTCCAACGGGCCGATCGCCCTTACCAGACCCAAGCAGCACCACCCCCAGGGTACCAGAGAGGAAAAAGAGTCTCCTAGCAACAGTGGGCTAGACTCGGCTGACTCCGCCCGGAGCAGCCCACAGGATAGGCTGGGTTACCACTGGAACAACCCCCACCACCGTCCCAGATCCAGCCCAGCATACGGCGGCAGAGAGGAGGGGCGAGGCGTGGCTGAGATGGCCCAGGGAGGGGCGGCAGAGAGGCCTATGAGTCGGGAAGGGGTGCGTGTGTTTGGGCGAGAGGGGCGGGAGATGAGGGTATTCCAGTGTGAACACTGCCGCGTTCTCTTCCTGGACCATGTCATGTACACCATCCACATGGGTTGTCATGGTTACAGGGACCCGCTGGAGTGCAACATCTGTGGCCACCGCAGTAAGGACCGCTATGAGTTCTCATCTCACATCATCCGCGGGGAACACACCTTCAACTAGAGGGCTGGACAGGACAGGAGCCACCCCTGCCCCCCCCCCATCCCACCTCAGCACAGTGATGTTGAGATAACTGTGTGTGGTCAATGCAACCAACCAGGAGAGAGAAATGTAACCAACATTTGCTGCAGCATAATGATACTAGCTATATATCATTCCAAACTAATATATGAAGGTCTGGGCCAAATACACATTTTTATTTTTCAAGGTGTTTTAAAAAATTTGAGGTTGAGATATATATCTCATGTGAGGGATTTTCTTTAAGTGAAAAAAATCACAAAGAAGTAGTACACCTAGACAGTTTTGTCATGGTGTGTCTCAGATTGTCACAGAGCAGCTAATACTGTGAGTAGTTATATTATAGTTTTATAAGTATTTTCACTGTTCCTTTCTTGCTGAATAATGTACTGTTGGACTTGTTTGTTGTCACACAGACTGCCATGTAAGGTCTCAACTTATCAAGGGGGCTTTCCCTGACCCCACCAACTGAACCATACTTTAGAATATAATATTATTTCTTACATGATTTCTTGCAAGATACTGTACATGTTCTCTGTCTTTCTAACGGCTAACTGTACAGGTGTGTTGTCACACTAGTCACATTAAATAATTACATTTTCTGCAGAGGGAAAGGAAGAAGTGAGAGAGAAGGAGAGAGCGAGAAAGAAAGAAAGAAAGGGAGAAAGACAAATAAAGACAAGGAGAGAGAGTCAAAAAAATTGAAATGTGCAAGAAAGTGAGGGAGAGGGAGAAAGAGACAGAGAGAGACAGAGCGAGAGAGAGAGCGAGAGAGAGAGAGAGAGAGAGAGAGAGAGAGGGCGAGAGAGAGAGAGAGCGAGAGAGAGAGAGAGAGAGAGAGAGAGAGAGAGAGAGAGGGAGAAAGAGAGAGAGAGAGAGAGAGAGAGAGAGAGAGAGAGAGAGAGAGAGAGAGAGAGAGAGAGAGAAAGGTATTCATGATTTACCTTTTCAAACATTGTCTACAGATTTTTTTATTGTTTCGTTCAATACCCTAGCTAAATATCTGCTTTCTGTGGAACAGTTCCTGTAACCTTCTCAGTTTCACAGCACTTCACAGAGGAAAGGAAAGGAAAAACACTGCACTGCAACCCACCTCCTCCCTAAACCTGTTCTTTCACTAGCAGCCTGATGCCTTGAGGGATGGGGAAGACGGGAAGGGATGAGCCAATCCCTGTTTTGATGGTTCAATAGTAACTTCAAATCTCCAGCTCGCAGCTTGCCTTTGCCCCACTCATGTGTCTTATAGGAAACAGGCTGCTTTCTGCAAGCGCCATGTCAGTGCATGAGCTCTACTGTACTCCTGGGTTGGAAACAAAGCCATTTCAATTCAGTCAATTAAAAAAAAAGCTATGAGGAAAATTGGAATTTGGATTAGCAGTTTATTTGAATGGAGTTGATACCAACCCTGCTGTACATTGGATGTGAATGTGATGTGGAAGGGATTGAGCCCAGTACAATTAAGCTGATGCACTGGTACTGTTAAGTAGATAGATAGCAGTGTGGTTTAGGGTTTACTAAAAGCCTTTTTAGAATCAAATATGATCATCTAGGTGTACTTGGACAAATGCGTAAGACAATGTACATGCTGCTCTTTAGATAACAAATATTTTGCTGGCAAAGTATGTAATGTCGCTGTTGATCTGTTTATTATGCAGCATGTACCATATTTTGAATTGCCACTGTCTTTTGTCCTGATGGTCTTTGGCCATAGGAATGGCCCTATGTGCATATGGCCAGGCTCAGTTCACTGTTCAGTTCAAACTTATTCACTCCTTCCTGTATGTTATGTGGTATGTAACCTTCCTAATCAAAGTGCCAGCTTATTTCTGTTAATATTTCTAAAGACATACTGTACTTTTATTGCAACAGCTTATTGTTACTGTAAAGTATTGGCAATGGTATCTGTTTACATCTTTTAACTATTGTAGTAGCTATTACATGCATTCTGCATTCCCTCAATGCATTATTCTTTTTAAATGAAAGCCCCTATTTTTGTATTTACTCACACCTTTATCTTTGATAATTAATCTTTCTATAGATGTTCTAATGCACCGGTATAGGCCTATTCTATGTTATAACTGTCTTCAATCTACTGTATGTCCGCCTATTGTTTTTCTAAGCAAATCCAGAATCATTACTATTCTTTATGAAGCAAGCATGGATGCTAACAAATAGTTTTAGAATATTTGAAAAACATATGTCAGCCCACCTGTAGGAAAGTGCACACTATTGCTTTACTATCTGTTATGAAATAATTGCTGCAGAGCCGTTATATGTTTTACTTGTCATTGTAGATAATCTTACTATATTCTGATTTGTCTCGTGCGTACATCAATTGAGGGAGACCATGTGAGCACCAAGATTAGACTTCTGAAAAATGTTCGACATAACAAAAAGTCAGACTACCGGACCGGGAAGAAAAAAAAACGATTATTGTCTGTGAAAGTGAGATTGATATTGTATATTTACATTTATTTTTCAGTTTTTTTTACTACAGATGTAGGATCTTAATTTGTTCACCTCACCCTGTTGCAGGAGAACTTTCCTGCAATGTAGGAAATTTCAAACTTGTAGTGTATTTGAGGTTTAAAAAGGCTTCTGAAGTTTGTAATTTCCACTTAGAAATTTCAGACTTGTTTTTCCCTTACGGAAAATGTGTCAACCCCTACAAACATGTCCATTCATTATAATCCACATAATAATTAACATTTCCTGCTGCTGCAGGATTATTATCCTGCTGTAGCAAACTGGCTCAAATTAAGATCCTACATTTCATCTGTATGTGTGTATGTAAAGGCCTTAGCTCATAAAGTGCTTTCCCACTGGGCACAGGCGTCAATTCAATGTCTATTCCATGTTGGTTCATTGAAATGACGTGGAAACAATGTTGATTCAACCAGTGTGCGCCCAGTGGGTTGTTGATGGAGCTACAGTCTCTCTGCTGTATGAGCCGTCTTACCTCTATAAGTACTGTACAACCTTGTTAAAGAGTGATAAATATAATGTTGAAGCATCGTGTGTAAATATATCTGGAGGCTGCAACCTATAAATGCATTTATATGAGCCTATATGAACACAAAGAAGAAATGATCTTATTGACAGACTCCACACTCCTAGATGAAGAGCATACTTGAAGTGGAATTAGTGACGCTCTCGGTTGTGATGAATTTTATATGTACTAAAAATTGCACTGGATTTCAATTTTTCTTGGTAAATGTCAAATTTGAATAGTTGTGTAAAAATGCAGTTTTTTATTATTCTTAAATAACAAGTGCTAACTAACAATACTGGTAAAAGTGAGGGTTGCTGGGTACTTCTGTATACATAATATGAATGGTGTATATTCTGGCACTATATTAAAACGGGTTAGTAATGTGCACAGATACGCACTGATGTTGAAATTATTATCATGTGGGGGTCTCAGGTATTTGTAATCTATGTACTTCTATAGACTGTTGTATTTCTTCCAATACATCTTGGAATACATAATTTCTGTATCAACAAAATCTCAAAATCATAATTTGGGATATTGCTTTTTTCTTTTACTTTTACAATGTCTTTAATTGTATCACAATCATTTAAGTTACACATTTACATTGTTGATAGAAACACCAGCCACTCTGCTAGTATACAAGCATGTTTACAGCTTCAAATTATGTTCATTTAAAAATATATACATCTCTTAAGGAATCTTACTCCTTTAGTTCTATATATGATACAGTATTGCTTATTAATTGCTTTCATTTATAGGTCAAACTCTGAATTGGATGGATTTGATGATGTTACAAATGTTACAAAATTCTAAAACCTCAAGAGAATATTGAGGTATTAACAAAACCAATGTTGCTACTGAAGTCTGTTTCCAATATCCTTGACATGAGATGAAGATACTGTGCTGTAAATAGCTAAATATATGTTTATAAGGCATGGGCTTCCCACTATTAAAGTATTGATTTTACTGATATGGATGTAAAGATTTTTACAATATGTACTAGTTGAATATCATGAAGCAAGGTATTACCTGTTTGTATGTTAAAATACAGTATATACACATACAAATGAGGACACAGTAAATGAGGACACAGGATTGTAAAAAGATGTGACCAATTCTTGGTCCTCACTTGTGACCCAGTAGGACTGTCTCTCTCTCACACCCTGTTCCCACTCAAGTTGTACAACTGCTGTACAACACATTTGACACAATGATTATTTATGTGATACAACAGAGTCTGTACACTTTTTTTATACAATCAAGGTGTGGTGTCTCCCCACAAATCAAATCACATTTTATTTGCCATATGCGCCGAATACCTTACTTACAAGCCCTTAACCAAAAATGCAGTTTTAAGAAAGAATACCCTAAAAAAATTAACAATAATAATAATATTAATTAAAGAGCAGCAGTAAAATAACAATAGTAAAATAACAATAGCGAGTGTCACGTTCGTTGAGAGACGGGTCAGACCAAGGTGCAGCGTGGTATGCGTACATGTTTATTAAGATGAATAAACACTTGACAAAATAACAAAACAACAAAAACGTGAAGTCCTATGGCCTATACACACAACAAGCCTAACAGGAACACAAACAAGATCCCACAACTAAGGTAGGCAACCAGGCTACCTAAGTATGATCCCCAATCAGAGACAACGAGCAACAGCTGCCTCTGATTGGGAATCACACCCGGCCAAACCTAGACATACACATACTAGATCTCCAACATATAATATAATCACATAGATCTCAATCTGTAACTCACACCCTGACCCAACCAACAAGAGTTCTCTAGATCAGGGCGTGACAGTACCCCCCCCCCCCCCCACCCCCCCAAAGGTGCGTACTCCGGCCGCACCAACCTGACTCAGTAGGGGAGGGTCCGGGTGGGCATTCAGCCTCGGAGGCGGCTCCGGCCTCTCCCTCTCTGCCTCCCCGTTGCACCCCTGGTCTGGTCTGGACCTCGGCGTGATGCTTCCCCTCTCCTTCCTCCCACGATGCACCAAGCCCTGTCTGGACCCTGGTGTGGGAGGCCCCGACCCTGGAGAGGGGCTGACGTCTGGGCCTGGAGTGGAGCCGCTGACCGGAGCTGAACTGGACCCCGGTGGAGCGGACTGCTCTGGCTCCGGAGTGGAGCCGTTGACCAGAGCTGGACTAGGCACCGGTGGAGCGGACAGCTCTGGCTCCGGAGTGGATCCGCTGACCGGAGCTGGATTGGGCACCGGTGGAGCGGACTGCTCTGGCTCCGGAGTGGAGCCACTGACCGGAGCTGAACTTGACCCCGGTGGAGCGGACTGCCCTGGCTCCGGAGTGGAACCGCTAACTGGAGCTGGACTAGCACCGGTGGAGCGGACTGCTCTGGTTCCGGAGTGGAGCCGCTGACCGGAGCTGGATTGGGCACCGGTGGAGCGGACTGCTCTGGCTCCGGAGTGGAGCAGCTGACCAAAGATGGACTAGACCCCGGTGGAACGGACTGCTCTGGCTCCGGAGTGGAGCCGCTGACCGGAGCTGGACTGGGAACACGCAGCACTGGTCTGGTGCGAGGAGCAGGCATGGGTCGTGCCAGACTGGAGACACACACCACTGGTTTGGTGCAAAGAGCAGGCACGGGCCGTGCCGGACTGGATACACGCACCACTGGTTTGGTGCGGGGAGCAGGCACGGGGCGTACCGGGCTGGGAACTGGCGTTGGAGATCCACGACTGTTCCAGTCCTTCTCTCTCCACTGCCAATCCCCCTCCGGGAGCCCCCACAAGTGAGGGAACAGAAATTAATCGTCGTCGTCTTCCTCCGACTCCTCTTTGTAAAACTGCTCCCATTCCTGCTCCCATGGTTGTAGAGACTCCACCTGGAACCCCCACGGGTGTAATGGTCGAGGCTCTTCTCTCTCGATCCCCGACCACCCCTTTAGCCCCCCCAAAAAATGTTCTTGGGGCTGCCTCTCGGGCTTCCTCCTCGGCCGGCACCGTTGATGTCGCCGTTGATCCTCTCCTACCCGGGCTTCTTCCTTCACCCAGGGTCCTTCATCGGCTACACTTTCCTTCATTGCCTCCCGGTAACGGACGGCCTCCTCCTCAGTAATTTTCCCCCAACCGAGGAGGACATCTACCAAGGTTACCTCCAATTGAGTCCCAGGCGTTTGCTCTTTCTGGGCATGCTGCTTGGTCCTTTTACGGTGGGATCTTCTGTCACATTCCTTGAGTGACGGGTCAGACCAAGGTGCAGCGTGGTATGCGTACATGTTTATTAAGACGAATAAACACTTGACAAAATAACAAAACAACGAAAACGTGACGTCCTATGGGCTATATACACAACAAGCCTTACAGGAACACAAACAAGATCCCACAACTAAGGTAGGCAACCAGGCTACCTAAGTATGATACCCAATCAGAGACAACGAGCGACAGCTGCCTCTGATTGGGAATCACACCCGGCCAAACCTAGACATACACATACTAGATCTCCAACATAGAATATAATCACATAGATCTCAATCTGAAACTCACACCCTGAACCAACCAACAAGAGTTCTCTAGATCAGGGCGTGACAGCGAGGCTATATACAGGGGGCACCGGCACATAGTCAATGTGCGGGGGCACACCAGCCAGTGAGGCAATGTGTACATGTAGGTGGAGTTATTAAAGTGTGTTTGGGCAACATGCGGCAGATCCAGTGTGAAGATACTGTAAGTGTTGTTCAGAGGTGTTGGGGACACAGCAGCTATTCACACACAGTTGTGCTCTGGTCAGGCTCGGCCAAGATCTGACAGAGACAACCCAATAACAGTTCACCAAGTCAGGCAGCACAGTAACACTACTGAAGCCCTCCTCCGCAATCCTGAATGAGCACTCAACCGAATATCAAAATGTGAAGTAGATGTAGGCCTATATACTGCTTGGATAGGTCGATCTGAGCCACTGGCTTACTCCCATTCTTCAACTTTTATTTTTGGTTGAGTTGGAGATGTGAATCCAACATATAATTTGTTTACTTGTCAACAAGTTAATATACTATTTATTGTATTTCAAAACTGATATTGAATTGTGTTTGGTTGTCAATGCAACCAAATATCAACATTTGAAGGAGATGTATCTTCTGCTTGGATAGTTCCATCTGTGTCACTGATTTAATCTGGCTTTAATTCCAGTTTGTCTACAAATTAATAATGTACACTGAACAAAAACATAAACGCAACATGTAAAGTGTTTCACAAGCTGAAATAAAAGATCCCCGAAATGTTCCATACACACAAAAGGCAAAAAAAAAATGTGTGCATAAATGTGTTTACATCCCTGTTAGTGAGCATTTCTCCTTTGCCAAGATAATCCAGCCACCTGACAGGTGTGGCATATCAAGAAGCTGATTAAACAGCATGATCATTACACAGGTGCATCTTGTAAAAAGCCACTCTAAAATGTGCAGTTTTGTCACACAACACAATGTCACAGATGTCTCAAGTTTTGAGGGAGCATGCAATTGACATGCTGACTGCAGGAATGTCCAGCAGAGCTGTTGCCAGATAATTGAATGTTAATTTCTCTACTATAAGCCACCTCCAACATCTTTTTAGAGAATTTGTCATTGCGTCCAATCGGTCTCACAACCGCAGTCCACGTGTAACCACGCCAGCCCAGGACCTCCACATCCGGCTTCTTCACCTGCAGGATCTTCTGAGACTAAGAATTTCTGCACAGGGAAGCTCATCTGCGTGCTCATCGTCCTCACCAGGGTCTTAACCTGACTGCAGTTCGGCGTCGTAACCGACTTCAGTGAGCGAATGCTCACCTTCGATGGCCACTGGCACGCTGGAGAATTGTGCTCTTCACGGATGAATCCCGGTTTCAACTGTAGCAGACAGAGGAAAACAGCGTAGCGTGTATGGCGTCGTGTGGGCAAGCAGTTTGCTGATGTCAATGTTGTGAACAGAGTACCCCATGGTGGCGGTGGGGTTATGGTTTGGGCAGGCATAAGCTACGGACAACAAACACAATCGTAGTTTATTGATGGCAATTTGAATGCACAGAGATACCGTGACGAGATATTGGGACCCAATGTTATGCCATTCTTCTGCTGCCATCACATCATGTTTCAGCATTATAATGCACGGCCGCATGTCGCAAGGATCTGTACACAAAATGTCCCAGTTCATCCATGGCATGCATACTCACCAGACATGTCACCCATTGAGCATGTGTGGGATGCTCTGGATCGACGTGTACGACTGATTGTTCCAGTTCCCGCCAATATCCAGCAACTTCACACAGCCATCGAAGAGGAGTGGGACAACATGCCACAGGCCACAATCAACAGCCTGATCAACTCTATGTGAAGGAGATGTGTCGCACTGCATGAGGCAAATGCAGCCTGATCAACTCTAAGCGAAGGAGATGTGTCATGCTGCATGAGGCAAATGGGGGTCACACCAGATACTGACTGGTTTTCTGATCCACGACCCTACCTTCTTTTTAAAGGTATTTGTGACCAACAGATGCATATCTGTATTCCCAGTCATGTGAAATCCATAGATTAGGGCCTAATGAATTTATTTCAATTGACTGATTTCCTTAAATGAACTGTAACCCAGTAAAATCGGAGTTTAAAATTTGAAATTGTAGCATGTTGCGTTTATATTTTTGTTCAGTGTATATGTTAGATTCACGTCTCCATCTCAATCAAACATTAAGTTAAAGAATAGGACTAAATCAAATCAAACTTTAAATGCACTTTAAATAAAGTTTGATTTGATTTATTCCTATTCTTTAACTTTGATTTTCGGTTGAGATGGAAATGTGAATCCAACATATAAATTCTTAATTTGTAGACAAACTGGAATTAAAGTCAGACTTAGTGGCAGAGATGGAACTATGCGAGCAGACAATACATATCCTTCAAATGTTTTTCTTTTTTTTTCTTTTTTTTTAGGGTGTAGATCAGCTTAATATTGCAGATAGATTGTAACTTCCATCAATGTAATTGTCTGCATCACTTCCAATCCCCCATGTTTTATATATATATATATATATATATATATATTTACAGTGGGGAAAAAAAGTATTTAGTCAGCCACCAATTGTGCAAGTTCTCCCACTTAAAAAGATGAGAGAGGCCTGTAATTTTCATCATAGGTACACGTCAACTATGACAGACAAATGGAGGAAAAAAATCCAGAAAATCACATTGTAGGATTTTTTATGAATTTATTTGCTAATTATGGTGGAAAATAAGTATTTGTTCACCTACAAACAAGCAAGATTTCTTGCTCTCACAGACCTGTAACTTCTTCTTTAAGAGGCTCCTCTGTCCTCCACTTGTTACCTGTATTAATGGCACCTGTTTGAACTTGTTATCAGTATAAAAGACACCTGTCCACAACCTCAAACAGTCACACTCCAAACTCCACTATGGCCAAGACCAAAGAGCTGTCAAAGGACACCAGAAACAAAATTGTAGACCTGCACCAGGCTGGGAAGACTGAATCTGCAATAGGTAAGCAGCTTGGTTTGAAGAAATCAACTGTGGGAGCAATTATTAGGAAATGGAAGACATACAAGACCACTGATAATCTCCCTCGATCTGGGGCTCCACGCAAGATCTCACCCCGTGGGGTCAAAATGATCACAAGAACGGTGAGCAAAAATCCCAGAACCACACAGGGGGACCTAGTGAATGACCTGCAGAGAGCTGGGACCAAAGTAACAAAGTCTACCATCAGTAACACACTACGCCGCTAGGGACTCAAATCCTGCAGTGCGAGACGTGTCCCCCTGCTTAAGCCAGTACATGTCCAGGCCCGTCTGAAGTTTGCTAGAGTGCATTTGGATGATCCAGAAGAGGATTGGGAGAATGTCATATGGTCATATGAAACCAAAATATAACTTTTTGGTAAAAACTCAACTCGTCGTGTTTGGAGGACAAAGAATGCTGAGTTGCATCCAAAGAACACCATATCTACTGTGAAGCATGGGGGTGGAAACATCATGCTTTGGGGCTGTTTTTCTGCAAAGGGACCAGGACGACTGATCCGTGTAAAGGAAAGAATGAATGGGGCCATGTATGATGAGATTTTGAGTGAAAACCTCCTTCCATCAGCAAGGGCATTGAAGATGAAACGTGGCTGGGTCTTTCAGCATGACAGTGATCCCAAACACACCGCCCGGGCAACGAAGGAGTGGCTTAGTAAGAAGCATTTCAAGGTCCTGGAGTGGCCTAGCCAGTCTCCAGATCTCAACCCCATAGAAATCTTTGGAGGGAGTTGAAAGTCCGTGTTGCCCAGCGACAGCCCCAAAACATCACTGCTCTAGAGGAGATCTGCATGGAGGAATGGGCCAAAATACCAGCAACAGTGTGTGAAAACCTTGTGAAGACTTACAGAAAACGTTTGACCTGTGTCATTGCCAACAAAGGGTATACAACAAAGTATTGAGAAACTTTTGTTATTGACCAAATACTTATTTTCCACCATGATTTGCAAATAAATTCATTAAAAATCCTACAATGTGATTTTCTGGATTTGTTTTTCTCATTTTGTCTGTCATAGTTGACGTGTACCTATGATTAAAATTACAGGCCTCTCTCATCTTTTTAAGTGGGAGAACTTGCACAATTGGTGGCTGACTAAATACTTTTTTTCCCCACTGTATATATATATATATATATATACATATATACATGCATATGCATATATACTGTACATACACACATATTGTCAAGCCCTGACCTGGAGAGACTGTTATTCTCTAGGTAGTTTGGTCAGGGTGTGAAACTCTATGTTAGAATTTCTATGTTTAGGATCTAGATGTGGTGTTTCTATGTTTGGCCGGGTGTGATTCCCAGTCAGAGACAGCTGTCGCTCATTGTCTCTGATTGGGAATCATACTTAAGTAGCCTGTTTGCCTACCTTAGTGGTGGGATCTTGTTCCGTGTTTAGGCTTGTATGTGTATAGCCGTAGGACTTCACGTTACGTTGTTTCTTGTTTTGTTTATGTTTATTGAGTTAAATAAACATGTACGCTTTTCACGCTGCACCTTGGTCTGACCCGTCTCTCAACGTTCGTGACAGAAGATCCCACCACAAAAGGACCAAGCAGCGTGGCCAGGAGGAGCAAACACCCGGGACACAGCAGGAGGCCACGTTGGTAGATGTCCTCCTCGGTTGGGGGAAGATCACCGAGAAGGAGGCCGTCCGTTACGGTAGGGCAATGAAGGAGGAAGCCCGGGTAGGAGAGGATCAACGGCGACATCAACGGTGCCGGTCGAAGAGGAACCCCGAGAAGCAGCCCCAATAAAACATTTTGGGGGGGGCTCACGGGGTGGACGACGAGGCAGCAGGAGGCCGCTATTCTAGAGGTCCTCCAAGACCTGCGGATCGAGTCTGAGAGATGAGGCCACCACATTACGGGGGCTGTTAGATCAGAGGGAGCAGGAGGTATCCGTTCAGAGGGAGGCGCTACAGGAGGCTCAAAGGGAGAAGGAAGTAGTGGAGGCAAGGAGAGAGGAGCTGGTCAGCCAACAGAACGAGCGTGTGTTCATAGAGGAACCTAAGTATGCGGAGATACGCACTGTGTCGCCAGTGCGCATGCTCAGCCCAGTGCGTCCTGTGCCAGCGCCCCGCACATGTCGTGCGAGAGTGGGCATCCAGCCAGGACGGGTTGTGCCAGCTGTACACTCCAGACCTCCAGTACGCCTTCACGGTCCAGTATATCCTGCTCCGGTTCTACGCACTGTGTCACCAGTGCGCCTCACCAGCCCGGTAAGCCCTGTACCTGCTCCCCGCACAAGACCAGTGGTGCGTGTCGCCAGCCCGGTATGCCCCATACCTGCGCCCCGCACCAGTCCAGTGGTGCGTGTCTCCAGTCCGGCCCGGCCCGTTCCTGCTCCTCGCACCAGACCAGTGGTGCATGTCGCCAGCCCGGTACGCCCCGTACCTGCTCCCCGCACCAGGCCAGTGGTGCGTGTCTCCAGTCCGGCCCGGCCCATTCCTGCTCCTCGCACCAGATCTGTGGTGCGTGTCCCCAGTCCGGCCCGGCCTGTTCCACCAGTGCCTGGTCCAGCAACGGTCAGCTGCTCCACTCCGGAGCCAGAGCAGTCCGCTCCACCGGTGCCTAGTCCAGCTCCTGTCAGCGGCTCCATTCCGGAGTCAGAGCATTCCGCTCCACTGGGGTTCAGTCCAGCTCCGGTCAGCGGTTCCACTCCGGGGTCAGAGCAGTCCGCTCCACCAGTGCCCAGTCCAGCTCCTGTCAGAGGATCCACTCCGGAGCCAGAGCAGTCCATCCACCGGTGCCCGGTCCAGCTCCGGTCAGCGGTTCCACTCTGGGGCCAGAGCAGTCCGCTCCACCGGTGCCTAGTCCAGCTCCGGTCAGCGGATCCACTCCGGAGCCAGAGCAGTCCGCTCCACCGGTGCCTAGTCCAGCTCCGGTCAGCGGTTCCACTCCGGAGCCAGAGCAGTCCGCTCTACCGGGGTCCAGTTCAGCTCCGGTCAGCGGCTCCAGTCCAGACCCAGAAGTCAGCCCCTCTCCAGGGTCGGGGTCTCCCACACCAGGGTCCAGACAGGGCTTGGTGCATCGCGGGAGGATTGCCGATCCAGGTACAGACGTCAGCCCCTCTCCAGGTTCGGGGTCTCCCACACCAGGGTCCAGAAAGGGCTTGGTGCATCGTGGGGGGATTGCCGATCCAGGCCCAGACGTCAGCCCCTCTCCAGGTTTGGGGTCCCCCACACCAGGGTCCAGACAGGGCTTGGTGCATCGTGGGGGGATTGCCGATCCAGGTCCAGATGTCCGCCCTCTCCAGGTTCGGGGTTTCCCACACCAGGGTCCAGACAGGGCTTGGTGCATCGTGAGAGGAAGGAGACAGGAAGCATCGCGCCGAGGTCCATACCAGACCAGGGGCGCAACGGGGAGGCAGAGAGGGAGAGGTCGTCACGCCCGGAGCCGGATCCGCCTCCGAGGTGGAATGCCCACCCGGACCCTCTCCTTATGAGTCAGGTTGGTGCGGCCGGAGTACGCACCTTTGGGGGGGGGGGTACTGTCAAGCCCTGACCTGGAGAGACTGTTATTCTCTAGGTAGTTTGGTCAGGGTGTGAAACTCTATGTTAGAATTTCTATGTTTAGGATCTTGATGTGGTGTTTCTATGTTTGGCCGGGTGTGATTCCCAGTCAGAGACAGCTGTCGCTCATTGTCTCTGATTGGGAATCATACTTAAGTAGCCTGTTTGCCTACCTTAGTGGTGGGATCTTGTTCCGTGTTTAGGCTTGTATGTGTATAGCCGTAGGACTTCACGTTACGTTGTTTTTTGTTTTGTTTATGTTTATTGAGTTAAATAAACATGTACGCTTTTCACGCTGCACCTTGGTCTGACCCGTCTCTCAACGTTCGTGACACATATACACACATACATACATACATACATACATACATACATACATACATACATACACATACGTATCCTTTAAATTACTTTCCAACCCCACCACCCTTTCCCTAATTGGAGTAAACTAGTGAACAACAATGCTTAGGCCTATACTTCCAGCTTATACGTACTATGTACATTTTATGGACACAGTCAATTTTACAATAATTATATTTTGTTAGTTTTTTCTCCTGAACTTCTTCTACTCTCAACCTTTCCGATCATTTTCATGATGTCCATCCGGTTTGCTTCTATATGCCATATCTTAATAACTGTGCTCTTTCACAAAAGCTCCCTACAACCTATATACTTATTATGGACACAGTATGCTTACATTATTAGTTATCTTGTTGTTAGTTGTTATTAGTCCCATCCTTCAACTCCATTCAACACCACCCATCTATCTCTTAACACCATCCATATAGGATTTCTATTTGCCATATATTTTAACTGTACTGTGATGTTTTACAAAAGTTCTGAACCTTTCTATTCTCATTGTTTCTACAGATTGTAAATTGAAAATAAACATTTTTGCTAAAAGTATTATTATATTATTGATCGATTGACTATGACTTTTCAGATCACCCAGTAATGCTATCTGCAAGGTTAGCTCCAGGTAAATATTGCAATCCTTTAGCCATTCCTGGACCTGTGTCCAAAAACAAGCTACAAATGGACAGTACCAAAACAAATGATCTAATGATTCTGTCTCTTCGCAGCAAAATCTGCAGAGCTGGGAAGATTGTATCCCCCATATAAATAACATTCTATTGGTAGCAAGAATTTTATATAATAATTTAAATTGAAAGATTCTAAGTTTTGAATCCGGTGTCGTTTTGCATATCAGTCCATAAACACTATGCCATGGGATCGGTACGTCAAAAATCTCTTCCCAACTATTTTGCAATCTATATGGGACGGCTGTCAATCCTTTGGTCCTTAAATTAAACTGGTATACTTTTTTATTTATCACAGTTTTCTTTAACCAATTATGTTCTTTAATGCAAGGCCGACAGACAAGTTTTCCTTCAAATGTTGATATTTGGTTGGGTTGACAACCAAACACAATTTGATATCACTAAATATAATTAAATTTGAAATCAACCTGAGTTTGAAACCCTAGGCCTATGTACTGTCTATGTTTAGTTGAATCTTGGGTTGAATTTAAACAATAGCTGTTGATGACTTTGCAAATGCTATATAGGTCTAAATAGTATGCATCATTGATGATATGAGTGTTAAAGTATGGTCACATTTCATTTGCTCTGTTAAACCTATCCTTTGAAATGATTTTGTTTTTAAGTGGAAATCAACAATAATACTCACGATAGCACATTGGTAATAGTCAGCGACAAATATCATAGCTAAGCAGGGCTTGGTTAAAACTCTGGATGGGAGACCAAAGGGTAGCTTTAGATAGATCAACTTCCAGTAGGAGATGCTGCCTGACTATAGATCAACATATATTAAGGTTTGTCTATGTTGAAATTTGGTTACCATGATGACATAATCCTGTGGTTCAAATGTCACCCTCAAAACAACAGTTTTAGGTGTAATGTTGATGACTTTTTTATATACAAAAAATTTTCCACATAGATTCCACTTCACATACATTGACAAATTACGTTGAAACAACGTTGATTCAACAGGTTTGTGCCCAGTCCTGTGAGTTTGATGTTACAGTAGGAGGTTCCTGATATCTTAAGCCCATATATAGCCACTCTGTAGTTGTGCAATCTCTACCTGGTGACTCCTATTCCTGTTTTTCCTGCCTGGCCATGGGGATGTTAGGGCTGGTCTGCTACGCCATCACTCTCTCGCGCCAATACACACCCAGCACACATCACAAGACAATGCAGCAACAGGCTTTACACTGCTAGAGAAATGGTGCAAGAACCAAAAAGGGTTCTATGGCTAAACTTACTGTACCACTCTCTGTGTGTGTGTGTGTGTGTGTGTGTGTGTGTGTGTGTGTGTGTGTGTGTGTGTGGACATGTTTAACTATACTTGTGGGGACCAGAAGGGTTAGGGATAAGGTTAGGGTTGAGGTAAGGGTACGGGTTAGGGTTAGGGGTTAGGGAAAATAGGATTTTGAATAGGACTGAATTGTATGTCCCCACAAGGTTCAGTGCAGTGATTGACTGATGTGATGTCACAGCACAGTGTCAGAGCCATGTCAGTAAGGATATGGAGTAGTTCAGGGAGGGGCCTCCAGACAGGAGCTGTAAGGTCTGGGGAGTGTTGGAGTGTTGTTAGGGGAATCCAGCTCCACAGGTGTAGGCAGTTGTCTGGCGCTACACTGGATTACACAGGAAACAGTTGTCTGTTCTCACAGGACTATCATTGTTTAACAAAGAACCCATCACACAGCTGGTCAGTGAAATGTGTACATTTAAGCTGGGTATTGTACTACTTATAGTGTCCAAGCCACCAGCTCCTGCCACTGTGCCCTTAAGCAAGGGCTTAACCCGAACCCTAAACTGCTCCAGGGGTGCTGCACTAGTCTGCGACTCACCCTGTGCTCCAACCACTCCATGGGAGAGTTTGTGTATCTAGCGTTAGGGATAGGATAAAGCAACAATGCAAAGTCCTGATGTCAGTGCAAAGGCCTCTGCGTAATGTTGGGCTGGTTTGTGGTCAGGCAGCTCAAAGAGAGGGTGGAGAGCTACATGTGGGGAGGATGTTGGATGTGGCGGAACTTCCACCTTCCTTCCTCTGCTGTGGGCCAAACAACATACAGAGAGAGGGAGTGTGTGTGTGTGTGTGTGTGCTTGTATGTGTGTGTGTGTGTGTGTGTGTGTGTGTGTGTGTGTGTGTGTGTGTGTGTGTGAGAGAGAGAGAGAGAGAGAGAGAGAGAGAGAGAGAGAGAGATGTAAACATTGTTTCCCATGCCAATAAAGCCCATTGAATTGAATTGAATTGAGAGAGACAGACAGACAGACAGACAGACAGACAGACAGACAGACAGACAGACAGACAGACAGACAGACAGACAGACAGACAGACAGACAGACAGACAGACAGACAGACAGACAGACAGACAGACAGACAGACAGACAGACAGACAGACAGACAGACAGACAGACAGACAGACAGACAGACAGACAGACAGACAGACAGACAGACAGACAGACAGGCCGACACAGAGAGAGAGAGATGATGATAGATAGATAGATAGATAGATAGATAGATAGATAGATAGATAGATAGATAGATAGATAGATAGATAGATAGATAGATAGATAGATAGATAGATAGATAGATAGATAGACAGACAGACAGACAGACAGACAGACAGACAGACAGACAGACAGACAGACAGACAGACAGACAGACAGACAGACAGACAGACACAGATAGATAGATAGATAGATAGATAGATAGATAGATAGATAGATAGATAGATAGATAGATAGATAGACAGACAGACAGACAGACAGACAGACAGACAGACAGACAGACAGACAGACAGACAGGCAGGCAGGCAGGCAGGCAGGCAGGCAGGCAGGCAGGCAGGCAGGCAGGCAGGCAGACAGACAGACAGACAGACAGACAGGCAGGCAGGCAGGCAGGCAGGCAGGCAGGCAGGCAGGCAGGCAGGCAGGCAGGCAGGCAGGTAGGTAGGTACAGGCAGAGAGACAGAGATCGTGAGATAGAGATCGTGAGATAGAGAGACAGACAGAAAGAGAGATACAGACAGAGAAGGCAAGAGAGAGAGAAAGAGAGACATTCAGACAGACAGACATGTAAAAACAGCTAGCTGGAGCTGGTCAGAGCAGTTGGCTTTTGAGCCCTCACCCGCTATGACCTTAATGCTGATTTGACTTGGTTCTACCATTTATAGGGTTGTCCGGTTAGAACACGATGTTGAGGCCCATCACTGTCTTAATTGTCACCACCACACACACATACACACATGCGGACTCAGCCTCTTCCATTGAAGGGTTTTATATAGGTGTGGTTATATTCGCTGTATGCACACACTTCAGTTAGGAACAGCATGTGAAAGTCCATCAGCAACACAACTAGTTGCTTATTCTCTTGTGGCTGCAAACACACACTAACTAAAGGGGATGGGAGGCGGTGTCCTGCAGAGGTGTGAAGGGTGATTGGCAGTGCTGCAGGCAGGCAGACAGACAGACAGACAGACAGACACAGAGAAAGGAGAGATGTGAGAAAGGAGCGCAATTAGTGCACCTGATAAGAGGAGAAAAAGTGAGAGAAGGAGATGTTTTGGTGGAGCAAAGTACAGCTGCAGGGTTGCTATGCTTGTTACTGTATTATTGGGAAGGGGGAGAGAGAGAGAGAGAGAGAGAGAGAGAGAGAGGTTGAGATGTTGGGGAGAGCTGTGGGTTTAAGCTGGGAGGTAGGTTTGGGGATGCAGGAATACAGACAGCCGTGGTCTGACAGAAACGGATGCACAGCTGCCAAGAGTTGAAGTGAAAACAGGAAATATATGTAAATACCACAATAGATAGACTGTCTGTGACTTCACTGAACCTAGCTACCCGTCCCTCGTTGAGGCTGCTGAAAGGAGACACCCCCCTGGAAAAGAAAGAAAGAGAAAAAATAATTTCTGCAACTAAGCACAGGCACGATTTTCTCCCCTTTTAAATGTCAGCGCTTTTGTTCGTTTTGCGGTTGCTGGGGGTCAAGAGAGGAGTGAATAGGGCTTAAATGCAACACAACTCTCAGAGAAAGATTTAAAAAATGATGTTCCATAGGGCCCCCTGAACATTTTATAGGTATACCATTTCAATGCATGCACACAGAGCAGATCTGCTGCAATGTACAGGGCAGAGATGCAAGGACAAGGATTGACTTATATACAGTTGAAGTCGGAAGTTTACATACACTTAGGTTGGAGTCATTAAAACTTGTTTTTCAACCACTCCACAATTTTTTTTTAACAAACTATAGTTTTGGCAAGTCGGTTCGGACATCTACTTTGTGCATGACACAAGTAATTTTTCCAACAATTGTTTACAGACAGATTATTTCACTTAAAATTCACTGTATCACAATTCCAGTGTGTCAGAAGTTTACATACACTAAGTTGACTGTGCCTTTAAACAGCTTGGAAAATTCCAGAAAATGATGTATTGGCTTTAGAAGCTTCTGATAGGCTAATTCACATCATTTGAATAAATTGGAGGTGTACCTGTGGATGTATTTCAAGGACTACCTTCAAACTCAGTTCCTCTTTGCTTGACATCATGAGAAAATCTAAAGAAATCAGCCAAGACATCAGAAAAATAATTGTAGACCTCCACAAGTCTTGTTCATCCTTGGGAGCAATTTCCAAACTCCTGAAGGTACCACGTTCATCTGTACAAACAATAGTACCCAAGTATAAACACCATGGGACCACGCAGCCATCATACCGCTCAGGAAGGAGGTGCTGACCCACTGGAATTGTGATACAGTGAATTATAAGTGAAATAATCTGTCTGTCTGTCTCCTAGAGATGAACGTACTTTGGTGCAAATCAATCCCAGAACAACAGCAAAGGACCTTGTGAAGATGCTGGAGGAAACAGGTACAAAAGTATCTATATCCACAGTAAAACGAGTCTTATATCGACATAACCTGAAAGGCCGCTCAGCAAGGAAGAAGCCACTGCTCCAAAACCGCCATAAAAAAAGCCAGACTACAGTTTGCAACTGCACAAAGATCGTACTTTTTGTAGAAATGTCCTCTGGTCTGATGAAACAAAAATAGAACTGTTTGGCCATAATGACCATTGTTATGTTTGGAGGAAAAAGGGGGTGGCTTGCAAGCCGAAGAACACCATCCCAACCGTGAAGCACGGGGGTGGCAGCATCATGCTGTGGGGTTGCTTTGCTGCAGGAGCTACTGGTGCACTTCACAAAATAGATGGCATCATGAGGAAGGATAATTATGTGGATATATTGAAGCAACATCTCAAGACATCAGTCAGGAAGTTAAAGCTTGGTCGCAAATGGGTCTTCCAAATGGACAATGACCCCAAGCATACTTCCAAGGTTGTGGCAAAATGGCTTAAGGACAACAAAGTCAAGGTATTGGAGTGGCCATCACAAAGCCCTGACCTCAATTCTATAGAAAACTTGTGGGCAGAACTGAAAAACCGTGTGCGAGCAAGGAGGCCTACAAACCTGACTCAGTTACTCCAGCTCTGTCAGGAGGAATGGGCCAAAATTCACCCAACTTATTGTGAGAAGCTTGTGGAAGGCTACCCGAAACGTTTGACCCAAGTTAAACAATTTAAAGACAATGCTATCAAATACTTATTGAGTGTATGTAAACTTCTGACCCACTGAGAATGTGATGAAATAAATAAAAGCTGAAATAAATCATTCTCTCTACTATTATTCTGACATTTCACATTCTTAAAATAAAGTGGTGATCCTAACTGACCTAAAACAGGGATTTTTTACTAGGATTAAATGTCAGGAATTGTGAAGAACTGAGTTGAAATTTATTTGGCTAAGGTGTATGTAAACTTCCGACTTCAACTGTATATCTAGAAACTGACAGATAAGTTGGGAGCCACTCACTGGTCCTCTCTGGTGTAGTGTGGTGTCCTGTGGTGTAGTGGGGCTATTGCTACTAGTATAAGTGATGGAATCCTGGTAAAATGTGCCTGGATTGGTGGGTTACAATCTCAAATATGATCGATCTGTAGGCTTATAAGGCCTCTAGTTTTGGTCATGTCTTCTATAACCATATTCAAACAAAAACTGTACAATAATCAAGTTCAATTCCTTGACGTCATTGTTTATAGTATTGGAAGCCTGTGGTTTGCCTGAAATGATCTCACATCATCAAGTTTCCCTCAGTCTCATCAGGTGACAGAGAGTATTGATGAGTCAATGTAACCAATGTGATATTATCTAACCCTACGCTGTAAAAGTCCTCCAGTCCCTACCCCCACACGCTGACATCAAGGGCAGAGTGGTATTAAGATTGTACTCTCAGTATTGCTCAGATAAAACCAGTAATTCAGTATTGTTTCCACACTGATGGTTAATTTTGAGGGCAGACATCAATACAAGCTGTGGGCAAGTCCTGCTAAGGACACTCATGCACTTTTACGAACATGCAAAGACCACAATAGTACTGTAATAAGGGAATTATCCCATTACCTAATTCTTACTCCTGTGCTGCCCTCCAGTGGCAATACATTGAGATAAAAGGCTTCACAAAAAATAGACAAGATATGTGATTACATAACATCTGAATAAAGTCATTGAATTACTCTACAGCGGTGTAATTATTGGAATGCTTAGGCTCTTTTGGAAACCCGTTGGGATAATAATAAGATATTTTGCCATACATGTACTGTGAATGCAGTTCATATAGGTGCCAATAGATTACAGTATTTTTCAGCAGTAACACAGTAACAAAGCAGAGACAATTATTTATTTTACTCACTAGATGGCAGCAGTGTACACCGTACAAACTCTTACTCCTATTTCACTACTATCAATAACATCATCCACATTAAAGATGTCTTCCAGCAATTTCTGAACTTTTAGTGTTGAAAAGTAATATTGTAAGTATAAATACTGTAAAGTACACACACTAACGGATAAAAAAAATATGTTTTGAGCAAAATAACTGCAAACTTCAAAGTGTAGGCATTCAAGGAGTTGGTCTGATGGGGATCCATGATGTCCACAATCCCACTTCCCCTCAAACAGAAGGAGCCCACAACCTCACTGCCCCTATACTGTAGAGAATCATCCTGCCTCTGACTGGATACTGAGCATCTTCAAACAGAATGGTCCTACAACCCACTGTTCGTACACAGAGTCCACAACCCCACAACCCGCTACCCCTTCCTTATACAGAATGGCCTTGACTCACTGCCTGGCCACTGAGTATCCTGCATCCGTCAGCACACACAGCTAGGGTGAGATGGGATGGGATGGGAGTGAATATTTCCCCTAATGGGAAACAATTACACAGTCAGTGGGTTCTTCAGTGACTTCTGATGAGAGTTGTTGGCTGAGGAAGTGGCCACGTAATCCTGTGTGGGTAATGTGGAAATGCAGCTTATTGCTCAGTGAATCGCTGTAACTGTGAGCCGAGCCATAGAGTTGAAGGAAACAGAGATAGAGACAGACTCTGTGGGAACTATTAACCTCTGTGAGACAGGAATCATCACTAGTTTTTAACTCCTCCTAACCTGAATATTTAACACCTCCAACCCTACAGCTTCTGGAGATAGCCTAAAACATCTAATCAATGTTTATTTGTCATATGCACAGGATACAATGGGGTGTATACAGTACAATTAAATGCCTACTGGTTGCACTGCACCTTACAGTCACACACATAGACATTTTATGTATTTATTTCTCATTTTAGATAAAGAATGCTGAGGCTTATACTGTGAGCAGCAACACTCCTACATGGTTGGTTCGCTTGATCTACTACACACTCTAATGTAGCCAGTGTACACTACTGTACAGTAAAGTTTGTCATTGAAAGTGTTTGCTTTTCTGGGAAAATAAAATAAATTTGTGAGTGGACATGTATTACCTTGAATTAATTATTCATATATTCAAGGAAAAGTTTAGCTCTGACAATAACAAATGTCTGTACTGCAACTTCTCCACAGGCACAGTCTGTTATGCGTCCTAAATGGCACTCTATTCCCTATATAAAGCATTACTTTTGACCAGGGCCCAGCTCTGGTCAAAAGTAGTGCACTATATAGGGAATAGGGTGCCATTTGGGACACAGGCAGTGTCTTGGAATTGGACACGAATCACTCTTTGAATGACATACTAGGCATGTGTCCCATGTTCTCTGTCATCTTTCAGCATTAGGTTTTCTATTCAGATGGAACTATTTTGAGAGAACATTCGGTCCTACTGTTCAAGAAAAATATAAACTCATAAACACTGCTGCTTATTATTATGAGAAACATGGTTATCATCACTACCATCACAACAAGTTAATGTGTTCATTATGAAATGAAAGCAGCAAGGATAAAACTGAATGAAGTTGTCCTATTTCCAGATTTTTCAAGCTACAGGATGTTATTGAAATACATATGGTGTGGAATGATGTGTTACCCACAGTATCCTGCACTTCTTAACATATACTTCCAGCATATCAATAAACATGTTGTCATTTCCAAGACTACCATGCAATCAAAGCTTCAGCATACTTTCCAATGGCAAATCCATACATGGTTATTATATATTAATGTGATCATTGGTATTCAATCTGCAAAATTGACATTTATATATTTCTGCTGACATGACTGTCTATCGGAGGCTGTTAGCTTGTACTATACATGACAAAACCATACACTACTATATATTGAATACACTACACATGGTGTCTTTCCTTTCTGCTGCAACACATGGTTATATTGTGACAGCCAGACAGGCTGTTGAATGAATTCCCCTGGCTGCGTCTCAAATGTCACCCTATTCCCTATATAGTGCACTACTTTGGACCAGAGCTGTGAATAACCTTGCTGCTGGGGGAGAGATTGCCTTGGTTGCAGGGTAGCAGTGAAACAAATAAGCACTATGTCTGTGTGAGGAGGAGTATGATAAAGTTGATTCATAAGTTGCAGCACATTGTGTGTGTGGAATCATTATGAGGCATTAGCCCTCTGGAGGCTGCTATGGATTTATTGGGTCGCCTCCTGCAGCAAAGTCTCATCCATTAAACAAATCAGGGACTTGTGTATTAGATTAGCTACACCACTGGAACCAGGGGAGCCCAGGCAGGCAAACACACACACACACACACACACACACACACACACACACAGAGAACCTCGTCATCTGTGGAAAGAATTATGTAATTGACAGCATTTAGAAGATACTGTAAGAGGAGCGATCTTTAAATTAATGAAATTGCACACAAAAAAGCACACAATAGAGTGGTCTAAATTGCATTTGAGGTATTATTAAAATGATAAACGGCAGCCATTGGAAATGGTTTAGAGCGAGGAATAAGAATTATATTTCTTAATCACTTAGGTTGTTGTCAGTGATATTAAATGCTCATCACACTAAGTCCTATTTTAATAACAATGTGTCTAAATGATAAGATGCTCCAATGTGTCAAATTAAGAGACACTGAGACAGTAAACTTGTTGGTACCAGCTTGAGTCATTGGTTGTGTCCCAAATGGCACCCTCCCAAATGACACCCTATTCCCTATGTAGTGGATGACTTTTCACCAGGTCTCAAGGGGCTGTGGTAAAAATGTGTGCACTATAAATGGAATAGGGTGCCATTTAGGGCGCATTCATTGAGTCATCCCTCTGCTAGCTTTATGCAAAATGTGTAGTGATGTGGTAACCTCTGAGGTGATAGTCTACCTCCCCCCAGTGGTGAAAGGTCAGAACTACAGTTTCATTGCAAAGGTTAGTGTCATTCAGTTCAATGCATTATTATTCATTCTGCACTCAAGCAGAAAAACAGTCCCTTGTGACCCTGCAAAGCAAAGATTGCAAACTTCCCATTTTCAAAGTCTTTGGGGAAGAAATCAAGGATCATTTGAAAAAAAGATGAAGGACATATAGTAAAAAGGGGCTATTTGCTTAACATTTAAGGTGAAGCGTAGGGGGATTTAAACTGAGGCTCAAAGTGTAACAGTTATGCCAGGTGGTACAAGTCTCTCCCAGTTTCATATTTTCATACAGTTATCATTCTATAATTATTAGTTCATTTGGTTTTCTCTGAATCTCTGAATGTTTGTTTGGACTATTTGTTCAGCTGTAGTTGTTCTGAAATGAACCAATATATATATATATATATATATATATATATATACACTACCGTTCAAAAGTTTGGGGTCACTTAGAAATGTCCTTGTTTTCGAAAGAAAAGCAATTTTTGTCCATTAAAATAACATCAAATTGATCAGAAATACAGTGTAGACATTGTTCATGTTGTAAATGGCTATTGTAGCTGGAAACGGCTGATTTTTAATGGAATATCTACATAGGCGTACAGACGCCCATTATCAGCAACCATCAGTCCTGTGTTCCAATGGCACGTTGTGTTTGCTAATCCAAGTTTATCATTTTAAATGGCTAATTGATCATTAGAAAAACCTTTTGCAATTATGTTAGCAGAGCTGAAAACTGTTGTGCTGATTAAAGAAGCAATAAAACTGGCCTTCTTGAGACTAGTTGAGTATCTGGCGCATCAGCAATTGTGGGTTCGATTACAGGCTCAAAATGGCCAGAAACAAATAACTTTCTTCTGAAACTCGTCAGTCTATTCTTGTTCTGAGAAATGAAGGCTATTCTATGCGAGAAATTGCCAAGAAACTGAAGATCTCGTACAACGCTGTGTACTACTCCCTTCACAAAACAGCGCAAACTGGCTCTAACCAGATTAGAAAGAGGAGTGGGAGGCCCCGGTGCACAACTGAGTGAGAGGACAAATACATTAGAGTGTCTAGTTTGAAAAACAGACGCCTCACGGGTCCTCAACTGGCAGCTTCATTAAATAGTACCCGCAAAACACCAGTCTCAACGTCAACAGTGAAGAGGCAACTCCGGGATGCTGACCTTCTAGGCAGAGTTGCAAAGAAAAGGCCATATCTCAGACTGGCCAATAAAAAGAAAAGATTAAGATGGGCAGTCTGAGATATGGCTTTTCCTTTGCAACTCTGCCTAGAAGGTCAGCATCCCAGAGTCGCCTCTTCACTGTTGACGCTGAGACTGGTGCTCTGCCTATTCATAATATAGTTGTATTAACGGCAAACAACATGCAGAAGGTTCAGAAAGCTTTTAGGCTACAGTAGGCCTACAGCACTTCTTAAAAGTGAGTGTATGTGTACAGTATGTGTACATGCGTGCGCCTGTGAGTGTGTGTGTGTGTGTGTGTGTGTCCGTGCACGCCCTATGTGCGCCAAACATAAGACAATTTCCATTTCAGACCAGATGTTTTGGCATATTGCAGCTCAGGGGGTGTTCACCCCACTGTGTGTGTGTGTATGAGAGAGAGAGAGAGAGAGAGAGAGAGAGAGAGAGAGAGAGAGAGAGAGAGAGAGAGAGAGAGAGAGAGAGAGAGAGAGAGAGAGAGAGAGAGAGAGAGAGAGAGAGAGAGAGAGAGAGAGAGAGAGAGAGAGAGAGAGAGAGAGAGAGAGAGAGAGAGAGAGAGAGTGTGTGTTATTGAGAGGTAGGTCATTCTTACATTTTATCTGGTCACTCCAACTTAAGATGTCATTTGTTTGGTTTTAAGTTCAAAAGTCAAAGTTAAATTAAAATGTATTCTGTTTAATTCTGGACAACACATAGGCCTACTCTAAGATAATAACATGGCATATGCCACTCATTACGTTACTTTGTGTAAAATCAATTTTTATTCATCACGTGCTTCATAAACGACAGGTGTGCACTAACAATGAAATGCTTAATTAAAGGAAAAACAATCAATCCTTTTTTTTAAACAACAACAATATTTCTAAATAGGATCGGGTCAGAAGCAGGATATCATCACATCTCCCGTTCCATGAGCAGAAGGCAATGTATGCACACTGTAGGCCTAAGGGCTCTTCAGCAGGAGCCATGGATGTTTGTCCTACCAATTGAAGACAGTTTATTAAATAGTATACAGTAACCCTACAATAGTCCTAGTTACAACAAACATGTAGCCTAGCCGGTCTAGTTGTTTTTACTGGCTTCAAAATGGAAATACAGGTAACTGCCAAAATAAAGGAAACACTTGAGTAAATGAGGGATACAACGTATATTGAAAGCAGGTGCTTCCACACAGGTGTGATTCCTGAGTTAATCAATTAACATCCCATCATTCTTAGGGTCATGTATACAAATGCTGGGAAGGCCATTATTTGCATTAAATGCACTGCATGTTCGAGCCATGGACAATTGGACATTGCCCAAACTTTATAATAAGATTAGCCAACCATCACCGTTGATATGGCCTGCTAGTGACTTTGCCAGGTGAAAGGTAAACAAACAAACAGACAAATAGCCTAGGCTACAAGCGGATTCAGCGCTAAGGACAGTGATCGGAATTCCCACGATTTGACAGTTAGGTCCAACAGATGAAAGTGGAAGATGTAATTGTATTACAAAATGATAAAGAAAAACAACAAGCAGTCTATTGTAATAACTTGATGTTCCTAAACTGACTTCCTACGCTGACTGAACCTTTCATTCAATGGGCATCGCACGTATGCCTAATGAGACCAAACTATTCACAGAAGCTGCATGGACAAAAAATTATGTATAATATAAAGAAAAAACGGGAATGCCTGTTGACTCAAATCAAATCATATTTTATTAGTTACATGCTTCATAAACAACAGGTGTGGACTAACAGTGAAAAGCTTAGTTACGGCCCTTCCCAACAACGCAGAGAAAAATAAAATAGAGAAATAATGGAAAATTAAAATACGTAATAATAAAAGTAATAATAGATACACAATGAGTAACGATAACTTGGCTATATACAAGAGGTACCATTACGGAGTCGATGTGCAGGGGTACGAGGTAATTGAGGTAGATACAGTATGTAGCCAACATATAACTAGGAATAAAGGGACAGATAGTAAACAGTAGCAGCAGCGTATGTGATGAGTCAAACAAAGTTAGTGTAAAAAGGGACATTGCAGATAATCCAGGTAGCTATTTAAAGCTGCAAATTTAACTTTTTGGGCAACCCCACCAAATAGATCTGTCATTCTCATTGAAAGCTAGTCTAAGAAGCGGTAGATCGGTTCTATGTGTGCTATTTCTATGCTTCCTGGTCTTAAATTCCGTTTTTTTCATCTTTTACTTTTGGTTTCATACACCAGCTTCAAACAGCTGAAATATTATTTATATTATTATTATTATTATTATTATTATTATTATTATTATTTATTTATTTTTACTTTTATTTAACTAGGCAAGTCAGTTAAGAACAAATTCTTATTTACAATGACAGCCTACCAAAAGGCAAAAGGCCTCCTACGGGGACTGGGGATTAAAAATAAAAATATAGGACAAAACACACATCATGACAAGAGAGACACCACAACACTACATAAAGAGAGACCGAAGACAACAACATAGCATGCTTATGGAAAATATATTTCACCGCGGTTTAAACGGTACAATGATTCTCTACACTATAGTTGCTTGTTTTGTCACATAAACTGAAATTAGGTTAATTTTTATCATTTAAGCAACCAGGAAATGGCAGAGCGATTTCTGCATAGTGCATCTTGAACTAACTATTTAGCAGTTTTATGGTTAAGGGGTAGAAGCTGTTCATGGTCCTGTTGGTTCCAGACTAATTTAGACATATGTCTCTAGAAATGTAATGATAGTCTACAATTTAAAGACATTTTAAGTGATAAGAATAAATGCTAGAGTAGCATATTGTGCTTACATTTTGGTCTCCCAAAACAGGTAAGCCTATAACGCATCATTTTTGACAGGCAATATTATTTTGTAGACTTAGACAGTTGCAAGGGACCTACGCAACAAATTCAAGGATTTTGGCAACATTAAAAAGCCCTGGTTCTAGGAGGAGGGCTTAAATCAATCAGCGCTACCTTCGACCAATCCTGTTGATTGTGGGAGGAGACAGACTTGCAAGGGGGTGTGTCTCTAGATTGCGCGCAGTCGCTTAGTACCGTATCCAACTCCGAGAGAGTAATGAATGGCATGAGCATTGCTTTACTATTTTTGACAAGCCATATCAAAGCGCTACCTTGGAACCTACGCTACCTTCAATCTGTTTGAACTTTTATTCACATTTATTCACTAGGCATAAACCAGACAAGGAGAAGAAGAAGACCGAGTTGGACTAATTAGCCTACTACTAACCTGAATCAATCACCTATCTGCAAACTGACACAAGCTTCTACATTTTCATATTTTCAAGCCGAAAGGGATTTTGCTTCTGGACATGTGAATCAAAGGAGTTACTGCGAACCCCTGAAAATGAAGCTACTAGCATCGGTTCTGTGTTTCTTGGGCTTTCTGCTCACTTCTGCGCTGTTTCGGAGGATCTCTTCACAAGCAGGTGAGTGACAGTTCGGTGTCTGGCTGGCTGGTGCACAGCGCAACGGGTTTGTGGCTACACTTGTCACAAGTGTCTGCGCGCTGCGCACTGAACAAGGGTTGTTTTGTATGCCTCTTCAAACAGTCCCCACATATTTGGCCGTTTTGTTTACAAACTCTCCAGGTTGTCCTTCAAATTATCTATACCGTCTATGTTGATTTCCGTTCATATCTGCTATAAAAATCACCCTGGCTCTATCTAAGAACATTGAAGAGTAGCCTAAAGTAGCCCATACGCGCCTCCTCTAAGCCAACGAGGTCGTATTGAGAAATATCAGCATTTATTAGCTAGGCTACTAGGTTATTCTATCGCCACAATGACAAACCATCCGAAATGAAAGAGTGAAATGTGTGTTTGGCTCTTGTAGAATTTCTGAATTCCCTATGTATTTCTCTTTAATGAAATTGGAGGAATCTCAACAATGTTTCTGCTCTCAGCCTGGAGCACAGGCACAGACAGAGAGCGGCACTGTTACATTTGTTAGAAAATAAGGAGCATTGAATTTCGACACACGTGTCCTTTGGCTTGGACAAACAGTGGACATCACAGCACTGAGACTGAGACCAAGTCCACAATAGCCTCCTGGCTCCTGCTACTTCTTTACTCTCATCTTTCGTCGTCCGTCGCGCTGTGAGAGTGGGTGGTGGGCATTTGTAGTGGGCATTGGTCCGTCCGTCTGTCTGTGTGTGTGTGTGTGTGTGTGTATGTGTTTGTTTTCTTAGAGAACATTCGATTCCGGTAAATAAAAAACGTGTTTAGTTGGCTTTGGTTTACAAGTCCAGGTACTTTTGTCACTTTGAAAGGGCACATTTGTTATTTGAATTCACCTATCTATTAACTTTCTACTCATAGGTAATAACAATAGCCGGTTATTATTATTATTAGACTAATAATAGGCCTTTATTATTATTATTATTATTATTATTATTATTATTATTATTATTATTATTATTAGCCTAGTATTATTATCAGTTAGTTTTAGGCTAGTTGTAGGCATAATAGTATAATATATCCTAGCCTATAGTAAAGCAAGAAGGCTAGTTGAGTGCTGTCCTAACGAGGTTATGACTCGTCTCAAACCTACAATACTAGATACATTTTACTATGTTCATATTTTTAACACATCGCTCACATTGGTGCGCCGTGCTTGGAGCAGTGCAGCTTTCCAAATGGTGGTAGCCTATATAGTATGAACCGGAGAGAAACGCTCTGCGCCAGCGAACGGACTGAGAGCACACACACACACACACACACACACACACACACACACACACACACACACACACACACACACACACACACACACAGACAGACACACACACAGAGACGCACGCACACACACACAGACAGACGCACACACACACACACACACACGCACACACAAACACACACACATACACACACACTATATTTCAGCGTGTTTTTCCGTTCAAGTTCTACTATGACGGATTTATACACTCTTTAAAAACAAAAAGGTTGTTATATTGTATAACATACAGTATTTGGCAGGTGTTTATTCCCGTCAGCAAGTGCACTGGGTGTAGGGTTTCTGTCTCTGTCCAGTAGGTAGCATATACACAGCAGCTGGTCTTTTCAACTCTCGCTTAATATCGAAACATCCCATATTCTAAGTAACCAATCCACCATAGCACCACTCTGTTATGCGGTTTGTTCAAAGCTAAACGTGCAATAAAGCGCACTCGCGCTGCCCCAGGGCGACAAGACGTTGATTGAATTGCCTACTAAACAAAGAGAAGGGAACAGGGAACAGGAAGGGAAGAAATAAACTGTCCGCTGCATTCCTGATAAGACCCGTTTAGTTGATTAGTCCGAGATCTTGTAAAATGTTATCTTCCATATTAGTAATTATTAAAATATTAGGCCTATTATAACAATCAAATATTGTAATCAACATGTGTAGTAATTTTGCCTAGCGTGTGTCGCGACTCCAGCCTGCCAGGCAATTACATTTGATTGATTATTTATGTTATTTTCTGTATTGGACAGAGGTTGCAGGCCTATGGCAATTGCGCTTCTATATATTTAATGCTCCAGCTGCTGCAATTTGCTGAGAGCATTGTTATCCACAATGCCATATTCTTATGCAGTTCAGTCTCAGTCAAATAAATCCAACATCCTGCCTGACATAAAGAAGAGATATCTATCCTGTCAAGTTGCAGTGGGCTGTGGATTTAAATCAAGCAGTATTGTGACATTTAGAAGTTCACATAAAATGGTTGCATGGTGGTGGAAGAATATAAATATCAGTGTTAATCGGCTTACTTTGGATTAAATCCCCTCACAGAGAAGATGGGACACAGAGAAGGAGAAACATCAGGATCATGATCCCAGAAATGAAACCCAAATATTGTCTCTCAAGGCTGGAGACAGTGGATTTTTTTTATACTGTAACAATTCATTCAGTAGATAGCCTACCACTGTGTGTGTGTGTGTGTGTCATTGTCTATTCAGTTTGCATGTCTGCGTGGTTACATTTGCATGCATGCGCTTGCGTCCAGTTTGTGTGTGTGTAGTAGGAGTAGACCTTGCCTGTGTATGATGTTGGACAGGCAAGAGGGACAGGCGAGAGAGAGAGGCTTACCTCAGCACTTGACTTACATTTACATTTACATTTTAGTCATTTAGCAGACGCTCTTATCCAGAGCGACTTACAGGAGCAATTAGGGTTAAGTGCCTTGCTCAAGGGCACATTTACGTCATTTAGCAGACGCTCTTATCCAGAGCGACTCACAAATTGGTGCGTTCACCCTATAGCCAGTGGGATAACCACTGGGGGGGGGGGTAGAAGGATTACTTTATCCTATCCCAGGTATTCCTTAAAGAGGTGGGGTTTCAAATGTCTCCGGAAGGTGGTGAGTGACTCCGCTGTCCTGGCGTCGTGAGGGAGCTTGTTCCACCATTGGGGTGCCAGAGCAGCGAACAGTTTTGACTGGGCTGAGCGGGAACTATGCTTCCGCAGAGGAAGGGGAGCCAGCAGGCCAGAGGTGGATGAACGCAATGCCCTCGATTGGGTGTAGGGACTGATCAGAGCCCGAAGGTACAGAGGTGCCGTTCCCCTCACTGCTCCATAGGCAAGCACCATGGTCTTGTAGCGGATGCGAGCTTCAACTGGAAGCCAGTGGAGTGTGCGGAGGAGGGGGGTGACGTGAGAGAACTTGGGAAGGTTGAACACCAGACGGGCTGCGGCATTCTGGATGAGTTGTAGGGGTTTAATGGCACAGGCAGGGAGGCCAGCCAACAGCGAGTTGCAGTAGTCCAGACGGGAGATGACAAGTGCCTGGATTAGGACCTGTGCCGCTTCCTGTGTAAGGCAGGGTCGTACTCTCCGGATGTTGTAGAGCATGAACCTGCAGGAGCGGGTCACCGCCTTGATGTTGGCGGAGAACGACAGGGTGTTGTCCAGGGTCACGCCTAGGCTCTTCGCACTCTGTGAGGAGGACACAGCGGAGTTGTCAACCGTGATGGCGAGATCATGGAACGGGCAGTCCTTCCCCGGGAGGAAGAGCAGCTCCGTCTTGCCAGGGTTCAGCTTGAGGTGGTGATCCGTCATCCATACTGATATGTCTGCCAGACATGCAGAGATGCGATTCGCCACCTGGTTATCAGAAGGGGGAAAGGAGAAGATTAGTTGTGTATCGTCAGCGTAGCAATGATAGGAGAGGCCATGTGAGGATATGACAGAGCCAAGTGACTTGGTGTATAGGGAGAAAAGGAGAGGGCCTAGAACTGAGCCCTGGGGGACACCAGTGGTGAGAGCACGTGGTGCGGAGACAGCTTCTCGCCACGCCACTTGGTAGGAGCGACCGGTCAGGTAGGACGCAATCCAGGAGTGAGCCGCGCCGGAGATGCCCAGCTCGGAGAGGGTGGAGAGGATTCAGCAGAGAGGAAAATGTGGCAAAGAGCTTCCTAGGGTTAGAGGCAGATGCTTGGAATTTAGAGTGGTAGAAAGTGGCCTTAGCAGCAGAAACAGATGAAGAAAATGTAGAGAGGAGGGAGTGAAAAGATGCCAGGTCGGCAGGGAGTTTAGTTTTCTTCCATTTCCGCTCCGCTGCCCGGAGCTCTGTTCTGTGAGCTCGCAATGAGTCATCAAGCCACGGAGCTGGAGGGGAGGACCGAGCCGGCCGGGAGGATAGGGGACACAGAGAGTCAAAGGATGCAGAAAGGGAGGAGAGGAGGGTTGAGGAGGCAGAATCAGGAGATTGGAGGGAGAAGGATTGAGCAGAGGGAAGAGATGATAGGATGGAAGAGGAGAGAGTAGTGGGAGAGAGAGAGCGAAGGTTGCTGCGGCGCATTACCATCTGTGTAGGGGCAGAGTGAGTAGTGTGGGAGGAGAGCGAGAGAGAAAAGGAAACAAAGTAGTGGTCGGAGACATGGAGGGGAGTTGCAGTGAGATTAGTAGAAGAGCAGCATCTAGTAAAGATGAGGTCAAGCGTATTGCCTGCCTTGTGAGTAGGGGGGGACGGTGAGAGGGTGAGGTCAAAAGAGGAGAGGAGTGGAAAGAAGGAGGCAGAGAGAAATGAGTCAAATGTGGACATAGGGAGGTTGAAATCCCCCAAAACTGTGAGGGGTGAGCCATCCTCAGGAAAGCAACTTATCAAGGCGTCAAGCTCATTGATGAACTCTCCAAGGGAACCTGGAGGGCGATAGATGACAAGGATATTAAGCTTAAATGGGCTAGTGACTGTGACAGCATGGAATTCAAATGAGGAGATAGACAGATGGGTTAGGGGAAAAATTGAGAATGTCCACTTGGGAGAGATGAGGATTCCTGTGCCACCACCCCTCTGACCAGATGCTCTCGGGGTATGCGAGAACACATGGTCAGACGAGGAGAGAGCAGTAGGAGTAGCAGTGTTTTCAGTGGTAATCCATGTTTCCGTCAGCGCCAGGAAGTCGAGGGACTGGAGATTAGCATAGGCTGGGATGAAGTCAGCTTTGTTGGCAGCAGAACGGCAGTTCCAGAGGCTGCCTGAGACCTGGAACTCCAGGTGTGGGGTGCGTGCAGGGACCACCAGGTTAGAGAGGCAGCAGCCACGCGGTGTGGGGCGTTTGTGTAGCCTGTGCAGAGAGGAGAGAACAGGGATAGGCAGAGGCATAGTTGACAGGCTGTAGCAAATGGCTACAATAATGCAGAGGAGATCGGAATGAAATGAACTAAACATCTGGGAGAGTAGAGAGCAGTTTCTCCCTCACCAAAAACTTCTACCTCAGAAACTATAATTGTTTCACTGAACCACCCGAACAAAAACTCTACCAACTTCCACCTTTAGAAATCAGAATTGTTGTGAACCACAGCGGTTCAATGTTTAAAGGAATAGACTCAACCCACTTTATTCAGCTAGCTAACTATGACACCATAGCTAACTAGCATGCTAGCATCCAAAAACACACAGTTTAGCACCAACACTTGGTCACAACAAACCACCAATAGTGTGTTAACACACTAAGCAGATAATTCGTGTCCGTGTCTGTTGGCTAGCTAGCAATGGCCACTGTGTTGACCTTGTTTGAAGAACGGCTAGCTAGCTAGCTTCGTGCTACCCCCGGCACCGCCAAAAAACAATGCCAACCCACAGTAACTACCCACAACAGCCCACGATGCCTAGCTATGACGCCATAGCTAACTAGCATGCTAGCATCCAATAACACACAGTTTAGCACCAATACTTGGTTACAACAAACTACCAAGAGTGTGTTAACACACTAAACAGATAATTCATGTCCGTGTCTAGTTGCTTTCGTAACGCAGCAAAAATTAAATGTTGGCTAGCTAGCACATTAACATTGGAAACAACTCTCCACCGTTGCACTAAACAGATAATTACCAATAAACGTTACCAGTAGCTACCCGCTAGCTAGCTAGCATACCAAGAGTGTGTTAACACACTAAACAGATAATTCATGTCCGTGTCTAGTTCCTTTCATAACGCAGCAAAAAATTAAACGTTGGCTAGCTAGCACATTAGCTAGCACATTAACATTGGAAACCACTCTCCACCATTGCACTAAACAGATAATTACCAATAAACGTTACCAGTAGCTACCCGCTAGCTAGCTAGCCTCGTGCTTCACCGGGCTCCGCAGTAACAATACTTAAACAATACGTAAACAATACTTACCTAAAATAATTGCCTACAGAAACCTACAATAACTACCTAACTAACAACCTAAATAAACTACCTACCTACGATCTAAATACATGGTTTAAGCTTTACTCAACACCATATGAGAAGCCAAGCTTACCTCCTGCTAGAGAAAACACAACCTCTCCCGACGAAGGGTTCAAGACCTTTCTTGATGTCTATATTTTAGCCCAAAAAACATCAGAGCCTGCTGATCTTCAAATATGTTGCTCTTTATATGCCCCCCAACCATAATCTGGAAATATATTAATTTCAGACTTCTGGACATAAAACTTATTCTCTAACCCTAACAGACTTCACCTTTGCCATGTGTGCCTCTGGGTGTCCCAATGTCCCACAGCTGCACCTATGGTATAACGCACTATAGGACCTTTACAGAGGGCGGTTACAGTCTCCAGATATGTTTGGCTGCGTCCGAAACGGCACTCTATAGAGGTAGGGCTCTGGTCAAAAGTAGGCTATATAGGGATGTGAGGTAGGCAGATAGGCCATCGTGAAGGCTTTTATTTGCAAGGTGGGAATTTCAAGGTGCCAAACGTAGGCCTAGCCTACTCACAGTATTTACAAAACAACAAACATGACGAAGAGCAATGTTACTGAAAAGCACAGACTTGACCAGGGCTCATAATATGACTGTCCCCTGTCAGGCCAAATGGCTGTGTCAGAAAATAAGGGTTGAAATACCTTTACCCATGATGCATTTCGTCATGGAAATCAACCAATCAACAGGTGGGTATGTGCAACAACACAGTTAAACATGGCACTCTCACCTCCATTTGCTTGTCACAATCAGGCCCCCAGTATCCGGTTTGGAGTGTGAAGTCACAAGTTCTGCTTGTCGCTACTGCATAGCAACCTAGTGGTGCCAAAAGCCCTGGTATGCCCTAGAAAGCCTATGGAAATTATGATTAACCAGAACGGCCCCACATATTTTTTTAGACGCCCGTTTTGGGCTCTAAAATTAGTTTATTATGATCAAGTTCGATCCCCATGGTGAATTCTTTTAAAGTTTGCTACAAATCAAGATAGGCTATTTAATTAAATAGTGAACCATTATGACTACTACATTTGTCTTCACACAGGACCACGTGCTGAAACAGACCAATCACGGGCTGCAAGGCTATGAGGAGGCTCTTACCTTCATGCCATAGACCAGTGGTTCTCAGTCCTGGTCCTCGGGACGCAAAGGGGTGCACATGTTTGTTTTTACCCTAGCACTACACACCTGATTCAAATCATCAACTCGTCATCAGGCTTTGATGATTTGACTCAGGTGTGTAGTGGTAGGGCAAAAACAAAAATGTGCACCCCTTTGGGACCCCAGGACCAGAATCGAGAACCATTGCCATAGACATTAAGGTTGACTCTCTCAGGCAGTATGAAAACGACTACCTACATCACCATGATCCTTTTCTAGTTACAGGCCACTTTCACCATGATCCTTAGCGATTTACTGGTGCATTTCAGCCCCATTCAGCAATATGGCGTGCTTCAATTTCAAATACTTCCAGCTTCATGGGCCATCGGGAGTTTTCCATAGGAATACGTGGATGACATCAGCGCTATCACTTTGTACTGGTTTTAATGTCTATGGTCACAATCTCCAACCAGGAAACACAAATGATTTCTACAATTAAGAGGACAAACAAAGTAAGCCTAAGCATTTACATTTATATAGCTTTCTTTAGCTAACTTTAGCGTTGCTTCCTAAACATGCTCAATTTGTTGGCCCTAGTTAAAGCGAATTTATGCTTGATCCAAAATGTGGTCGTAGGCTCAGAATAGAGTGTGTGACTCAATTGTGGAGGCTCCTCAGGCACGCAGAGGCCAAATTGAGCTCCGTAACGCATCACTGTGCACCTCCCAAATGTTGTATCAATGCGGAGGGCTCCGTATAGCTTCGCATTGACATGATTGGTTGACGGTAGGTGGGGGCGGGAGGTCCTGTATAAACACAAACTCACTTCCTTGACAACTTCCTTCACAACAGCTCTGCGCTGCTCCACGAAGCGCAAGAAGTATGAATGCCCTGACTTTTGCAGAGGCCATATCACCGTAAATGCTGCACGGCCAATGCAGACGTTGGATTGACCATGCAGCGCCTTTAAGGTCTATGATTTTCTTTAACAAATTCATGAGTGAAAAGGTAGGCCTAAATAGTGTGTAGCCGCAAACACAAGGTTTGGCGCCAAAACCAAATTAATGGTCATACATTTATTTACCTTTTTACAGGTGATAAAAAAATCAATCCAATCAAATCCATTGCTGCAATCATATTTACATGAAGTTGTTTTAGTCGTTGGCAACATTGTAGGCCTACTTGTAAGAGATCAGCTGCGTGACAAGGGACTAGACTAGGTTGCCATTTCAGATGCCCTTTTTGCTCCCCTTCAGATGCTGTTTGTTTTTGCTTGCTTTGAAATAAGTGAAATTGCCATCAAAGTAGGTAAAAATGAGTCTGAGTCCTATTAATATTTATTGAATTGCAAAAAATACTCCAATTTAATTTTGAGCTTTATCAAGGGAAATGGAGTGCAGTCTCTGCTTGGATGTTTAGATAATTTTTCATGATTCATATTTTATGTTTGCCTAGGCCTATATCCCCCGGCTATTTTGGTTGTGCTATGCATGAAAAGCTATATCATTGTAATTAATGTACATTTAGTACACTACATTAAGGTAATTTCGAGTTTTCATGTTTTAATGTCTGGCATTAAGATGCCTTTGGTTCATATAGTGTCAATATTCTGACATTGGGTCATAGTGGCCATATCACCAATATACAACCAAGTAGCAATGTTGATAAACCATATGACCAGTCCCTTTTACACTGAGTATCCCCACAAACAGAGAATACAGTAGATGAAATGACAAGGACAAGTTGTTTGGTTGACATTTGGTTGTTATTTCTTATTACGCCAATCTTGAGTACACAGTACATCTAAATGTTTACATGGTCCTACTGACTCAAGCAGGGAGACTGGACAGCAAAGAATGGGAATGTATTTGGCTTGTGGCTTTCACAGTTTCTGAATGACGTCACTTGTATTACATATGTTCCCCTCCATGTTTTTCTATCAAAGCAAAAAAGAATGGTGTCATTTTCTGCCCACACAGCAATACACCACGTCACACAAAGACCCTCTTATTCATTCCTCTAAAAATCTTTGGCTATAAAGATGGTGACCTCTGTGTCTCTGGCACTCAGCTGGAAGAATAGTGAGCTTTGATTGACAGGCGATCCCCTCCGTAGCCCAGTGAAGGCAGACTAGCGGGCTGCTCGTGAAGCGCTCTGCGCTAGCTGCTCTCTGCCCCTTGAGTTGTGTCTCAATCAGATGAGGTACATGCAATACACAAAACAACAATGTCCTCTCTCTGCTGAAGAGAGCAGTAAGAACAGTGACACCAGGATATATTGGTGTGTGTGTGTGTCTGTGTGTGTGTGTGTGTGTGTGAGTACGGTGGCTTCTAAAGGGGGGAGGGATAGGGCATAGATATAATGTTTTGAGTGGGACTATCGTTTGTTTTTCAACAGGACAATGACCCAACACACCTCCAGGCTGTGTAAGGGCTATTTGACAAAGAAGGAGAGTGATGGAGTGCTGCATCAGATGACCTGGCCTCCACAATCCCCCGACCTCAACCCAATTGAGATGGTTTGGGATGAGTCAGACGGCAGAGTGAAGGAAAAGCAGCCAACAAGTGCTCAGCATATGTGGGAACTCCTTCAAGACTGTTGGAAAAGCATTCCAGAAGAAGCTGGTTGAGAGAATGCCAAGAGTGTGCAAAGCTGTCATCAAGGCAAAGAGTGGCTATTTGAAGAATCTGAAATATAAAATATATGTTGATTTGTTTAACACTTTTTTGGTTACTACATGATTCCAAATGTGTTATTTCATAGTTTTGATGTCTTCACTATTATTCTACAATGTAGAAAACAGTAAAAATAAAGAAAAACTCTTGAATGAGTAGGTGTGTCAAAATGTTTGACTGGTACTGCACATACAGTAGCCTACCTAATCTTTGCATCACCCTATACACTCATATATCGCGTGTGCAGCAGCTAGACGCACAAGGATGGGCGTCTAGCTGCTGTATGATAATTTCGTGATAGAATTCTGAGCACCATCCAAGCCTGAGGTCCACAGCGCTTTATTTGGACGGTAATTCATCACATGTAGGTAATTCATCACTTGTAGCCTAGGCCTACCACTGCACATGAGATTGCGAATCATGAATGTGTGATTGCGGCTAAGTCTGCTACATGAGACAAATAGACTACTGTGCTTCTGATTAGGCCTTGTGAGTTCCCCTCTTTTTTTTCGCAGCCTTTTTGACTCTGTTTCTCTGTTTCTCTCCTCTTATCTCTCTCTCTCTCTCTCTTTCTTTCTTTCTTTCTTTCTTTCTATCTCTCTCTCTCTCTCTCTCTCTCTCTCTCTCTCTCTTTCTGTGTGTCTCTGCCTCTGTGCCTCTCTTCCTCCATCTCTCTCTTTCCCTCCTCTCTTTCCATCTCTCTCTCTCTCTCTCTCTCTCTCTCTCTCTCTCTCTCTCTCTCTCTCTCTCTCTCTCTCTCTCTCTCTCTCTCTCTCTCTCTCTCTCTCTCTCTCTCTCTCTCTCTCTCTCATGTTCTTTTTTATAATGCTCTATCTATGGTCTCAGTAGTTCCACTCTCCTCTCTTTGAAAGTCAATCTTGTTTTTATTCTTGTTTTACTTCATTATTTACCCCGGTACATGCTCACAACATGGCCAGTAGTCTTAGTGTGCCAGCTTGCTTTGTGTAGGAATTACAATTTACACTAACTGCGGGGTGTCTAAGTATGGGCTGAGAGCCAAGAATACTGCCCAAGCTCTTTCCCCTTTTCTGAATCTGTGTGTGTGTGTGTGTGTGTGTGTGTGTGTGTGTGTGTGTGTGTGTGTGTGTCTCAAGTCAAGTATCCTCATCTTCTTCTCTTTACAGAGAATAATTATTTGAGGGAAAATGTAAATTACATCAGCACATGTTTGCCAAGATGGATTTCTAGTAGAATTTGGTCTCGGTGGTGGAATCAATTCTTCTTTTTTTAATTAGGATGTCTAATGTATTATGGGGGAAGCCCTCCCACTGAGAGAAGCCAACAGTACTGTCACATCCTACACACATACAGCACTGACACATCCTATACCGCTGTCATACAGTACAACGGTTGCAAAACAAACTTTCCCCAAAATCCCAGGTTTTCCAGAAATCCTGGCTGGATGATTCCATATTTTCTGCTTATTTTTATTTTTTAAATTTTTTAATTTCAACTTTATTTAACCAGGTAAGCCAGTTGAGAACAAGTTCTCATTTACAACTGCGACCTGGTCAAGATAAAGCAAATCAGTGCGATAAAAACAACAACACAGAGTTACATATGGGGTAAAATAAAACATAAAGTCAAAAATACAACAGAAAACATATATACAGTGTGTGCAAATTTAGCAAGTTATGGAGGTAAGGCAATAAATAGGCTATAGTGCAAAATAATTACAATTAGTATTAACACTGGAATGATAGATGTGCAAGAGATGATGTGCAAATAGAGATACTGGGGTGCAAATGAGCAAAATTAATAACAATATGGGGATGAGGTAGTTGGGTGGGCTAATTTCAGATGGGCTGTGTACAGGTGCAGTGATCGGTAAGGTGCTCTGACAACTGATGCTTAAAGTTAGTGAGGGAGATAAGTGTCTCCAGCTTCAGAGATTTTTGCAATTCGTTCCAGTCATTGGCAGCAGAGAACTGAAAGGAATGGCGGCCAAAGGAGGTGTTGGCTTTGGGGATGACCAGTGAGATATACCTGCTGGAGCGCATACTACGGGTGGGTGTTGCTATGGTGACCAATGAGCTAAGATAAGGCGGGGATTTGCCTAGCAGTGATTTATAGATGGCCTGGACCCAGTGGGTTTGGCGACGAATATGTAGTGAGGACCAGCCAACAAGAGCGTACAGGTCACAGTGGTGGGTAGTATATGGGGCTTTGGTGACAAAACAGATGGCACTGTGATAGACTACATCCAATTTGCTGAGTAGAGTATTATTCCCTCCTGTTCTGGAAAACCTGGGAATTTTTGGGAAAATACTCCTTACAGTACACTGGCTTACAGACAGAGAGTATAGCAGCTGAATAAACCAAATGTCATGTACAGTACGGCAACTATCAATTAGCTCTTAGCCCATACCACTAGCTTGCAGGCCTGCATTGCACCACCCTGCTCTGCTCTGCTCTGCAATGGTAAACATCGTCTTCTCTCTGTCTCTCGGTGTCTATGACATGTTCAGTACATTTAGTGTTATGACCCATCTTTCAAAAACAGAGATTTATTCAAACGAGCAGGAACAATAAAAATGTCTAGATCCTTCCAAGTGCATCTATCTAGTGTATGTGTATGTGTGTGTGTGTGTGTGTGTGTGTGTGTGTGTGTGTGCACCAGAGGCTGAGAGTATGTCTGTCAGGCTGCAGTTAGGAGGGTTGGCGCAGTGAATGGCCTTTTGACGAGTGTGTTGTGAAGGTTTAAACTGACAGGAGGGCTGGAAGGAGGGAGGACCAGGGGGGAGAGGGGAGGAGACAGAGTGGAGGAGGGGAGGGGGAGGAGGAGGAGGGGTGAAGCCTCAATGGGGATTGACAGCATCAACTCTGGTAATCCACAATCTTTTTCCCTCTTTCTCTTTCTTTGACTGTTGCACTCGTCTATACAGTACTTCCCCCACACTTTTATCCATTGTTTTCTTTGTGTGCTTCACAAAAGAGGAAATAATTAGAATGACAATGGAAATATGGCTAATCTCCTCTAAGATGCACTCATTACCACAATGTTTAGAGTTAAATGTTCAGATAATTGTTACCTTAATAAGTTCTGGACTCTCTCAACCTTGTTATTCCCTCTGAAGTGTCTGACAAGTCAGGGGGTGATTTGTTTTATTCTCTACTTTTTATTTTCTCTCTCCTGCTCTCCCTCACTCTCGTCTTCCTTGGCTCCTTAATAATAGTGGGGAACAAATCAAATAATAATAATAGGTTGGTAAACCTAACCATGGAAGCAGCTCACGCTCCGCTCCACCTTCTGAAGAGTGTTTCATGTGTTTCGTGTTGCGGGGGCGCTAAAGGGCTAATTTCTCTCTTGTTTTTTTCTTTCTCTCTTCTTTCTTTTTCTCTTTTAGTAATCCCTGTTTAAAATATTCATAGCTAATCTGCATTTACAATGTAATTACAGCAGGGGCTTTGAGTGATATTGACCGCTTCAGGACAGCTGGAACGCTCACTTAAAGCTTAATCTTGATTTCGCTGATTTGTGTGTGCATGAATAAGTAGAACAACAAGGCAGCGATGTGTAATTCTGCACGGTCAGTTAAGATAAAGCTGCTTTTAATGTGTCAGCATGCACAGCCAAACAGAGAAAACCTAACATAGGAAAATGCTTTTTTGTTTGTGCCTCTCCTCTACTCTCTTTTCTTTCTCTTTCTTTCACTCTCTCTCACTCTCTCTTTCATTCTCTCTCTCTTTCTCTCATTTTCTCTCTCTAACTCTCTGTCTCTCTAACTCTCTCTTTCTCTAACGCTCTCTCCCTCTCTCTCTCTCTCTCTCCCTCTCCCTCTCTCTCCCTCTCCCTCTCTCTCCCTCTCCCTCTCCCTCTCCCTCTCCCTCTCCCTCTCCCTCTCCCTCTCCCTCTCCCTCTCCCTCTCCCTCTCCCTCTCTCTCTCTCTCTCTCTCTCTCTCTCTCCCTCTCTCTCAGAGTTGTGTTTGTGCTCTTTTACTGCAGGTAGATTATTCATTGTGCTTCAGGGGTTTGGGGCGATGCGTCCCTTTAAATGAACCACTTGCGTTTGTGACCTGTAATAAATGAGTTTGCAGTCAGTGGTGGAAGCTGTAAGGAGGCATCAGGGAGTGTGGGAATGTACACAGCGAGAGGTGAGAGAGAGAGAGGACGATAAAGGGAGGGATTGAAAGTGATTTCAGAGATTCTAGAGGGAATGGGATGCAGAGTAATAGAATGAGAGAAAGAGGGGAAGATAAATCAGAAAAGGGATAGTAGAGAAATAGAGGGTGAGAGAGTGGGATGAGGTGAAGGAGAAAGCGGAGAGAGAGAAAGAGAGAGAGAGAGAGAGTGGGATGAGGTGAAGGAGAAAGCGAAGAGAGAGAGAGAATGAGAGAGAGAGTGTGTGAGAGAGAGGAAGAGAGAAAGGGAGAGAGAGATGGGGTGAAGGAGAAAGTGAAATGGTAAGAGAGTCAGGGAAACCGAGTGATCGCTCAGAGAGCAAGAGAGAGTCAGGGAAAGGGAGTGATCGCTCCGAGAGAGAGAGTGAGAGAGAGAGAAAGTCAGGGAAATGGAATGATCGCTCAGAGAGACAGAGAGAGAGAGAGAGTGAAAGAGAAAGTCAGGGAAACGGAGTGATCTCTCAGAGAGAGTCTGAGAGGCAGGCAGTGACAGAAATAGCATGCGTGGTCAACAGCTCTATTGTTCAGCATCTCCCATGGCCCTGAGTTTAGAGGGCTGTGAACCCTGTGTCGCTCTGTGTCAATGTGTGCCAGGACAGCCAGCCTCAGCTGCACACGCATAAACACACACACACACATACACACACACACACACACACACACACACACACAAACAACATTCTGTGCCAGCCTCCACAGCCAGCGGGGCCACTGGTGCCTGTGGAAATTCTGCCTGTCACCCGACTGTGGCTCCGGTGTGTGTGTGTGTGCGTGTGTGTGTGTGCGTGTAAGCACCAAGCAGTCACCTTGCAGCAGAGCAGAAATAGTGCAGCCCTGTCTCCCTGCCTGGGTGGAAAGGTACATTAAGCACTGAATGAGAAGGGGAAAGGCAATTGACCTTGGCTGGGTGGCTGAACTGCCTGGCTGGCTGGAGGTGGTGTGTGTGTGTGTGTGTGTGTGTGTGTGTTTGTGTGTGTATGTCTGTGTCTGTGTGTCTGTGTATGTGGATGATGATGATGATGATGCAGGGTGCAGTCTAAGTACCTTTGTTCCGAGAAGGGAAAACATAGCCTGGTTAGGTGTAAGCAGCAGAAAGATGGTCATCTATATGGACAGCTTGCTATGGTATAAGCACAACAATTGGCAAAGCTAAGATGGATAAGATGATGTATCTGGTCACCAGGTTATGGTCATAAAGTGGTTAATGTTCAGGACGTGTGTGAGTCTGTAAAAGTAAATGTAATTGCATAGTAATTATAATCCTAGAATTATTTCAGAACATATGTGCAATTCCTTTGACCTGGAACTGAGATTAGCTAAATTAATTGTTTTGATTGATATGAAAAATGTCATAATCATGGCTCTTAACCAGCAAGATAGTGACTCACGTACAAGTATTGTGACTCTGCTAGCTAAGGGAAGTGGTGGAGAGAAACAATGTGTTAGTGAGTGTTAGAGGGGATGACAAAGAGGAAGCCCAGGTCCAAAGTCAACTGCCTGGTTCCCCTGCTGTTACTGGTCGTTTACCTGAGACACTGGTGCTTTATCACACACACTGCTGCAGCTGCCCTCAGTGGCCATGGACACACACACACACACACACACACACACACACACACACACACACAGACACACAGACACTCACAAACACACACACACGTGCCCATTGCAAACAGACAGGGGTGTCATGCTGAGGTTCAAGCTGTATATGTGCCCCCTCTCCTTTGTTCTATCGCTCCTCTCCTGCTAAGAGACAGTATCCCCCCTGGCAAGGTGAACACCATGCTGATGTAAGATCGTTTGTAACAGTGAGTGAGAAAAAAGAGAGAGAGAGAGAGAGAGAGAGAGAGAGGGAGAGGGGGGGTAAGAGAAGGAGAGGGAGAAAGAGAGAGAGGGAGAGGGAGAAAGATGGAAGGAGAGGAGAAAGAGAGGGAGATTTTAATGGGGGAGAGAAAGTGTTTAGCTGCATGGAGAGGAGAGACTCACCCTGTGTCCCAATTGGCACCCTATTCCCTATATAATACACTACATTTTTTTCAGGGCCCATAGGGCTCTCACCAAAAGTAGTGCACTATATAGGGAATAGGGTGCCATTTGCGACGCACAACCAGGCATTCCGGCAGGCTAGGTGTTTTTAGCAGGGACAGACAGACAGGTGTGAAAGGGACATGGGTGAGGCTGGTTGGTCCCCAGGAGTATTTAGCCACTATCATAGCTGCTGGATGACACATTAATCAAGCCTGGCCCTTGGGGAGAGCTGGGACGGTGACAGGGACACTTCATCCTAACACAGGACACAGGACAGGATAGCCATATACTGACAAGACAGACACACACTGCCTGCCTCCTCTTCTGTTCTGTTCTCTTCTCTTCCCCTTACAGAAAAAACACGTGATTTCACGTGGAAAACATGATTTCACATGAAATTTCACATGTGAAATCATGTGAAAACGTATTTTTGGAACACTTCACATGTTATCACGTTGTTTTACATTTACATTCAAGTCATTTAGCAGATGCTCTTATCCAGAGCGACTTACAAGTTTTACATGTTGTCACGTGATCACATGTAAACGTGTTTTTGGAATACTTCACATGTGAAATTCATGTGGTCTCTTCTAGTCTCTTCTTTTCTCGTCTCTTCTATCCTCTCCTTATCAACTCCGACTTCCATATCCATCCTCCCTCTCTTCCTACTGCTCGTCTCTCCCTGCTTTTCGTGGATGGCATGGGGTGATTGATTGATTGATTGATTCAGGTCCAACATGTCTGGGTTCATTTGGGGGCAGCGCAAGGACACTGTTAAATTAGAAGTTCTGAAAGTAGCACTCACAAGCCAAAAGTGGTCTCTGAAAATTGCTTACTACGTCAGATATGTGCAGCTATGTGCAGCACGTCATTGCTCCCTCTCTCTCCCTCTCTCTCTCTCTCTCTGCTGTGTCCACTGAGCTGTTGGGCCCGCCCTGCAACCTCATTGGATAACGATGGGCAGGCCTCTTGCTAGCTGTTACTCAAATGTGAGGGAATGAAGATAATAGGATAAAAAACACAAATTGATAGGGGGCTAGCCCACGTTGGGGGCAACGTAGGGGTAATGGCGCGGGACTGCTTCAAGAAAACAGTTGCTTTCAAACTAGGGATTTCATAGCTAATTGAGGTAAGACAGTGATTCTGCTCATAGATTATGCATGTATGAACTACATATTGACACATCCAGCCCAAAGCGGGAGGTTTAAAAAATACTTTCTTAGTACCAGAGCATGTCTTTAACCATGAAGCCCCAATGTGTTACAGACAGGATAAGGTGTCTGTGAGAACAGCCACAATACCTCAAATTAGAGCACAGTCACGACTCACAGCTCTCAGTTTTCTATAACTGTGTACCTCTACCTATACACAAACTCAATGTCCTCCTGGGCAGTAGCTGCTCAGTGTGGTCTATGAGCAGTGTTAGAGGTAGAGATAGTATCTACCCCTGTGTGTTCTGGGGGCTGAGACATAGGTAGAAACAGTGTAACAGGGAGAGACAGAGGGACAGGTAGAGACAGTGGGACAGGTAGAGACAGTGGGACAGGTAGAGACAGTGGGACAGGTAGAGACAGTGGGACAGGTAGAGACAGAGGGACAGGTAGAGACAGTGGGACAGGTAGAGACAGTGGGACAGGTAGAGACAGTGGGACAGGTAGAGACAGTGGGACAGGTAGAGACAGTGGGATAGGTAGAGACAGTGGGACAGGTAGAGACAGTGGGATAGGTAGAGACAGTAAGACAGGTAGATACAGTGGGACAGGTAGAGACAGTGGGACAGGTAGAGACAGTGGGACAGGTAGAGACAGTGGGATAGGTAGAGACAGTGGGACAGGTAGGGACAGTGGGATAGGTGGAGACAGTGGGACAGGTAGAGACAGTGGGACAGGTAGAGACAGTGGAACAGGTAGAGACAGTGGGACAGGTAGAGACAGTGTGACAGGTAGAGACAGTGGGACAGGTAGAGACAGTGGGACAGGTAGAGACAGAGGGACAGGTAGAGACAGTGTGACAGGTAGATACAGTGGGATAGGTAGAGACAGTGGGACAGGTAGAGACAGTGGGACAGGTAGAGACAGTGTAACAGGGAGAGACAGTGGGACAGGTAGAGACAGTGTGACAGGTAGAGACAGTAAGACAGGTAGAAACAGTGGGACAGGTATAGACAGTGGGACAGGTAGAGACAGTAAGACAGGTAGAGACAGTGGGACATGTAGAGACAGTGGGACATGTAGAGACAGTGGGACAGGTAGAGACAGTGGGACAGGTAGAGACAGTAAGACAGGTATAGACAGTTGGACAGGTAGAGACAGTGGGACAGGTAGAGACCGTGTGACAGGTAGAGACGGTGGGACAGGTAGAGACAGTGGGACAGGTAGAGACAGTGTAACAGGTAGAGACAGTGTGACAGGTAGATACAGTGGGACAGGTAGATACAGTGGGATAGGTAGAGACAGTGGGACAGGTAGAGACAGTGGGACAGGTAGAGACAGTGGGACAGGTAGAGACAGTGGGACAGGTAGAGACAGTAAGACAGGTAGATACAGTGGGACAGGTAGAGACAGTGGGACAGGTAGAGACAGTGGGATAGGTAGAGACAGTGGGACAGGTAGAGACAGTGGGATAGGTAGAGACAGTGGGACAGGTAGAGACAGTGGGACAGGTAGAGACAGTGGGACAGGTAGAGACAGTGGGATAGGTAGAGACAGTGGGACAGGTAGAGACAGTGGGACAGGTAGAGACAGTGGGATAGGTAGAGACAGTGGGACAGGTAGAGACAGTGTGACAGTTAGAGACAGTGTGACAGTTAGAGACAGTGGGACAGGTAGAGACAGTGGGACAGGTAGAGACAGTGGGACAGGTAGAGACAGTGTGACAGGTAGAGACAGTGTGACAGGTAGAGACAGTGGGACAGGTAGAGACAGTGGGACAGGTAGAGACAGAGGGACAGGTAGAGACAGTGTGACAGGTAGATACAGTGGGATAGGTAGAGACAGTGGGACAGGTAGAGACAGTGGGACAGGTAGAGACAGTGTAACAGGGAGAGACAGTGGGACAGGTAGAGACAGTGTGACAGGTAGAGACAGTAAGACAGGTAGAAACAGTGGAACAGGTATAGACAGTGGGACAGGTAGAGACAGTAAGACAGGTAGAGACAGTGGGACATGTAGAGACAGTGGGACATGTAGAGACAGTGGGACAGGTAGAGACAGTGGGACAGGTAGAGACAGTAAGACAGGTATAGACAGTTGGACAGGTAGAGACAGTGGGACAGGTAGAGACCGTGTGACAGGTAGAGACGGTGGGACAGGTAGAGACAGTGGGACAGGTAGAGACAGTGTAACAGGGAGAGACAGTGTGACAGGTAGAGACAGTGTGACAGGTAGAGACAGTGTGTCAGGTAGAGACAGTGGGACAGGTAGAGACAGTGTGTCAGGTAGAGACAGTGGGACAGGTAGAGACAGTGGGACAGGTAGAGACAGTGTAACAGGGAGAGACAGTGGGACAGGTAGAGACAGTGTGACAGGTAGAGACAGTGTGACAGGTAGAGACAGTGTGTCAGGGTAGAGACAGTGGGACAGGTAGAGACAGTGTGTCAGGTAGAGACAGTGGGACAGGTAGAGACAGTGTATCAGGGAGAGACAGAGGGACAGGTAGAGACAGTGTGTCAGGTAGAGACAGTGGGACAGGTAGAGACAGTGTGACAGGTAGAGACAGTGGGACAGGTAAAGACAGTGGGACAGGTAGAGACAGTGGGACAGGTAGAGACAGTGTATCAGGGAGAGACAGAGGGACAGGTAGAGACAGTGTCCTCCCCAGATCAGTGTGTGCTGGGAGCTGAAGCTGTGTGTTCTCTCTAGGGGGCCCTCCCGGTAAGAGAACACCATGTTAACGGAGGGCCAGGGCCAGGAAACAAGGGTTGGACGAGGAGCCAGGGTTAGTTAGGAAACAAGGAGGACAGTGTCTTTTGGTTGCATCCCAAATGGCACCCTATTCCCTTTATAGTGCACTACGTCTGACCAGGACCCATAAGGTGGCATTTGGGATCCAACCACACTAAGGAGTGCCCTCACTAAGGAGCTCCCACATTCACATGACTGGTGATGAGGCGGCTGGTGCCTTGAGAGAACCGAGTCCTTTGCCCAATTGGCTCTGTCTTTGCGTACGTGAGACATAATATTACTCAGTTTGTGTCCCAAATGGCACCCTATTCCCTTTATAATTCACTACTTATATGGGGCCTTGGTCAAAAGTAATGCACTTTATAGGGAATAGGGTGCCACAACTGAGACTTCATATTATCAATTGAGTCAGTCTTATCTGTTTTTGTAAATGGTTGGGCTATGAGAGAATGCTGCCTTGTCTGCACCGGCAGTTACAACCTCTCACTGCTCTGTGTTATCTCTGCCTCCCAATCTCCCTGTGCAGAGATGAGCACTTGTGTGTCACAAACCTGTCTCAGTGTCTCTGGCTGGTTGGCCGGTTCACAATAAACATAGGAAAAAGGCTTTTTGTTTCTCTCTCTCTCTATCCCCCCTCTCTCTCTGTCTCTCTCTCCCCCTCTCTTTCTTTCTATCTCTCTCCCTCTCCCTCTCCCTCTCCCTCTCTCTCTCTCTCTCTCTCTCTCTCTCTCTCTCTCTCTCTCTCTCTCGCTCTCTCCATCTCTCGCTCTCTCTCTCCCTCTGTCTCTCTCTCTCTCTGTGTCTCAGTCAGCATTGAAGTCAATAGGATGAATAATACATATAATGTGAATCAGACAGTCTTCCCAGGGATATGTTAAATTGTCAGTACAGTTTTTTTGGGAAAACACAATCTTGTCACTGATGTTAGCCAATAGGCTGCTGCAGCCTGCATGTTATGGGTTGAATCCTAGGCTGTAGTGGAAAATATAGAATACATTGTAGAGTTCCAGTTAGTCTTGGGTTAATTTAACTACATTTTACAGTAACTTAGTGGTAGTTGAACTTAATTAAAATCTAGGTAGTGTTTTCAGTAGTTAATTACTGGAACTACATATAACTACTACCACAAATGTGGTAGGCAATAATAAAGTAGGCAATCATTTCCTTTCTTTTTTGGCATCAGACCTGCCTAATTCTCACTTGAAACATCGTTTTTGTGTTTAATAGTCTAAATTACACCATCTGTTAACATATGACCCTAAAGGGATATGTTCTTGCAATTTTGTATTCACTAACCATGTTTCCATCCACTTCTTTATAAGTATAGTGCATGTTGGATAGAAAATGTCACGACAGGCCTGATGTTGTTTGTGTTAGAAAAATGTATTATTGTCGCCAATTGGATGGAAACCTACAGTAGCTTATGACATTTCAGAGTGTGTTTAACCACATGGTTAAACACACACATACACAAACACACACACACACACACACACACACACACACACACACACACACACACACACACACGTTACCCCAGCTAATTATCTTTCAATTAGCAGTTAGTCAAGTCTTCTTCTCTTAATTAGGGTGGCATGAGGAGAGTTGTCTGCTAGACTAGCTGTTAGCTAACTCTAGGTCCAGTACCAGCTGCCAGGCTGCTAGCTCCCATCAGCCTAATAAGGGCTCAGACACTATGGCCCCGGGGATGCCCTCACCAGGTCAACCTGCCTCACCCGCTGCCTGTGTCTCAGACCAACATGGGCCAGGTACGTAGGCCAGGTACTGTAAGGCCTAATGCAATGGAGAGAGATTGTGTATGTCTGAGAGTGTGAGTGAGCAAAAGGGAATCAGAAAATAATATGAATATTAGGAACACCTTCCTAATATTGAGTTGCACTTTTGCCCTCAGAACAGACTCTACAAGGTGCTGGCCCATGTTGACTCCAATGGTTCCCACAGTTGTGTCAAGATGGCTGAATGTCCATTGGGTAGTGGGTCATTCTTGATACACACAGGAAACTGTTGAGCGTGACAAACCCAGCAACGTTGCAGTTCTTGACACAAACCGGTGCGCCTGGCACCTACTACCATACCCTGTTCAAAGGCACTTAAATCTTTTGTCTTCCCCATTCACCCTCTGAATGGAACACATACACAATCCATGTCTCAATTGTCTCAAGGCTTAAAATCCTTGTTTAACCTGTCTCCTCCCCTTCATCTACAATTGAAGTGGATTTAACAGGTGACATCAATAAGGATCATAGCTTTCACTTGGATTCACCTGGTCAGTCTATGTCATGGAAAGAGCAGATGTTGTTAATGTTTTGTACACTCAGTGTATACTGTATGTACTGTATATTATATTATAATAGTATATTGACTATGCAGTCTTTTGGATTAATGTTTTGTGCATTTTCTATGAGTAAAGTAAACTATGTCATTTTTTGAACACTTTTGGAGACCTATTTGTTGTTTTAATGTATCAGAAAAGGTACATTAAATGTTATCTTCCTCCCCAAACACTTTGAAAAGTCAGATTCCCTGCGTGCTCTCTGATCGCTTGCCTCTTGCCTCCTGCTTCTTGTCTAAACTCCAGAATGCAACTTTTAAATGGGGAGCAAATGTTTCTTGGTAGGTATTCTTCAAGCTTGGCTTGAAGCCGCAGAGAGATTCCCCTAGTTCAGCATATTTCCTGCTTTGTAATATTGCCCTGGTGGTTCTCTGTAGCCATCTGTCATAAGGTGTGTGTGTGTGTGTGTGTGTGTGTGTGTGTGTGTGTGTGTGTGTGTGTGTGTGTGTGTGTGTGTGTGTGTGTGTGTGTGTGTGTGTGTGTGTGTACGCGTGTGTGTTCCCAGGACAGTACAGCCTGCCCCAAATGTGTGTATGATGGAACCAAAATGGTTAGGAGCCAATCAGAGTGGAGCTTCATCCGCATTAGTGCCCACTCTTCTACTCTTCCTCCTCTTTTGCTTTAGTCTCACAGCCATCACCCTTCTCCCTCTGCAGAGGCCAGCACATCTCAGGCCAGCACACTCAGACATCACACTAACAAAGTTCTGGTGTGCTCAATGGACTTTTAACGAGTCAAAAGATCCCTCAAAACCATTTAGAAAAGAGTCCAGCCTGCTTCTTTTCATTTGTATTTTGCTGTGTGTAATTTTTACCCCGTTTTTCTCCCCAATTTCGTGATTACGATCTTGTCTCATCGCTGCAACTCCCCAACGGGCTCAGGAGAGGCGAAGGTCGAGTCATGCGTCCTCCGAAACATGACCCGCCAAACCGCGCTTCTTAACACCCGCTCGCTTAACCCGGAAGCCAGCTGCACCAATGTGTCGGAGGAAAAACCATTCAACTGACGACCGAAGTCAGCCTGCAGGTGCCCGGCCCGCCACAAGGAGTCACTAGAGCGCAATGAGCCAAGTAAAGCCCCCCCACGGCCAAACCCTCCTCTAACCCGGACGACGCTGGACCAATTGTGCTCCGCCCTATGGGACTCCCGGTCACGGCTGGTAATGACACAGCCTGGGATCGAACCCCAGGCTGTAGTGACGCCGCAACACTGCGATGCAGTGCCTTAGACCGCTGCACTACTCGGGAGGCCCCAGCCTGCTTCTTATGTCTGTATGTCCCTGTGTTCCTATATGTAAGGATCAGTTACATATGGTTCAGAAGGATGCCATGATAAAGTCATAGATATGACCTTAGATGACCCGTATGCCTTCACTCACCCTTTCAATCTCTGGTGTACTGCAGGGCTGCATCCCACATGGCACCCTATCCGCTTTATAGTGCTCTAATTTTGCCCAGCCGCCCTGGTCAAAAGTAGTGCACTATATAGGAAATAGGGTGCCATTTGGGACGAAGCCCAGCTCACCTCCCAGAGCCCCTACCTCTCACAGCTGTAGCGGGGGTAGAGAGGTGCTGTGATGCCAGGGATAACTAAGAGGGAAGCTGTAGATAGGAAGCATGATGTTGATCATTTCCCTTCTCTTCTTCTTCTTGCCATCTGCTCCTGCATTCCACTAATTTACTTAATTAGAACAACAAACCTGACAAAGTGCTCATTAGCTCCAGCTTGCCATCAGCAGAGAGGGGGGAGTAAGAGAGGAAAAGAAGGAGAGAGGAAGCGGGAGAGGGAGTCGGAGGAGGGAACAGCAATCCCCACTTCCCCCTGGGCAGGATGTGACCTCAAATGAGTTCCCCAACCAAGATTCAGATTTTCCCACATCGATGCTGCTGACATCAGAATCTCTCAGAGGTTGCGTCCCAAATAGCACCCTATTGTCTTTAAAATGCACAACTTTTGACCAGGACCTCTGAAAATCTCTCACTCTCCTCAGCTCTTAGTGTAACACTCTAACCTCGATCGCACTAAATGTGTTTTGGAAGCACCCACGATATCAGTGTTACATTAGAATGATCCATGGCATCATTCTAATGCGTAATGAGTGTGCTTATAGTCTCAGTCTGTGATTCTGTCGAGACCAATGTGGAGGTTTGCAGTGATGCCACCGATGTGCCTTTCTCAGTTTTTGTTGTGTATCTCCAAGCCTTTGTCTCAGGCTGGTGACCTGGTTGGGGTGAGGGAGAGTGGAGAGAGGAGATCAGAGGGGAGAAGTGTGGAGAGTAAAGGAGAGAGGAGGGAGGATAGGAGGAGGAGAGGAAAGCAAAGCACATAATGGGAGAGGAAAGGAGAGAAGAGAGGAGAGAATATAGAGGAGAGAATAGGGTAGCAGGGTTTCCGTGTGCCTTTATGTGGAACAGGGTCCCTCAGGACAGGACGTCACAGAACACTGGCTCTACTGTCACAGCCTGAACCCTGCCAGCCAGCCAGCCGGTCACATCCCCCATAGAATGTACAGGAACTGCATCCCAAATGGTACCCTGTTCCCTTTACAGTGCACTACTTTTGACCAGGGACTATAGGGCCAATCCAAAACAAAGGACTTGGTAAAGGACAACAGGGAAGCTTTTCTTTGTCATTCATCATCTAGTAAAAGAGGATGGTGAAACTGCCATGTAAATGCATGCTACCATGGTCATTTCCCCTAATGTCTTCCTACTGTAGCTCTCTATATAGAAACGTCTCTAAACCTCTGTTTTGAATCCTCTCAGTCTCATTTCGAGTCCAAATACTAATACTCTTGCTGGTAGCTGCTACAGTAGCTAAAGTCCTTGGAATCTGAGACAAACCTGAGAATAACCGTCAAACAAATAAATAGATGCAAATAAAAGTTGAGTGTTTGCAAAGCGGCTAGTTAATGTTTGTGTTGCAGGGCATGTGAGCAGCCTTTACTCCATGACAGGCAGCCTGTCTACCTGACGACTGATGGAAGAGAGATGCGAGGAGAAATGTTAGCTAGCGAGGCGCTAATGCTTGAGATGCTAATGAGTGGAGGGCTCAGATGAATAAGCAAGAGGTCTGTTGTTTGTATCAGGCTCTGCTGGGCTGCGGGTGAGGTGGATTGACGGGTGGTTCTGCAACCAACTACACACCCTGCAACCAACTATCAACCCTCCTCCGTCTTCCTCTCTCTCTCTCTCTCTCTCTCTCTCTCTCTCTCTCTCTCTCTCTCTCTCTCTCTCTCTTTCTTTTTCTCTGTGTTTCTGCCTCTGTGTCTCTCTTCCTCCATCACTCGCTTTCCCTTCTCTCTCTGTCTCTCTCTCTCTCCATTCCTGTACACCCTTTTCCTACCCCTCCCTCCCTCCCTCCCTCCCTCCCACCTTCTACACCACCCCATCCCTCCCTCCTTCCCTCCTCCCTACACCCCTTCCACCCAGAAATGTCACTGGGGTTCTGTATCGTCCGTCAAATTGGCATCTCTGACAGAGTGTGTGGCTAAAAGGCCATGCTCCGATTGGCATGGGATCTTCTGACTGGGCTGTGTGAGGCAGGCAGGCCGCTCTCTCCCAGCTAAACACACACACTCTCTCTCTCTCTCTCTCTCTCTCTCTCTCTCTCTCTCTCTCTCTCTCTCTCTCTCTCTCTCTCTCTCTCTCTCTCTCTCTCTCTGCGGCTATTAAAATCCAAACACTCTCTGAAAAATATCGACTCCACTTTGCTTTTCCCTTTGTTCCCTGTCCATATTATTCTGACTCTGAGGAGGATTTTTCTGTTGTGTGTTTCTGTTGGTGTCAGGTTGGGTTTGTGTCAAGAGTCTGTGCGAATTAAATGTACAATCTTTCCCACAGTTTTAAGGGGTAGACATGATAACACAACAGAAAAACAGCAGAAGGTTAGTGTGATCTACATTTGTAAGACTAATTGATTCCCACTAGTCTAAGAAGATAAATAGTACAACAATGTAACCCCACAGTCAATACACTGACAGAACTGGAGACGTGGGACTATCGTTAACAGTTGTCAGACAAAATTATTAATTGTCCCTCTCTTCTACCTGACGCCATCAGCTAATCACAATTCAGCTTGACTGGAATAAGAAGTGAATGAATCAGAGCTGTTTTACTATGGGCCAGAGGATGGCCTAAAGCCTTGTCTAGTCTACTACACTTTATTCGAGTGATTAGTATTGAAAACACACATAGCCTTAAAGAGCTGTCCCTTTGGCCATCGATATGTAGGTAAGACCACTTACCACTTTGGATTATTTCCTCTTTACTCTAAATGCACAAACCACCGAATTTGGCATGTTTGATTGAATCATGCAGTATCTTTTCTATGCAGTAGGCCTAGCACAGTGGTCGCCAACCAAACACTTCTGTAGAAAAGCCAACGATAAAGGCTTGCGCAACTTAATTTTTTTATTTGATTAGTGTTGCGTTGTTGGCGGTAGGTGAACTTGATTCAAAAGCCCTGCACACTGGGTAAGCAAAGTGTTTTTTTGTACTTTTCAGTGATATCCAATTGGAAGTTACGTCTTGTCCCATCGCTGCAACTCCCCTACGGACTCGGGAGAGGCGAAGTTCGAGAGCCATGCGTCCTCCGAAACACGACCCTGCCAAGCCACACTGCTTCTTGACACACTGCTCGCTTAACCCGGAAGCCAGCCGCACCAATGTGTTGGAGGAAACATCGTACAACTGGCGAAGCCAGCGTCCATGTGCCCAGCCACCACAAGGAGTTGCTAGAGCGCGATGGGACAAGGACATCCCAGCCGGCCAAACCCTAACCCGGACAACGCTGGGACAATTGTGCACAGCCTCATGGGTCTCCTGGTCGCAGCCGGCTGCGACACAGCCCGGGATCGAACCTGGATCTGTAGTGACGCCTCTAGCACTGATCAGTGCCTTAGATCGCTGCGCCACTCGGGAGGCCAGTGTTCCCATTTTGACCCATTTATTTGTCTGAATAGACGAACTCCGCCTACCCGGCGGACCGGGAGTTTGGCTAAATCGAGTGCTCAAATCACTGTGCCTACAGAGCTTCCACGACCCTGGCCACAGCAATGTTTGATAGGCTAACAGCCTACGTAAGATTTAATAACTTTTAAAACCATGTCCACAGAGATACTGTCAAAGAATACAGCAAAGAGCTGCTGTTTTTATGAGTGAGTTTGTTTACGTTTTTATTCAGCACTGTCAACACTGTTTTTATTCAACACTATTACAGAACATAAAACGCGCTTCTCCATACTTCCGCTCGCGCTACAGCTGCAACGAATGAGTAGCGAAGTGTATCGATAACTCTGCGTTTTTATTATTATTAGCAGCTCATCGTGTCTATTTTAATATCGAGGAATACTTAACTTTTTCTGGTCATAGGAACAACATGAATTTGTGCATGAGGCAGTTGCGGTGCGACTCGAGTTTCACGATCAGGTGGAAGACAATGTCCCCTCTCTCTGGTCAGTCTCACCAGAGGAAAGGAAGGAGAGAGCAGGGACCTTGAGAGGCGGACCCTCTGCTGCTCTCTCCCTCCTTCTGCTGAGACTAATGCCGTATTCAAAACAACTGGGAACTCTGGGGGAAAAAACGAGATCCGACTGGGAAAAATAATTTTGAACGGTCATCCAACTCAGAATTCCAAGTCGGAAACTCTGGCATCTTACTACAGCTACGACTTTCCGACCTGAAAATCACTGACGTCATGATTTGACCTCAATTTTTTCCTTAGTTCCCATTCTTGAAAGCACCATGACCATCAGATGCAGGTACCGTTAGTCCAGTAAAATAAAAAAGGACATTATTTCAATACATGCTCCGCAGTGCCTCGCAAGTGCTACACCAACTGATCTATTTTGTTATCAAAGCTTGAGATTTGAAATATAATATAGTCTGAGAATAACAATATTGGCAGGCCAGGCAGATAGCCAATATGCTGTGATGTGTTAGGCCTACTGCCCAAACCTCATTCCTACAAAACTGTTTTTACTAGGTTAATGTTACATTACACAAGTCATGTTTAAAAAAAAAATTGGAGCGGTAGTTCTCGGCTTGCTTTTTGACTGTGAAAGTGATATTGCCTCAGAAAAGCTTGGTGACCCCTGGCCTAGCATGTGAATAGACATTTTCCACCCCATAGTCAAATAAAATGGCGGAGGGAGATTGCGGCTGTATTATACTATGTCCACGCCATACACTGGACTGTCAGAAAGCTAATTCACACTACAGCTGTAATTGATGAGATACCCACGTAGCTCCGGTCCGTTCTGAAGCTTCTGAGTGTCTTCTGGTTGGTTCCATCCCCCAAACGTCACCTCATTGGTTCCTATTTCCAGTCTTAGTGGTCAGTGGTTGGTTAAATCCTACCCTTTGATTGACAGGGATGTGCCAGATCCAAATTCAACAAAAATCTAATCATCAGTAGAAAATAGTTTCTAAGTCTGTGACCATTTTAAAAATTATTCTCTGTTCAATGTTTCATCTACTCTCCCTGCCACTGTGCTTCTGCTTGCTCTTTGGTGTGTATTTCAGGTTATTATAAAACACATTGTGACTACTGTTGATGTATATAAAGGGCTTTATAAAAACAATTTGAGGTGACCTGGTTCAGAGTATTTTGACTTAGAATTCAAGATTGTGTAGAGATATTACATTTTCAGTAGAACAGGTTGTTTGGGGCAGGCCTTTCTGATCCAGTGACATGGGCATGTTCTGCGTCCCAAATGGCACCCGATTTCCTATATACTGTAGTGCACTAATTTTGACAAGCACCCAATGTAGGCAATAGGGTGCCGTTTGGGACACACTAGGTTAATATAACTGTTTCCAGTTTCCTCTCATACATACACTACATGACCAAAAGTATGTGGACACCTGCTCGTCGAACATCTCCTTCCAAAATCATGGGCATTAATATGGAGTTGGTCCCCCCTTTGCTGCTATAACATTCTCCACTCTTCTGGGAAGGCTTTTCACTAGATGTTGGAACATTGCTGCGGGGACTTGCTTCCATTCAGCCACTAGAGCATTAGTGTGGTCGGGCACTGATGTTGGGAGATTAGGCCTGGCTCGCATTCGGTGTTCCAATTCATCCCAAAGGTGTTCGATGGGGTTGAGGTCAGGGTTCTGCAGGCAAGGTTCTTACACACCAATCTCGACAAACCAATTCTCTATGGACCTCGCTTTGTGCACGGGGGTATTGTCATGCTGAAACAGAAAAGGGCATTCCCCAAACTGTTGCCACAAAGTTGAAAGCACAGAATCGTCTAGAATGTCTTTGTATGCTTTAGCGTTAAGATTTCCCTTCACTGGAACTAAGGGGCCTAGCCCGAACCATGAAAAACAGCCCCAGACCATTATTCCTCCTCCACCAAATTCTATAGTTGGCACTATGCATTGGGGCAGGTAGCGTTCTCCTGACATCTGCCAAACCCAGATTTGTCCGTTGGACTGCCTGAATGTGAAACGTGATTCATCACTCCAGAGAACGTGTTTCCATTGCATCCAGAGTCCAATGGCGGCGATCTTTACACCACTCCAGCCGACACTTGGCATTGCGCATGGTGATCTTAGGCTTGTGTGCGGCTGCTCGGCCATGGAAACCCATTTCATGAAGCTTCCGACTAACAGTTATTGTGCTGACGTTGCTTCCAGAGGCATTTTGGAACTCGGTAGTGAGTGTTGCAGGACAGACGATTTTTACGCACTACACGCTTCAGCACTCGGCGGGCCCGTTCTGTTAGCTTGTGTGACCTACCACTTTGCGGCTGAGCTGTTGTTGCTCCTAGACGTTTCCACAATAACAGCACTTACAGTTGACCGGGGCAGCTCTAGCAGGGCAGAAATTTGACCAACTGACTTATTGTAAAGGTGGCATCCTATGACGGTGCCACAATGAAAGTCACTGAGCTCTTCAGTAAGGCATTCTACTGCCAATGTTTGTCTATGGAGATTGCATGGCTGTGTGCTCGATTTTATACACCTGTCATCAACGGGTGTGGCTGAAGTAGCCAAATCCACTAATTTGAAGGGGTGTCTACATATTTTGTATATATAGTGTATATATGAGGCTGACAACCAACAGTTTGGCCAAACATAGGCAGCTAAAATTGGCACAGACCATAGAGGATGGCTGCTTGCTGTGTGTGTGTGTGTGTGTGTGTGTGTGTGTGTGTGTGTGTGTGTGTGTGTGTGAGTGAGTGAGTGAGTGATGCAACAGAGAAAAGTAGGATGAAGATGCTAGCATGAGGCCTGTTGTTATGAGTGTTTCCTGGGGACTGAAAACCCACAGGGCCGTGGAGGACTAAAGCCACAACACTGCTCTAATAATAAGGCCACATGTGTGTTAGAGTGTGTTCCTCTCTTGTGTCTGTCTGTGTGTCTGTCTGTGTGTCTGTCTGTGTATCTGACTGTGTGTGTATTTGTCTGTGTGTCTGTCTGTCCACATGCCTGGTTGTGTCTATGTGTGAATAATTGCTGTGCATTTGTGTGTGTTTGTGTGTTTGTGTGTGCCTAAGTGAGTGGAACTAACCAATGGTATGGGACAATATGCTTTAATGGGTATATCTTATTGATTTTGTTAATGTGGTAGCACATGTTTGCACCGTATGCGTGAATACTGTACATACACTATGTGTGGGTATTGTCGTGTGTGATTGCAAGTGTGTGTACGTCCTGCGTGTTTGTGTGAGTGTGTGTGTGTATTTCTGTTGGGCAGTGGCGTCATAAAGCCTGGGCTTCCGGGGCTTCAGCCCTGGATCTTTCAGATCCAGCCCCAATCATTTTGATGGTCCCAAAATACTGCAGTATATAAAAATATATATACTGACATTTTTTTATGAAAAAAATAAACAATACAATATACTGAGCTAGGCAGTAGCAGGCACAATGCAAGAAGCCTTTGGAGTGACGCAATGCCTGTTGTGATTGGTCGAGATTTCACAATGCAGAGGACCGCTCACGTCCCTTGACCCCACCCCTACAGCACCGGTTAGATGTCAATGTCATCACTCAGCAAAAAGCCTGTCACTTAGTCAGAGTCTGGATATTCAGAACTTGACAAGACACAGAGACCGCAACAGAAGAATAGGTGATGGAGAGAGACACCTGACAAGACACAGAGACCACAACAGAAGAATAGGTGATGGAGAGAGACACACCAGACAAGACACAGAGACCACAACAGAAGAATAGGTGATGGAGAGAGACACACCAGACAAGACACAGAGACCGCAACAGAATAATAGGTGATGGAGAGAGACACCAGACAAGACACAGAGACTGCAACAGAAGAATAGGTGATGGAGGGAGACACCAGACAAGACACAGAGACCACAACAGAAGAATAGGTGATGGAGAGAGACACACCTGACAAGACACAGAGACCACAACAGAATAATAGGTGATGGAGAGAGACACACCTGACAAGACACAGAGACCACAACAGAATAATAGGTGATGGAGAGAGACACACCTGACAAGACACAGAGACCACAACAGAAGAATAGGTGATGGAGAGAGACACACCAGACAAGACACAGAGACCGCAACAGAAGAATAGGTGATGGAGAGAGACACACCTGACAAGACACAGAGACCACAACAGAAGAATAGGTGATGGAGAGAGACACCAGACAAGACACAGAGACCACAACAGAAGAATATGTGATGGAGCGAGACACACCTGACAAGACACAGAGACCACAACAGAAGAATAGGTGATGGAGAGAGACACCAGACAAGACACAGAGACCACAACAGAAGAATATGTGATGGAGCGAGACACACCTGACAAGACACAGAGACAGCTACAAAAGAATAGGATATGCTGGAGAGAGACACCAGAAGAACAGAACAGGCCATAACAGAAGAGGATAGACAAAGGAGACAGTAACAAACAAGAACCTGAGACAGCAACAGACAAGACACAGATAAAGTGACAGAAGAGGGCATAGGTGGATCGAGCACACAGTAGACTGTATCACTTCAAGCTGCTCTATAGATTCTAATTAGTTGTATTTATTTGCACAAATGATGAGGTGAAATACAGACAGTGAAAAAGTTAAACATGGTTTACAAATAACATCAATTCACTACCCTAGTACTTTGTTTGTGATAATATGCAAACCATAATGAAAAATATGCTGATTTCAAAGGTGATTTCCACCAAAAACTTTATTCATTCACTTATTCGGTCTCTCTCTCACTTCTCTCTCAAAGATTATCGACTGCTCCGACTGGCTGGCCCCTCTTGCCTCTTAAATTACATCATTACTGGTTAAAGAGACAGTGCACATTTTTATAAAAGAAGCTACTTCTATGCCAATGTTGATCAGTACAATACAATAAGTCCCAAATGGAAGGGAAACAGATTGTTTGTCATCTGTAGCCCTATGAAATCAGCCAAAACAAGCTCAATAACTCAATACATGCACACACTCCTATTGAATAGGCTATGCATTCACCTGCATTGTGGATAGGCCTAGGCTACATCTTGATTTACCCAGTTTATCAATAGAGATTTACCATTCAAATAAATGATTACCATTATGTTGTTATGTAGTTAGATTGGTAAAAACAAAGTCAAATTGATTGTATGATTGTATAATTGATTCATTAATGCATACATAGCTGTCTCTGAAAAATGTTGACATAAAAAAATTCAAATGTAAATATATTGAAGTCAAAAGATGCCCAACGATTGAACAGAGCAGTAGCTGAGTTCTTCTGTCTGGTCAAGTGCCATTCTGTGACTTTGGCTAATATGCCTTCTTTTTTTGCCGTGGTATCGTTTTTGGTATCGTTTTGGTATCGAGTATCGTGATGGTATCGAATATTGTGATACTAAACATGGTATCGGTATCGAAGTCAAAATTGTGGTATCGTGACAACACTACAACATAGTCAGTAACACTTCTTCAAAATAGTCCAAATTAATCTATACTGAACAAAAATATAAATGCAACATGCAACGATTTAAAAGATTTTACTGAATTACAGTTCATATATGGAAATCAGTAAATTGAAATAAATTCATTAGGACCTAATCTATGGATTTCACATGACTGGGCAGGGGTGCAGCCATGGGTGGGCCTTGGAGGGCATAGGCCCACTCACTGGGGAGCCATGCCCAGCCAATCAGAATTAGTTTTTCCCCACAAAAGGGCTTTATTACAGACAGAAATACTCCTCAACACAAGTTGCACCTGTATAATGATCATGCTGTTTAATCAGCTTCTTGATATGCCACACCTGTCAGGTGGATGGATTATCTTGGCAAATGAGAAATGCTCACTAACAGGGATGTGAACACATTTGTGCACAAAATCTGAGAGAAATAAGCTTTTTGTGCGTATGGAACATTTCTGGGATCTTTTATTTCAGCTCATGAAACATGGGACCAACACTTTACATGTTGCGTTAATATTTTTGTTCAGTGTAGGATAAATCAAGAAATCTGTCATTCTTTTAGGTTTTTGCAGAGGAGGTCTTTTTTACATCTAGCTAAGATGTTTGATGCAGTATTTCTCAAGTGAACAAATTTGCATGAAAACTAGTCTTCCTCTTTTTTGAATGACAACAAACACTTAACTGAAGAATCCCATCCATAGTTCCCATCCCTACTGTTGACAAATCACAGATGAAAGGGTGTAGACTTCAGCTACCAAACTTCAACTTGCCAAAAAAAAAAATTGTGGGCGTGAACAGCTGAAAAAAACCCTGCCTACCACCAAATCGAACAAAACGTCACAAAATCTTGTCATAATATATCCGCGAACCGTTCCAATTGGTTAGCATGCGACAGGCTTTAGGCTAAAGTAACCCGGGTAGCAGGGTTATGAAGAGAGGGAGAGGGGGTGGCTGTACTGCTGCACACACACACACACACACACACACACACAGACTGAGGCATAGCAAAACGTTCAACTTTGAAAGTTTGGCTCCTAATTAGTGGAATTAGCCAGAGATCAAAGAGGACAATTAAGAGTGGTGTGTTGTAATGCACGGTCTCATTAACATCACAATGAACAGCACGCTGCACACGGCAGTGTGTGTGTATGTTTGTGTTTGCGTGGACTGAACAGTGGAGAGGAGGAGAGCACCTCATTATAAAGAACTTCTACCATACAGAGGCCCTGAGATCAGCCAGATTGCTCATCAGGAGCGCCAAGCTACTTAGTAATACGCAATGCAGGCAGCCATAGACGCATGTACACTGGCAAACACACACAACTCAAATCAAATCAAATCAAATGTTATTGGTCACATGCGCCGAATACAACAGGTGCAGACATTACAGTGAAATGCTTACTTACAGCCCTTAGCCAACAGTGCATTTATTTTTAACAAAAAAAGTAAAAATAAAACAACAACAAAAAAAGTGTTGAGAAAAGAAGTAAAATAAAATAACAGTAGGGAGGCTATATATACTGGGGGGTACCGGTGCAGAGTCAATGTGCGGGGGCACCGGCTAGTTGAGGTAGTTGAAGTAATATGTACATGTGGGTAGAGTTAAAGTGACTATGCATAAATAATTAACAGAGTAGCAGCAGCGTAAAAAGGATGGGGTGGGGGGGGCAGTGCAAATAGTCCGGGTAGCCATGATTAGCTGTTCAGGAGTCTTATGGCTTGGGGGTAGAAGCTGTTGAGAAGTCTTTTGGACCTAGACTTGGCACTCCGGTACCGCTTGCCGTGCGGTAGCTGAGATAACAGTCTATGACTAGGGTGGCTGGAGTCTTTGACAATTTTGAGGGCCTTCCTCTGACACCACCTGGTATAGAGGTCCTGGATGGCAGCAAACTTGGCCCCAGTGATGTACTGGGCCGTACGCACTACCCTCTGTAGTGCCTTGCGGTCGGAGGCCAAGCAGTTGCCATACCAGGCGGTGATGCAACCAGTCAGGATGCTCTCGATGGTGCAGCTGTAGAATTTTTTGAGGATCTGAGGACCCATGCCAAATCTTTTCAGTCTCCTGAGGGGGAATAGGCTTTGTCGTGCCCTCTTCACGACTGTCTTGGTGTGTTTGGACCATGATAGTTCGTTGGTGATGTGGACACCAAGGAACTTGAAGCTCTCAACCTGTTCCACTACAGCCCCGTCGATGAGAATGGGGGCGTGCTCAGTCCTCTTTTTTTTCCTGTAGTCCACAATCATCTCCTTTGTCTTGGTCACATTGAGGGAGAGGTTGTTGTCCTGGCACCACACGGCCAGGTCTCTGACCTCCTCCCTATAGGCTGTCTCGTCGTTGTCGGTGATCAGGCCTACCACTGTTGTGTCGTCGGCAAAATTAATGATGTTGTTGGAGTCGTGCCTGGCCATGCAGTCATGGGTGAACAGAGAGTACAGGAGGGGACTGAGCACGCACCCCTGAGGGGCCCCCGTGTTGAGGATCAGTGTGGCAGATGTGTTGTTACCTACCCTTACCACCTGGGGGCGGCCCGTCAGGAAGTCCACGATCCAGTTGCAGAGGGAGGTGTTTAGTCCCAGGATCCTTAGCTTAGTGATGAGCTTAGAGGGCACTATGGTGTTGAATGCTGAGCTGTAGTCAATGAATAGCATTCTCACGTAGGTGTTCCTCTTGTCCAGGTGGGAAAGGGCAGTGTGGAGTGCAATAGAGATTGCATCATCTGTGGATCTGTTGGGGCGGTATGCAAATTGGAGTGGGTCTAGGGTTTCTAGGATAATGCTGTTGATGTGAGCCATGACCAGCCTTTCAAAGCACTTCATGGCTACAGACGTCAGTGCTACGGGTTGGTAGTCATTTAGGCAGGTTATCTTAGAGTCCTTGGGCACGGGGACTATGGTGGTCTGCTTGAAACATGTTGGTATTACAGACTCAGTCAGGGACATGTTGAAAATATTAGTGAAGACACTTGCCAGTTGGTCAGCACATGCTCGGAGTACACGTCCTGGTAATCCGTCTGGCCCTGCGGCCTTGTGAATGTTGACCTGCTTAAAAGTCTTACTCACATCGGCTACGGAGAGCGTGATCACATAGTCATCCGGAACAGCTGGTGCTCTCATGCATGCTTCAGTGTTGCTTGCCTCGAAGCGAGCATAGAAGTGGTTTAGCTCGTCTGGTAGGCTTGTGTCACTGGGCAGCTCGCGGCTGTGCTTCCCTTTGTAGTCTGTAATAGTTTTCAAGCCCTGCCACATCCGACGAGCGTCAGAGCCAGTGTAGGACGATTCAATCTTAGTCCTGTATTGACTCTTTTTCTGTTTGATGGTTCGTCGGAGGGCATAGCGGGATTTCTTATAAGCGTCCGGGTTAGAGTCCCGTTCCTTGAAAGCGGCAGCTCTACCCTTTAGCTCAGTGCGAATGTTTCCTGTAATCCATGGCTTCTGGTTGGGGTATGTACGTACGGTCACTGTGGGGACGACATCATCGATGCACTTATTGATGAAGCCAGTGACTGATGTGGTGTACTCCTCAATGCTGTCTGAAGAATCTTGGAACATGTTCCAGTCTGTGCTAGCAAAACAGTCCTGTAGCTTAGCATCTGCGTCATCTGACCACTTTTTTATTAACCGAGTCACTGGTGCTTCCTGCTTTAGTTTTTGCTTATAAGCAGGAATCAGGAGGATAGAGTTATGGTCAGATTTGCCAAATGGAGGGCGAGGGAGAGCTTTGAATGCGTCTCTGTGTGTGGAGTAAAGGTGGTCTAGAGTTTTTTTTCCTCTGGTTGCACATTTAACATGCTGGTAGAAATTAGGTAGAACAGATTAAGTTTCCCTGCATTAAAGTCCCCGGCCACTAGGAGTGCTGCATCTGGATGAGCATTTTCCTGTTGATTTATGGCCTTGTACAACTCATTCAGTGCAATCTTAATGCCAGCATTGGTTTGTGGTGGTAAATAGACAGCTATGAAAAATATAGATGAAAACTCTCTTGGTAAATAGTGTGGTCTACAGCTTATCATAAGATACTCTACCTCAGGCGAGTAAAACCTCGAGACTTCCTTAGTATTTGAACACACCATCCACACACCATCCTCCCTCTCATACCACCTCTCACTGTGTTTGTTTTCACAAAGGAAAACAAAAGCTGATATCACTCTCTGTTCTCCTCCAAATACAGCATAGTTAAGAGGGGAATTAAACTTTCCTCTGTTGTTCTCACTCTGTTGTTGTACCACAGTCTGAGTTGGGTGTGTGTGTGAGTGTGCGAGTGCGTGTGAGAGTGTGCATGTGCGTGTGTGCTCTGTTGAAGTCAGAGTCTGAAAGATGACTCATCTACACTACAAAGATAGATAGTCCATAATTGTTGTTGATTGTAGCTGCTCTCTCTGATGAGGAAGAGGATGAGACCATGAAATAGACTTATATGACTACCTGACTACTCTGTCTGCATCACAAGTGGCACCCTATTCCCTATATAGTGCACTACTTTTGACCAGGGCCCATCAGGCTCCAGGTCAAATGTAGTGCACTATACAGGGGATAGGGTACCATTGTTAACTCTTGTTTCCTTAAAAACAAGAGCCTAGACTCATTAATAGATAACTGTGGTTTCACTTATGATGAACACAAACTGAGCAAAAGATCAGAGGATTGGAGAGACCAGCTATTTGTCTATAACACTCAACATAAACCGTCTTTGGCTCTCTGTCATGTAGGCCAATGACGTTGGTTCAGCATTATGGTACAATCGGCCACTTAGTCCATAGAGGAAATTAAGACAAGTGTATGATGTTTAATTTGGCCTTTAGGTATACAGACATTTTACTCTGCTATTTGAATAGACTGACTGACCCCTTCTAACTGTATTTGAAACAGTTGGTTGTGTGGGTTATGCTGAGGTGGCAGGTCTGTCTCACCGTCAGTAAGTTCTTTGCTTGCGTGCGTTCCCAACCGTATCTTCACCCACACCAAAAGAGCTGCAATTCCTCCACCTTCCTCTTCCTCCTCTCCTCCCTCCTCCCTCACTCATTAGTTTTTCCTAAATGGTAAAGGTGGTTTGTGCTGGCACATCACGGCACAGCAGGCGTTTGGGTCCTGGAGTAGACAGCTGCCCCCCCCCCCCTCTCCCCCAGCACCTATTAGGGTGATTATCAGTGGTGTCAATCAGAGGCCCGTCCTCCACTGGCCTGGAGGGGCTGAGTTGATGGACAGATCCAGAGGTCCACTGAGACTGAGAGAAGAGGGGAGAGGAGTGGGGAGCGGAAGGGAGAGGAGAGGTGCATGCAGCATGCTTTCACCACCTGGACAGGAGAGAGTAGACTGGAGTAGGAGAGAAAATAGCAGCCCAAGTGTTGTCTGGGGGGACTGTCTTTCCTTTTTAGACCTAGTTGCAGCTTCCTCCCAATCAGATGTTATTAACTTATTTTGTTGTCCCTTTTTTACCATCTTCCTAACAACTCAGGCTACTGTAGACCCTATCTAATCATTGACTCGAGGTAATATGATGTCCTCATCTGGACAGTCCACAGGACACATCGGGACAATGGGAGGGACTTCAGGACATATCAGGGTGGGTTGGGGGGACATTTGTTTCAGCAGGACAGACAGGATGAAGCTAATACAACTATGTTTTTTATAAGCTCAGGAGAGAAAAAGCTTTTCTCTTTCATGTTGTTCAAAGCCTTTTATTCTCTCCTTGTCCCCTTTCTTCTCTTTCTACTACCTTTATCATTATTTTCCTTTCGTCATTTTCTCTGTTCTCTCCATCCCTCCAGTCTTGTGGTGTTTCCTTCTGCTTTAGTATCAGCTCATTACTGTGAATAAATAGTATTTCTGGGCAGAAGTGTTAAATATTCCTGTTATCTTTAAAGGGCCAGCTGCAGTGGCTGCAGCTGCAGCTAGCTAGCTAGCTGCATGGAGCCACCATTAACATGGCACCTGGAAAGAGTTTTTAAACAAGCGCTAACCGCTAGCAAGCAGGCAGGCAGGCCTAATCTCTTTAGTTTTCAAACGCCATACAGCTTGATCAACCAATGTCTATTTTCTACTGTTTGGACTGTCTGTCTGTTATTGTTCAGCAATTATGGAGTGAATGCATCACAAGCATGACAAGTAAAATCAGTCAGTCAGACATTGGAAGTGTTTTTTATTTGGCACCGTTTGCAGTTCATATTTCTTTATTAAACTGTTTATTTAACCTTTATTTAACTAGGCAAGACAATTAGGAATGAATTATTATTTACAATGATGACCTGCACAATGATGTGGAAAGTCACAATGTGTGAGGGGGGGGGGGGGGCTTAAACTGCATCCCTGTCTCACCCCACAGCCCTGTGGAAAGAAATGTGTGTGTTTTTTGCCAATTTTAACCGCACACTTGTTGTTTGTGTACATGGATTTTATAATGTCATATGTTTTCCCCCAACCCCACTTTCCATCAATTTGTATATCAGACCCTCATGCCAAATTGAGTCAAAAGCTTTTTTGAAATCAACAAAGCATGAGAAGACTTTGCCTTCGTTTTGGTTTGTTTGTTTGTCAATTAGGGTGTGCAGGGTGAATACGTGGTCTGTCGTACTGTAATTTGGTAAAAAGCCAATTTGACATTTGCTCAGTACATTGTTTTCACTGAGGAAATTAACTAGTCTGCTGTTAATGATAAAGGTTGCTGTTGACGCATATCCCACGGTAGTTATTGGGGTCAAATTTGTCTAAACTTTTGTGGATTGGGGTGATCAGTCCCGGGTTCCAAATATTGGGGAAGATGCCAGAGCTAAGGATGATGTTAAAGAGTTTGAATTTGTGGTCTGTATATTTTATCATTTCATTGAGGATACCATCAACACCACAGGCCTTTTTTGGGTTGGAAGGTTTGTATTTTGTCCTGTAGTTCATTCAAGGTAATTGGAGAATCCAGTGGGTTCTGATAGTCTTTAATAGTTGATTCTAAAATGTGGATTTGATCATGTATATTTTTTTGCTGTTTGTTCTTTGTTATAGGGCCAAAAAGATTGGAGAAGTGATTTACCCATACATCTCCGTTTTGGATAGATAGCTCTTCGTGTTGTTGTTTGTTTAGTGTTTTCCAATTTTCCCAGAAGTGGTTAGAGTCTATGGATTCTTCAATTACATTGAGCTGATTTCTGACATACTGTTCCTTCTTTTTCCCTAGTGTATTTCTGTTTTTTTTAGTGATTCACCATAGTGAAGGCGTAGGCTCAGGTTTTCTGGGTCTCTATGTTTTTGGTTGAATAGGTTTCTCAATTTCTTTCTTAAGATTTTGCATTCTCAAATCAAATCAAATCAAATTTTATTTGGCACATACACGTGTTTAGCAGATGTTATTGTGGGTGTATCGTAATGCCTGTGCTTCTAGCTCCGACAGTGCAGTAATATCTAACAAGTAATATCTAACAATTTCACAACATATACCCTATACACACAAATCTAGTAAGGAATGGAATTTAAGAATATATACATATATGGACAAGCAATGACAGAGCTGCATGGATCAAGATACAGTAGAATATTATAGACTAGAGTACAGTATATAAATATGAGATGAGTAGTGCAAGATATGTAAACATTATTAAAGTGACTGTAAGCATTATTAAAGTGACTAGTGTTCCATTTCTTAAAGTGGCCAGTGATTTCAATAGGCAGCAACAGCCTCTAATGTGCTAGTGATGGCTATTTAACAGTCTGATGGCCTTGAGATAGAAGCTGTTTTTCATTCTCTCGGTCCCAGCTTTGATGCAACTGTACTAACCTCGCCTTCTGGATGATAGTGGGGTAAACAGGCAGTGTCCTTGATGATCTTTTTGGCCTTCCTGTGATATCGGGTGCTGTAGGTGTCTTGGAGGGCGGGTAGTTTGCCCCCGGTAATGCGTCCGGCAGACCGCACCACCCTCTGGAGATCCCTGCAGTTGCGGGCGGTGCAGTTGCCGTACTAGGTGGTGATACAGCCCGACAGGATGCTCTCAATTGTGCATCTGTAAAGGTTTGTGAGGGTTTTAGAAGCCAAGCCAAATTTCTTCAGCCTCCTGAGGTTGAAGAGGCTCTGTTGCGCCTTCTTCACCACACTGTCTGCGTGGGTGGACCATTTCAGTTCGTCAGTGATGTGTACGCCAAGCAACTTGAAGCTTTCCACATTCTCCACTACGCTCCCGTCGATGTGGATAGGGGGGTGCACCCTCTGCTGTTTCCTGAAGTCCACGATCATCTCCTTTGTTTTGTTGACATTGAGTGAGAGGTTATTTTCCTGGCACCACACTCCCAGAGCCCTCACCTCCTCCCTGTAGGGTGAACAGGGAGTACAGGAGGGGGCTGAGCACTCACCCTTGTGGGGCCCCAGTATTGAGGATCAGTGAAGTGGAGATGTTGTTTCCTACCTTCACCACCTGGGGGCGGCCCGTCAGGAAGTCTAGGACCCAGTTGCACAGGGCGGGGTTCAGACCCAGGGCCTCGAGCTTAATGATGAGTTATAGTCAATGAACATCATTCTTACATAGGTATTCCTCTTGTCCAGATGGGATAGGGCAGTGTGCAGTGTGATGGCGATTGCATCGTCTGTGGATGTATTGGGTCTAGGGTGACAGGTAAGGTAGAGGTGATATGATCCTTGACTAGTCTCTCAAAGCACTTCATGATGACAGAGGTGAGTGCTACAGGGCGATAGTCATTTAGTTCAGTTACCTTTGCTTTCTTGGGTACAGGAACAATGGTGGCCATCTTGAAGCATGTGGGAACAGCAGACTGGGAAAGGGAGAGATTGAATATGTCGGTAAACACACCAGCCAGCTGGTCTGTGCGTGCTCTGGGGACCCGGCTAGGGATGCCTTCTGGGCCGGCAGCCTTGCGGGGGTTAACATGCTTAAATGTCTTACTCACGTCGGCCATGGAGAAGGAGAGGCCACAGTCCTTTGTAGTGGGCCTCGTCGGTGGCACTGTGTTATCCTCAAAGCGGACGAAGAAGGTGTTTAGCTTGTCTGGAAGCGAGACGTCGGTGTCGGCGACGTTGCTGTTTTTCCTTTTGTAGTCCGGGATTGTCTGTAGACCCTGCCACATACATCTCGTGTCTGAGCCGTTGAATTGCGACTCCACTTTGTCTCTATACTGAAGTTTTGCCAGTTTAATTGCCTTGCGGAGTGAATAGCTACACTGTTTGTATTCTGCCATATTCCCACCTTGCCATGGTTAAATGTGGTGGTTCGCGCTTTCAGTTTTACACGAATGCTGCCATCTATCCACGGTTTCTGGTTAGGGTAGGTTTTAATAGTCACAGTTGGCACAACATCACCTATACACTTCCTGATAAACTCAGTCACCGTTTCAGTGTATTCACCTAAATTATTTTCGCAAGCTACCCGGAACATATCCCAGTCCGTGTGATCAAAACAATCTTGAAGTTTGGATTCCGATTGGTCAGACCAGCGTTGAATAGTCCTTAGCACGGGTACTTCCTGTTTGAGTTTCTGCCTATATGAAGGGATGAGCAAAATGGAGTCGTGGTCAGATTTGCCGAAAGGAGGGCAGGGGAGGGCCTTATAACCATCCCGGAAGTTCGAATAGCAGTGGTCAAGGATTTTAGCAGCGTGAGTACAACAGTCGATATGTTCATAGAACTTCGGCAGCCTAGTCCTCAAATTTGCTTTGTTAAAATCCCCGGCTACAATAAATGCAGCCTCAGTATATGTGATTTCCAGTTTGCATAAAGTCCAGTGAAGTTCTTTTGAGGGCCGTCGTGGTATCAGCTTGAGGGGGGATATACACGGCCGTGACTATAACCGAAGAAAATTCTCTTGGGAGATAATATGGTCGGCATTTGTTGTGAGGTATTCTAGGTCGGGTGAACAGAAGGACTTGAGTTCCTGTATGTTACTACAATTACACCATGAGTCGTTAATCATGAAACACACACCTCCGCCCTTCTGCTTCCTGGAGAGATATTTATTCCTGTCTGCGCGATGAACTGAGAACCCATCTGGCTGGACCGATTTCGACAGAATATCCCCAGAGAGCCATGTTTCCATGAAACAAAGTATGTTACCGGCCCTGATGTCTCTCTGAAAATAAATCCTTGACCGGAGCTCGTCGAGCTTGTTAACCAGAGACTGAACATTAGCAAGTAGTATACTTGGAAGCGGTGGATGGTGTGCGCGCCTCCTAAGTTGAACCAGCAAGACGCTCTGAGGGCCTCAAGGGATCTGCTTCGGGAAAGTCGTATTCCTGGTCGTAATGCTGGTGAGTTACCGCCGCTCTGATATCCAATAGTTTTTCCCAGCTGTATGTAATGATACAAAACACTTTCTGAGCTAATAATGTAAAAATTTATACATAAAAAAACTAAATACCGCAAAGTTTCCTAAGAGCTAGTCGCGAGGCCGCCATTTGTCATTGTTGTTACTTTTCTTCGGTTTTCGGTTTTCTGTTAGAGATTTTTAGATTTGATAGGGAAGCTGAGAGGTCAAATATACTGTTTAGGTTTTCTACTGCCAAGTTTACACCTTCACTATTACAGTGGAACGTTTTGTCCAGGAAGTTGTTTAAAAGGGATTGAATTTGTTGTTGCCTAATTGTTTTTTGGTAGGTTTCGACACTACTTTCCTTCCATCTATAGCATTTCTTAATATTATTCAGTTATTTTGGCTTTGATGCCTCATGATTGAGTATTGCTCTGTTCAAGGAGACTGTGATTTTGCTGTGGTCTGATAGGGGTGTCAGTGGGCTGACTGTGAACGCTCTGAGAGACTCTGGGTTGAGGTCAGTGATAAAGTAGTCTACAGTACTACTGCCAAGAGATGAGCTATATGTGTACCTACTATAGGAGTCCCCTCAAAGCCTACCATTGACTATGTACATACCCATCGTGCGACATAGTTGCAGGAGTTGTGACCCGTTTTTGTTGGTTATGTTGTCGTAGTTGTGCCTAAGGGGGCATATGGGGGAGGGAATGCTGTCACCTCCAGGTAGGTGTTTGTCCCCCTGTGTGCTGAGGGTGTCAGGTTCTTGTCCAGTTCTGGCATTTAGGTTGCCACAGACTAGTACATGTCCCTGGGTCTGGAAATGATTGATTTCCCCCTCCAGGATGGAGAAGCTGTCTTCATTAAAGTATGGGGATTCTAGTGGGGGGATATAAGTAGCACACATGAGGACATTTTTCTCTGTTGAAATAATTTCCTTTTGAATTTCTAGCCAAATGTAAAATGTTTCTGTTTTGATTAATTTAATAGCGTGAGTTAGGTCTGCTCTATACCAAATTAGCATACCCCCTGAGTCACTTCCCTGTTTCACACCTGGTAGTAGATGGGACTACCAGTTCTCTGTAACCTAGAGGGCAACCAGTGGGTCCGTCTCCTCTATACCATGTTTCTTGTAGGATGACAATGTCTGTATTTCTTTGGTGAAGTCCAGGTTCCTGCTCTTTAGGCCAAAGGCAGATGACAGGCCTTGGATATTCCATGATGAGATAGTGAAGGCTTTGTGTTCCATAAAGTGTCTAATGTTGTTGGTCGTGTGGTTTGGCCCCAGGCCAGTAAATGTGAGCAGAGCCTGCTGAGCATCTGGTACATGCCATTGGCTTGGGCTAGTGTCAAAGTGGGGGTTGGGCCTGTTTGCCTGCACACGGCCTGGGCGTATGTGTGACTTTTGAGGCCCTCTTTGTGGGAGTAGGGGGCATGGGGTGGGTAGGAGGGGCATAGATCTGATCTGAGGGGGCCTAAATGGGGTGTGGGCATGGTTGACTTGGGGGGGTGTTAATTGGTTGGGGTGGGGGTGGGGGTGTGGATGTGGCTGGTGGTGCTGTGGTCTGGATGTAGGTTCTCTCGGTGGGGGTCCTCTATGTGTAGGTCCGGGGAAGGGGTCTGCGGTGTGGTGTCTGTTGGTGTGGTGTCTGTTGATATGTTGCTCCTGTGTGAGATGTTGGGTCACCAGAGTTTAGACACTGTGTGTTTGGGAAAAAGTTTATTTTCTTGTATGTATTTCCCGTTTGAGTCCATAAGGAGTACAATCTGTCACTTGTGTATGTCCTCAGTGGGTGTGGAGGGGTCGTCAGGAGGGCTATCAGGGTGGCTGACAGGGGGGGTGCTCAGAGGGGTTGGGATCCCCTGGGCTTGGGGTTCTTCATTTGTTTGTCCGGCTGTGATGTCGAGGCTATAGTCAGGGTCTAGGGTGTACTGTTCTGCTGCGGTGTCGAGACTTTCGTCAGGATCTGAAGTGGGCTGTTCTGCTGGCTTCTCTGCGGGGATGTTGTCTCACTACAGTCCAGAGTGAAGATATGTCTCTCTCCACCTCCAGCTCTCCAGGTCTAGTTAAGGGGGTGTTGTTGTGCTGGACTGTTGTCTGGGTCTGTGCTGACTGGAGTGTAATCACCTGCTGTTCCAGCTCCACCTGTCTTACCTCCAGCTGGGTGAATTTATCCTTAATTTCAGTGAGGGAGTAGTACTCTGTGCTGGGAAGTTGACTTTCTGCTTGGGGTTTCTCGTCTGTGGGGTTATTTAATTAAGAGGTCTGGTCTGACCCTCTCGGGGTGGGGGTATCTTTCTCAAGGGAGAGCTTCTCCTGCTGAGCTATTTCTTTGATTAGGTGAAAGTCCAGCTGAAACTGTTTGGGGTTGCCCTGTACCAATACTGTTCCAGACTTATAGAGATTTGTATTAGCTGACTCAGAGTCCTCATTGTCTAGTATCCTGAGTTTCCACCCATCGCTAACCCCCCCCTTAACAGAAGGGTAGTGTGCTAATATAGCACTGTGCCATGCCAGGGGATGGTCTGTGTGGAAGATAAGGTTGCTTATGTTCCTATTTTTATAAAAGACAGCAAGTGTCTCTTGATTTTCCATAAGGAGCTTCATTTTGTGCTCTTTTCGTGTCTTATCATTCTTTACATACAGAGGGTACTGTATTTTAATTACCTGAACAGTGGGAGGGTGCTTCTAAGGCCTCTCCATTTGGTTGGGGTAGACTGTGTGACTCTCCTGCCATTGTTGGGCTCAAGGGCTTTGACACCGCTCACATCACACGTCAATGCTAATTGAAGTTGTATCTCTTTGTCCTAGCAAGCTTGGTAGCCTTAGCATTCAGTCCTTATGAAGTCAAATACAGTGGGGAGAACAAGTATTTGATACACTGCCGATTTTGCAGGTTTTCCTACTTACAAAGCATGTAGAGGTCTGTAATTTTTATCATAGGTACACATCAACTGTGAGAGACGGAATCTAAAACAAAAATCCAGAAAATCACATTGTATGATTTTAAAGTAATTAATTTGCATTTTATTGCATGACATAAGTATTTGATCACCTACCAACCAGTAAGAATTCCGGCTCTCACAGACCTGTTTTTCTTTAAGAAGCCCTCCTGTTCTCCACTCATTACCTGTATTAACTGCACCTGTTTGAACTCGTTACCTGTATAAAAGACACCTGTCCACACACTCAATCAAACACTCCAACCTCTCCACAATGGCCAAGACCAGAGAGCTGTGTAAGGACATCAGGGATACAATTGTAGACCTGCACAAGGCTGGGATGGGCTACAGGACAATAGGCAAGCAGCTTGGTGAGAAGTCAACAACTGCGCATGTCCAGGCCCGTCTGAAGTTTGCCAATGACCATCTGGATGATCCAGAGGAGGAATGGGAGAAGGTCATGTGGTCTGATGAGACAAAAATATAGCTTTTTGGTCTAAACTACACTCGCTGTGTTTGAAGGAGGAAGAAGGATGAGTACAACCCCAAGAACACCATCCCAACCGTGAAGCATGGAGGTGGAAACATCATTCTTTGGCGATGCTTTTCTGCAAAGGGGACAGGACGACTGCACCGTATTGAGGGGAGGATGGATGGGGCCATGTATCACGAGATCTTAGCCAACAACCTCCTTCCCTCAGTAAGAGCATTGAAGATGGGTCGTGGCTGGTTCTTCCAGCATGACAACGACCCGAAACACACAGCCAGGGCAACTAAGGAGTGGCTCCGTAAGAAGCATCTCAAGGTCCTGGAGTGGCCTAGCCAGTCTCCAGACCTGAACCCAATAGAACATCTTTGGAGGGAGCTGAAAGTCCGTATTGCCCAGCGACAGCCCCGAAACCTGAAGGATCTGGAGAAGGTCTGTATGGAGGAGTGGGCCAAAATCCCTGCTACAGTGTGTGCAAACCTGTTCAAGACCTACAGGGAACGTATGATCTCTGTAAGTGCAAACAAAGGTTTCTGTACCAAATATTAAGTTCTGCTTTTCTGATGTATCAAATACTTATGTCATGCAATAAAATGCAAATTAATTACTTAAAAATCATACAATGTGATTTTCTGGATTTTTGTTTTAGATTCCGTCTCTCACAGTTGAAGTGTACCTATGATAAAAATTACAGACCTCTCCATGCTTTGTAAGTAGGAAAACCTGCAAAATCGGCAGTGTATCAAATACTTGTTCTCCCCACTGTATATCATTGTAATGCATTTTTCTTCCTGGCTTTTGAAAGTAAAAAATTGCTTCAGACTAAACATTACTCACTCGGTTCCAGGTTGGATGGTGTTTTCAGGTTTCTGTTTGTTTGCCAGAGCATTTGCTGTATAGCTTGGGAATAGGTCAGACATCTTGCTGCTGTGATTGCACACTGTCGTATTTCACCCAATAGATATGGGAGTTTATCCAAATATGGTCATACATTTGGCAGGAAGTTAGGAAGTGCAGCTCAGTTTCCACCTCATTTTGTGGGCAATGTGCACATAGCCTGTCTTCTCTTGTCTGTACATAGTCAAAGCTTTCCTTAATTTTGTGTCAGTCACAGTGGTCAGGTATTCTGCCACTCACTCGATGTTGGTGAAGGTGTACAGGAAGGAGTAAAACACCCTGAATAAAGCTGGGACAGGTGCCAAACTCTCTCTCTCTCTCTCTCTCTCTCTCTCTCTCTCTCTCTCTCTCTCTCTCTCTCTCTCTCTCTCTCTCTCTCTCTCTCTCTCTCTCTCTCTCTCTCTCTCTCTCTCTCTCTCTCTCCCTCTCTCAATATGCTAGCCTAATGTTTTGTTTTTCACTGCTCTCCAAGCACCCAGCATTGTTTAACCCCAACTGTCATCCCTCTCTTTTGGTATTCACTATGTTTTCATTCCATCCCATTAAATGCCAATCTCTCCTCTTCTTCTTTATTTCTACACTTGTTGGACAACTCTGCCACTTTTTTCTCTTCCTCTTCCAATAGTGATTAGTCCAGCCAAATAGCTGGTATTAGCTATTTGTAAAAATCTGTCTCTCCTTTGCCAGCTTGAGCAGATGCTCAAATGAACCATCCAAGCTAGAAATTCAACTAGCAGGAAGATAGGAATTGGAAGAAAAGAGAAGAGAAGAAAACGAGAGAGGGAAAGAGAGGAAAGAAAGAGATTATGAGAGGGGAAAACAGCAAAACAGGTTTGTTTGAAAGTTAGAGACAGAGAGAGAGAGAGAGAGAGAGAGAGAGAGAGAGAGAGAGAGAGAGAGAAGGAGGGAGAGGGGGAGAAAGAAAAGGGAGAGAGAGAAGGAGAGGGAAATATATAAGGATAAGAAATGGCAAATTCTTAGTTTTAGACAATTAGTGTGGGAAGCCACTGGTAATTAACTCTCCAGGGACCCAGAGGAATAGTCATGCACTCGTTTACATAATGAGGATGAGAGGGGAGAGCTCCCTCTCTTTCCTCCCTCCCTTCTCTCTCTCTCTCTCTCTCTCTCCGCTATGGCCCCGTGGACCAAGAGAAAGATGCCTATGAGTAATTCCTCGCCCAGACAAAAAAAGACCATAATTTTCTAAAATGTAATCTATAGAATAGTTCTTTGGAGGAACGATATTTTACAAATATTTTATATTTCTAAAAGCTTAATTGAGAAATTATTTATTAAAGTAAACCAGGCCTCCTATTAAACTCAATAGTGTTTCATCTGTAGGTGCTACAAAGCTAACATTGGTGTCATATGAAGCTTTACCGCTTGCTCTACAATATGAGCAGTATTGTGATTTCAATAACTTTTTTTACATTAGTTTATGAACATTGAAAAACATAAACATGAATATTGAAAATATATAATTCTTTATTAGGCACATTTGTTCAATATACTGTATGTTTTAGCATAGTATACTCTACGGGAATATCGATGTTCCAGAGTGGGATGCTTTTAGAGTTATGATCCAATTTGTAAGCATTACAAACAGAGTGAACGTGAGAATGGATTCAAAATGGTCGTTCCCTTCTGGTGATCTGCAGGATGTGCAATGATACAATTAAAAGGAGGGCTGTGATTGGTTACGTTGCCTACTATGCCAATTTCTCTGTATAAAATGGGCCATAACTTTAAAACTAGCAGAGATCCCACTCTGGAACTCGTATACAGTGGGGAAAAAATGTATTTAGTCAGCCACCAATTGTGCAAGTTCTCCCACTTAAAAAGATGAGAGAGGCCTGTAATTTTCATCATAGGTACACGTCAACTATGACAGACAAAATTAGATTTTTTTTCTCCAGAAAATCACATTGTAGGATTTTAATGAATTTATTTGCAAATTATGGTGGAAAATAAGTATTTGGTCTATAACAAAAGTTTCTCAATACTTTGTTATATACCCTTTGTTGGCAATGACACAGGTCAAACGTTTTCTGTAAGTCTTCACAAGGTTTTTACACATTGTTGCTGGTATTTTGGCCCATTCCTCCATGCAGATCTCCTCTAGAGCAGTGTTGTTTTGGGGCTGTCGCTGGGCAACACAGACTTTCAACTCCCTCCAAAGATGTTCAATGGGGTTGAGATCTGGAGACTGGCTAGGCCACTCCAGGACCTTGAAATGCTTCTTACGAAGCCACTCCTTCGTTGCCCGGGCGGTATGTTTGGGATAATTGTCATGCTGAAAGACCAAGACACGTTTCATCTTCAATGCCCTTGCTGATTGAAGGAGGTTTTCACTCAAAATCTCACGATACATGGCCCCATTCATTCTTTCCTTTACACGGATCAGTCGTCCTGGTCCCTTTGCAGAAAAACAGCCCCAAAGCATGATGTTTCCACCCCCATGCTTCACAGTAGGTATGGTGTTCTTTGGATGCAACTCAGCATTCTTTGTCCTCCAAACACGACGAGTTGAGTTTTTACCAAAAAGTTATATTTTGGTTTCATCTGACCATATGACATTCTCCCAATCCTCTTCTGGATCATCCAAATGCACACTAGCAAACTTCAGACGGGCCTGGACATGTACTGGCTTAAGCAGGGGGACACGTCTGGCACTGCAGGATTTGAGTCCCTGGCGGCGTAGTGTGTTACTGATGGTAGGCTTTGTTACTTTGGTCCCAGCTCTCTGCAGGTCATTCACTAGGTCCCCCCGTGTGGTTCTGGCTCACCGTTCTTGTGATCATTTTGACCCCACGGGGTGAGATCTTGCGTGGAGCCCCAGATCGAGGGAGATTATGAGTGGTCTTGTATGTCTTCCATTTCCTAATAATTGCTCCCACAGTCTTCAAACCAAGCTGCTTACCTATTGCAGATTCAGTCTTCCCAGCCTGGTGCAGGTCTACAATTTTGTTTCTGGTGTCCTTTGTCAGCTCTTTGGTCTTGGCCATAGTGGAGTTTGGAGTGTGACTGTTTGAGGTTGTGGACAGGTGTCTTTTATACTGATAACAAGTTCAAACAGGTGCCATTAATACAGGTAACGAGTGGAGGACAGAGGAGCCTCTTAAAGAAGAAGTTACAGGTCTGTGAGAGCCAGAAATCTTGGTTGTTTGTAGGTGACCAAATACTTATTTTCCACCATAATTTTCAAATAAATTCATTAAAAATCCTACAATGTGATTTTCTGGATTTCTTTTTCTCAATTTGTCTGTCATAGTTGACGTGTACCTATGATGAAAATTACAGGCCTCTCTCATCTTTTTAAGTGGGAGAACTTGCACAATTGGTGGCTGACTAAATACTTGTTTTCCCCACTGTATGCCCATATAGTATATTATGTACAGTATATATACTAAGAAATTAGCAAAATCAATGTTTATATTTTAGCATATTCATAAATTAATGTATTACATTTTCATTGAAATCAAAATATTACTCATATTACAGAGCAAGTGGTAAAGCTTCATATGAAAAATATATGTCAACAATCCTTCCTCTAAAGGATTATTCTATGGATTACATTCAGTGAAAATTCCCCAAATCCTGATATTTTTTTGTCTGGGTTTCATGAGGAATCACTCATTTCCCACTCTTTCCCTCTTTCCCTCTATCTATCTATCTATCTATCTATCTATCTATCTATCTATCTATCTATCTATCTATCTATCTATCTATCTATCTATCTATCTATCTATCTATCTATCTATCTATCTATCTATCTATCTATCTATCTATCTATCTATCTATCTATCTATCTATCTATCTATCTATCTATCCACCTATCCACCTACCTACCTACCTACCTACCTACCTACCTACCTACCTACCTACCTACCTACCTACCTACCTACCTACCTACCTACCTACCTACCTACCTACCTATCCACCTACCTACCTACCTACCTACCTTCCTACCTACCTACCTACCTACCTACCTACCTACCTACCTACCTACCTACCTACCTACCTACCTACCTACCTACCTACCTACCTACCTACCTACCTACCTACCTACCTACCTACCTACCTACCTACCTATCCACCTACCTACATATCCACCTACCTACCTATCCACCTACCTACCTATCCACCTACCTACCTACCTACCTACCTACCTACCTACCTACCTACCTACCTACCTACCTACCTACCTACCTACCTACCTACCTACCTACCTACCTACCTACCTACCTACCTACCTACCTACCAACCTACCTACCTACCTACCTACCTATCTACCTACCTACCTACCTACCTATCCACCTACCTACCTACCTACCTACCTACCTACCTACCTACCTACCTACCTACCTACCTACCTACCTACCTACCTACCTACCTACCTACCTACCTACCTACCTACCTACCTACCTACCTACCTACCTACCTACCTACCTACCTACCTACCTACCTACCTACCTACCTATCCACCTACCTACCTATCCACCTACCTACCTACATGCCTACTTACCTACCTACCTACCTACCTACCTACCTACCTACCTACCTACCTACCTACCTACCTACTCTCTCCAATCTGGCCCCCTGGACCAAGAGAGATGTATATCAGGGCTGGACATTCAGGTAAATTTGCCACTACCAAATGAAAACTACTGGCACGAATGACAAAATTACTGGTCCGGCCCAAGAATATAGTAAAGCAAGTTATGCATGCAAAATTTCAATCAGGGGTGTTTTCATGTTTCATTTGCTATTCATGTTTCATCTGATATTTGAACTGATTGTTTGGAACACAAAAATAAAACCATCCCCTCTCTCAATGATGACATATAACCTTAACATATGAAACCGTTTAAAATTTAATATTCCCAAGAAATGAGCCCAATAACATATTGCTGAAAAGTAATATCTTTAGGGTCTGTACATGGTCCATATTGCAGGCAGGTGTGCTATTTTAGCAATAAGCATTATCACTTGTAGCCTGATGTAGCATCGTTGCTCATTGGCATTGTTTACCCCAATTGGCTAATCATTAGCTAGATCACAGGCTCTAAATATGACGTTGTTGCTTGTTTAATGTCCCCCCCCCAAAAAAAGTGTAATTGTGTGAATTTTACAGTGAATATAGGCCTACCGATTATGCACTGGAATGGCCATGACGTGCTTCCTACGGTTACTTTTTTTATTGTCATGCCAAACATGCCAGATTGTAAAACTCTTCCAATTGAGTTGAGGAATAAATCAAACAGCACTGGAAAGCTGGGATCCCCCTCTTTTCAATAATCACCATGAAAACTATTGTCTTGTCCCGAGATTGCATTTAGGAATATTGCACAGTGACTGGGCTTATTAGAACACATTTCTTTCCATGGAGCAACCAGCTGTATGAGGAGTTGCGCACTCTTGTCACCCGATATCCCGCGGATAAATTAAAGACTTATTAACAGCTTCGGGAATTAATCTTTTTTTACAACAGAATAGCATTATTACAGTATTCATATATTTTTTTCTGTATATTTTTAACCAACAAGTGATTTGTGTCTTGACAGGCAAGCAGCTTCAAAGTGTAGGCCTACGTAAACCTGTATTTGCTAATAATGGCATTGCTGTGCAGTGGCGTGTATTTATGGGTGCCAAGGGAGAAATTATACACATTTGTGCAAATCCAAATTGTTATTTCAGATTGATGTCAGCCGCTCTTTTTTTCTTTCCCTCTCCTGTTTCTTTGAAAGCTTTGTTTACTAATGGAAATGTATGATAATCCTTCATTCTTCTCTTCTTTCATCTCTCTGTCATTTGGCCTGTGCCAACACACCAGCAATCTTATTCACATTTCATGTCTTTGAGCAGGTGCTGGATGTCATAGAACAGGTTCAGCAAATGATAAAAAGAGACAACGATTCAACCCCTCAGGACTTGATCAGGTTAGACCGTGTGTGTGTGTGTGTGTGTAGGTAAGTAGGTACTGTAGGAGAGGACCATTAGACAGGTGCATGCTGGAAAAAACTACGGCCCTGACCTGAGTTTGTGATATCATTATCAAGAGTTTTTATACTCTTCGACTACTCTTTTCTTTTTAACACAGGTTCCATTTAGCTAAGGGGCGGTGAGCGAGTGAAGAAGATACAACGTATCTGCAGGGTTGTGTGTTTTCTCACTGCCGTGCCTCTTTTTTTCCTCTCCATTCCTTACCTTTGATGGCGATGTACAGTCTGGATTAAAGCTTTAAGTTCACTTCCTGTTTCATTAAAGGAGCTTTAATTTAATTAACCAACGCGGCATAAGCTCCCTCCGCGAGCTCCGCGAGCTATCGGGCCCCTCACACACACACACACTCTGTTCCTGACTGAAGGTTTCCGACGCTCCGAGGGATAATTTTTTTTGTTGAAAGAATATCTCCTGGTCTCCAAGGAGGAAGTGTCCTTTTAATCAGGCCTCCACTTAGATCCAATTAACATCTCAGCAGAGAGGAGAAGAGAGGAGAATGTGGGGCGGTACAGGCAGAGACACACATCACAGCCTAGCGCTTAGTGCCAGCTATACCCTGTGCAGGCTGTACCTAGGTCAGATGTTAACCAGAATATTAGCCAGAATACCATGACCTGAATGGCATAAGCTTTTACGGTAATATAATATTGCCACACTGATTAGCCACAGTCTAGCAGGTGCTTGATATAATGTCGTACTGAGAGATTGGATTTGATTTGAGATACATACATCTATGTCCTTACTGTCCTATGTTCCTTTCACCAATGCGTGAGGAACTGAAAGCATCCCATATTCCCATCCCCAACATCCCGTGGCTTGTGTTTCTTTCCCATTGATTGGTTGGTTGGAGGCCCATGTCAGGATGTCAGGGGATGGGTGGCAGCCTCATTCTGTCACAGTGTGGACAGACAGGGGTTAGGATACATGCCCTCTCATGACCGTCACTCATATCACAGCCCTCAAACTATGGCAAAGTCATGAGACGAGATCAGTCCTTAATAACTAAAAAACAGGGAAGGAGTAAAAAAATAAAAATGTGTATAAATCTTTGTCCATCCGGCCGGCAGTATCAATCTATCTTGTCTGTCTGTCTGTTTGTCTGTTTGTTTGTCTGTCTATCTGTCTGTTTTTTCTTTAGATGCTTTTAACATAATTCCATAACATTCCATAATTCCATAATTCTTAACAAGCATTATTGTTCTACTAGGTCATATCAAGATAGCACAACACTAGCTGTAACTCAGTCTCTCCTTCTTTCTCTCTCTCTCCCTCTCCTCTCTCTCCTCTTCTTATCCTACAATCAGTGTTATTTAATGGGCTCCTGCAGGCTTTATCTCTCCTAGTGAAGCAGCATGAAACAACAGTGAGGGTTCTTTGTGTGTGTGTTTGCGTGCATGCATGTGTCCGCGTGTAAGTGCTGTGTGCATGTGTGCATGCGAGGGTCCTGGTTACACACAGCATGTTATTTTAAATGTGCACCTCAGGATACCAACAGCGCTACGTCTCTACTGATCTGACTGTTCACTCCCAGAGCTCCTCATATCCTTCCATCCTCACTCCCTCCCCGGGATACTATCCTCCTCTTCTCTCTCCCTCCCCGGGATACCTCTCTCTGGTGAATGCATCATGGCTGTATCCTTCCTGAGCTGTGCTGCTTAGGGCTGGCTACATGACACGTTGTCTAATGATAGATGGTGGTGATTGGGGGTAAGGAGGGATGGGGGGAGGAGGGGTAGAGGCTGACAGGGAGAGAGGAGGGGGGGTAGAAAGGGGTTCTGGGAAGAGTGTCGCATACTGAGCTCTTGACATGAGTCATTTGACATGGCAGCTTCTGTAACACCAATTTACAGGACATTTGTTTCAGGCATAGCGGTAAGGAGGCCCCACACCAGAGTTCTACTGACAACTCTTTTATATTCCTGTATTTCATTCCCCTATGTGTACTCTCTCTCTCAATTCAATTTTTAATTTAAGGGGCTTTATTGGCATGGGAAACATATGTTTACATTGCAAAAGCAAGTGAAATAGATAAACGAAAGTGAATTAAACAATACAAAATTTTACAGTAAACATTACACTCACAAAATACATTGCAAGTGTCATATTATGTATATATACAGTGTTGTAATGATGTGCAAATAGTTAAAGTACAAAAAGGAAAATAACATAAATATAGTTGTATTTACAATGGTGTTTGTTCTTCACTGTTTGACCTTTTCTTGTGGCAACACGTCACAAATCTTGCTGCTGTGATTGCACACTGTGGTATTTCACCCAATAGATATGGGAGTTTATCCAAATTGGATTTGTTTTCAAATTCTTTGTGGGTCTGTGTAATCTGAGGGAAGTATGTGTCTCTAATATGGTCATACATTTGGCAGGAAGTTAGGAAGTGCAGCTCAGTTTCCACCTCATTTTGTGGGCAATGTGCACATAGCCTTTCTCTTGAGAGGCAGGTCTGCCTACGGCGACCTTTCTCAATAGCAAGGCTATGCACACTGAGTCTGTACATAGTCAAAGCTTTCCTTCATTTTGGGTCAGTCACAGTGGTCAGGTATTCTGATTTGGGAATCGTTACATTTTAGGAGGTTGGTGAATTTAACGGCTCTTTTCTGGATTTTGATAATTTGCGGGTATGGGCCTAATTCTGCTCTGCATGCATTATTTGGTGTTGTACACAGAGGATATTTTTGCAGAATTCTGCATGCAGAGTCTCAATTTGGTGTTTGTCACATTTTGTGAATTCTTGGTTGGTGAGCGGACCCCAGACCTCACAACCATAAAGGGCAATGGGTTCTGGCCCCCCGTGTAGCTCCGTTGGTAGAGCATGGCGTTTGCAACACCAGGGTTGTGGGTTCGATTCCCACGGAGGGCCAGTATGAAAAAAAAAAATTATGCACTCACTAACTGTAAGTCGCTCTGGATAAGAGCGTCTGCTAAATGACTAAAATGTAAAACATTTAAAAATATAACTGATTGAAGTATTTTTTGCCAGATCCTAATTGATATGTCAAATTTTATGTTCCTTTTGATGGCATAGAAGGCCCTTCTTGCCTTGTCTCTTAGATCGTTCACAGCTTTGTGGAAGTTACCTGTGGCACTGATGTTTAGGCCGAGGTATGTATCGTTTTTTTGTGTGCTCTAGGACAACGGTGTCTAGATGGAATTTGTATTTGTGGTCCTGGCAACTGGACCATTTTTGGAACAGCATTATTTTTGTCTTACTGAGATTTACTGTCAGGGTGGAGTGGTGGGCCAGGTAGACATATGGTTTTGAGTCTCTCTCTCTCTCTCTCTCTCTCCCTCTCTCTCCCCCCCATTACAGCATGTTGGATGACTGTCATTCATATTCCATTCACCCAGTTTAATGTAACATCCATAGGTTTAGGCTACTACATGACACTCTAATTTTCCCTATACCCATCATAAGGTTGCTACAACCTAGCCTATGAATTAAAGTTTACAACGTAGGTGCACACAGGTTGAGAGAAAGTTTTGAGATGGCGTACAGTGAGACATAGACAGACAGTGACACATTAAATACCGCCTTGCACACGCTTGCCTGCATCTAACTTATCTAGGGTGTAATCATTAGTCCAACAGTTGCAAACGAAAGTTTCTATTGGACAAATTCAGATATTTTTATCCCTGTTTCGTTTGCTTCCGTTTAAGAAAGGTTTTTCAACAGAATCGGCGGAATGAATACACCCCGATCACGCATAAACACAGTTCACTTTCATACGTAGCAGCCACGTTGTATTCATTCTAGCCTCTATGCACTATCCTCCTCTCACCTTTTCCCTTCGTTTGTGGACTTCAATGAACAACACATCAGCTGTATGTGACCAGGCGAAAAAACCTTTCCAAACCATGTCATAACCGCTACACACAGCCTACATCGTTGTCCCCATATTAGCTAAAGTAACAACCTAGTCAACATAGCTAATATAACTAATGCATTAGTAAACCGGCTACAATCATGCAGTAACATTACAGTGTATAGTCAGTAAGCAGTTAGACCGGCGGGCCCCGGTGGCAATAAATTAATACAACCAAATGCTTACCTTGACTTGGAAGAGTTCCAGTGTTGTGTTGGATAGTCATAGCCAGATAGTTGACCTAGCATCCCTCTGTTTGAGCCTGGCGTTTGAGTAACTAAACTAGCCAGCTGCATTTGCTAGCTAAGTAAGTGAAACTGAAAGTGAAAAAAAGATAAATCTCTCTCTCTCTTGCTTCTCCTTGATTTTTGAAGACATTCATTTGTTGAAAACTGTTCAACTATTGTCTTTCTCTCTCTTTGAGTCAACTACTCACCACATTGTATGCACTGCAGTGCTAGCTAGCTGTAGCTTATTCTTTCAGTACTAGATTCATTCTTTGATCCTTTGATTGGGTGGACAACATGTCAGTTCATGCTGCAAGAGCTCTGATAGGTTGGAGGACGTCCTCCAGAAGTTGTCATAATTACTGTGTAAGTCTATGGAAGGGGGTGAGAACCAAAAGCCTCCTAGGTTTTGTATTGAAGTCAATGTACCAAGAGGAAGACGGAAGCTAGCTGTCCTCCGGCTACACCATGGTGCTACCCTACAGAGTGCTGTTGAGGCTACTGTAGACCTTCATTGCAAAACAGTGTGTTTTAATCAATTATTTGGTGACGTGAATATATTTAGTATAGCTTTATCTAAAAAGGATAACTTTTTCAATATTTTACTATTTTTAATTTTATGAAATTCACTGAAGAGGATGGTCCTCCCCTTCCTCCTCTGACGAGCCTCCACTGACTTACAGTATATATTCCCTTCAAACTCATATCACGTACAGCATATCTTCCCTTCAAACTCATATCACCAGAATAAATTCATTTTTGTGAGAATTGTGGCTCTTGCATATTTTTAGAAGGTATTTTATGGACAGGATATGACTGACAATTGGATTCTGATTCAATACTTTACTGCCATACCAACAGAAGTTGTTAGGAATTTGACTTAGTGCAGTTCATTAAAAACAGGGGAAAAAGATGTGCATGTACATACATTCATGTGCATAGCTTCTACATGCAATAGATACAGTACACATGGTAGAAAGGTTCATCTGCAATATAAATATGGTCCTTATAATTACATCCACTCTGTTTCAATGTCTCACAAGTGATTCCCACTGTCATATAGAAACTCAGCAGGTAGTAACACACTTCCTCTCTAGCCCTTCCCTCCCTCAGTATTATACTGTAAATGACTTCTCTGGAAGGTTCTATCTGACTGTTTACAGCCTTGGTACAGCACCCAGGGCAAATAGACAAATAGAGCCAGTAGCTACATCTCAAATGGCACCCTATTCCCTATATAGTGCCCTACTTTTGATCAAAGCCCTATGGGCCCTGGTCAAAAGTAGTGCACAACATAGGTAATAAGGTACCATTTGGGACAGAGCCAGTGTCTGTGCTGTAGCCAGGGGATCTGCTGTACAGTAAAACTCTATGGGGCCACCATAAAGCGATTAGCGACACGACCTGGGGTTGATACTGTGGGTTTATCAATCAGTCAAGGCTAGAGTGCACGTCGTGTGTTGTATGGGAGCTGGGAGCCAGGGAATGGGTTAATAAATGTGTATGTGTGCGTGTGTGTATGTGTGTGAGTAAGTAAATGTAAAATCAAATCAAATTTGATTTGACACATGCTTCGTAAACAACAAGTGTAGACTAACAGTGAAATCCTTACTTACAGTTCCTTCCCAACAATGCAGAGAGAAAAACATGAGAAATAGTAGAAAAATAATAACATGAGGAATAAATACACAATCAGTAACGATAACTTGGCTATATACACAGGTTACCAGTTCCGAGTCGAGCTGCAGGGGTACGAGGTAATTGAGTTAGATATGTACATATAACTAGTAATACAGTGACTAGGCAACAGGATAGATAATAAACAGTAGTAGCAGTGTATGTGATGAGTCAAAAGAGTTAGTGCAAAAAGGGTCAATGCAGATAGTCCAGGTAGCTATTTGGTTAACTATTTAACTAACTATTTAGCAGTCTTATGGCTTGAGAGTAAAAGCTGTTCAGGGTCCCGTTGTGTCCCGTTGGGGCATCGGTACCGCTTGCCGTGCGGTAGCAGAGAGAACAGTCTATGACATGGGTGGCTCAGCCCAGTGATGAACTGGGCCGTACACACTACCCTCTGTTGCACCTTGCAGTCAGATGCCAAGCAGTTGCCATACCAAGCAGTGATGCAGCCAGTCAAGATGCTCTCAATGGTACAGCTGTAGAACTTTTTGAGGATGATATGATAATGATAATTCCTTAATGATTTGGACACCGAGGAACTTGAAGCTCTTGACCCGCTCCACTACAGTGGACCTGTTTCCTCCAGCATCTTCACAAGGTCCTTTGCTTTTATTCTGGGATTGATTTGCACTTTTCGCACCAAAGTACGTTCATCTCTAGGAGACAGAACGCGTCTCCTTCCTGAGCGGTATGACGGCTGCGTGGTCCCATGGTGTTTATACTTGCATACTATTGTTTGTACAGATGAACGTGGTACCTTCAGGCGTTTGGAAATTGCTCCCAAGGATGAACCAGACTTGTGGAGGTCTACAATTTTTTTTCTGAAGTCTTGGCTGATTTCTTTTGATTTTCCCATGATATCAAGCAAAGAGGCACTGAGTTTGAAGGTAGGCCTTGAAATACATCTACAGGTACACCTCCAATTGAATCAAATGATGTCAATTAGCCTATCAGAAGCTTCTAAAGCCATGACATCATTTTCTGGAATTTTCCAAGATGTTTAAAGGCACAGTCAACTTAGTGTACGTAAACTTCTGACCCACTGGAATTGTGATATCGTGAATTATAAGATAAATAATATGTCTGTAATCAATTGTTGGAAAAATTACTTGTTTCATGCACAAAGTAGATTTTCTAACCGACTTGCCAAAACTATAGTTTGTTAACAAGACATTTGTGGAGTGGTTGAAAAACGAGTTTTAATTACTCCAACCTAAGTGTATGTAAACTTCCGACTTCAACTGTATGTGCGTTCGTGCGTGCATGTGTGTGTGGGTTAATGTTTGCTGTATCCTTAGGCATTCATTTGGTGTTTGCTCAGACTTATAACTGTGGGGGCAACGCTGGCTGGTGTACATTTGTCTAATCAATAACATAATTGCAGTGAAATCAGCTCTTATCACCAGTCAAGTCATTTACTACAGGCCATTAAAGAGCCAACATACATATATTGACTAATGGTAGTGGAGATAATTAAGTGGACTTTCACTCTCACTCTCTCTCTCACTGCACACTTCACTTTCACCCTCAGTTATGCAAACACACTCGACTAAAGTTATGAACTGGATTTAATTGAATTGAGGTGAATATATTGAAGATGAAACATGTTCTTATACAGATTGTTTTAAATGACATAATTTTATTTGTATTTTTATTTAACCTTTATTTAACAAAGTGAGTTGTAGATGGTACAGTACATGATATACCTCAGTGCTCGTGCACAACCTTGGCTATTTGCATTTCGAAACGCCCCTAATTAACCATAATTGGTAAAAAATCTTTCCTTTTAAGCCTATGGGGAAAATACAACACCGTACCATGAAATACAACGACGCAACCAAAAAAAGTTACGAAAATAAAACTTTTCCGAAACTGAAATAGAGGTGCTAGTGTCGGAGATTGAGTACAACCAAAAGGTTTTATTTGGTTCGCTCAGTTGTAGCTTGACCAGTAAAACTAAAGACATAGCTACAAAGAGAAGTTGCTTTAGCAATGCCAAATATACTTCAAATGAGTAGGCAACAGTCATCAATAAGCTATCCATCCTCAACAGCTCCCGTCTGTAGGCATAAAGGCCAACATTGCTGTTCTGCAGAATTAACGAGTCATGCGTTCCACCTGGCCACCTTGCCACCACATTCAGCATCATCTTTTGCGCATTATATACAGGAGGTAAATCACCGGGGATGCCAAGCCAGGAAAAAAAAGCCATATTACAACCTATGTGTTGTGGTAATTGCATTGTTTGCTCTATAACCTGTTAGTTCATATGCCTTGACACCGTGATATATACTGTAGGCCTTAAGTCGAGACAATAAGAAGACAATGGCAGAATGAATTCAACCACACATTTGTTTCATCACAAAACCGGAGAGCAACATCTGACCACAACATCTGTCTACAAAACATATTGCATGTAACAAACAGTTACATGACCTACAGCATGGTCAAGCAAAATGTTTCACAAGTCGCAAAGAAAACAGGCGCTGCCTCCACTATTCCAGCACAATTTCAACATCATCTAATCACCTTTGCTTAGTCTAATACAGTGACAACTAAAAGATACCAAAAATGATTTAGTCCAATCAACATAAGCTAAATATGATGTGGCTGTCCATGGTACTGATTTCTGTGTGTGTGTTTGGTGTGTGTGTGTGTCAAGTAGAAAAAACATGTTGACTCACCCTACTTGTAGAGCAATGCCAATGCCATCCTCCTCTTTCATCATGTTGCCTAAATGGTCTATGACTCTGTCCTACACACTTTTAGTTTTTGTTGTCCTAGGCTACCTGGCTAAAATGCTTGCTCGCTAGCCTAACTTCCTTGCATGGGCAACAATGCCCCAGGCCAGCTAGTTAACATTAGCCTAACATTACTACATCGAGCTACATGTTGAACTTCATTATCCTCTCAGACCAGGTCAGATGCTTTCTCCGGTCAGATACATTCATTTTTTTTAAAAATTCTTGGTAATTTTTTTGGGGAAGCCTGGCTTCACTTGGCTTCCATGAATACACACTCCACTGATTATATAATATATCACCTGCACATTAAGAGTGGAAGCATTTTCTGTTCATATACTTAACCAGCAGCATACCACCCCACATTCCACCGCTGGCTTGTCTCTAAAGCTAAGCGAGGTTGGTCTTGGTTGGTCCCTTGATGGGAGACCAGATGCTGCTGGAAGTGGTGTTGGAGGGCCAGTAGGAGGCACTCTTTCCTCTGGTCAAAAATAAATAAATATCCCAATGCCCCAGGGCAGTGACTGGGGACATTGTCCTGTGTAGGTTGCTGTCTTTCGGATGGGATATTAAACGGCTGTCCTGACTATCTGTGGTCACTAAAGATCCTATGGAACTTATTGTAAGAGTAGGGTTGTTAACCCTGGTGTCCTGGCTGAAATCGAAAAAATGATTGAATTATTACTCTCACAATTTCACATATTTTCAACATATATTTTCACCATACGCTTGACAAGCAGTTCCCTTATTCCACCACTTGGCACTGTGCGTATACATGGTCATGGCTGTGAACACTATGAACACTCTCAAGCAAACGTTCATATTGATAAATCTCACACTTTGCGTGGAAATTATCCAAAGCATGGTTTACACACAGATTTGTGCCTACGCATGATTGATAAATGAGGCCCATGGGCTTTAGATTAGTGGGCAGCCATACATAATATCTTCAGTTGCCCTATCTCTCTCTCTTTTTCTCTCTCTTTCTCACTCTCACTCTCTCTCTCTGTTTGTTCCTCCTCTCCCCATGGATTTCTATGTACAGTGGATGAGGAGGGGGGCTTGGTTCTAACTCTCTAGGTCTGTTAAAATGAAGTAAAGTTTCTGCTTTTAATTATGTAATTATTGGGCCAATATTTGTATTTATTTGTATTTAAACAGCTCTCTCTCTCTCTTTCCCGTTCTCTCTCATCACTTTCTATTATTTCCTGAACTTCGATACGGTTCTCTCTCTTATCGTCTTATCATTCTTTACATACAGAGGGTACTGTATTTTAATTACCTCTGAACAGCGGGAGGGTGCTTCTAAGGCCTCTCCATTTGGTTGGGGTACTCGCTCTCTCTCTCTCTGCATTTTTTATTTTTTTTATTTTTTATTTAAGGGCTTTATTGGCATGGGAAATGTATGTTAACATTGCCAAAGCAAGTGAAGTAAATAGTAAACAAAAGTGAAATAAACAATAAATATTAACAATAAACATTACACTCAGAAGTTCCAAAAGAATAAAGACATTTCAAATGTCATATTATGTATATATACAGTGTTGTAACAATGTGCAAATAGTTAAAGTACAAATGGAAAAATAAATAAACATAAATATGGGTTGTATTTACAATGGTGTTTGTTCTTCACTGGTTTCCCTTTTCTTGTGGAAACAGCTCACAAATATTGCTGCTGTGATGCACACAGTTGTATTTCACCCAGTAGATAAGGGAGCTTATCAAAATTGGGTTTGTTTTCAAATTCTTTGTGGATCTGTGTAATCTGAGGGAAATATGTGTCTCTAATATGGTCATACATTTGGCACGAGGTTAGGAAGTGCACCTCAGTTTCCACCTCATTTTGTGGGCAGTGTGCACATAGCCTGTCTTCTCTTGAGAGCCAGGTCTGCCTGCGGCGGCCTTTCTCAATAGCAAGGCTATGCTCACTGAGTCTGTACATAGTCAAAGCTTTCCTTAAGTTTGGGTCAGTCACAGTGGTCAGGTATTCTGCCACTGTCTACTCTCTGTTTAGGGTCTGTTTGTGTTTGTGAACAGAGCCCCAGGACCAGCTTACTTAGGGGACTCTTCTCCAAGTTCATCTCTCTGTAGGTGATGGCGTTGTTATGGAAGGTTTGGGAATCGCTTCATTTTAAGTGGTTATAGAATTTAACGGCTCTTTTCGAGATTTTGATAATTAGCGGGTATCGGCCTAATTCTGCTCTGAATGCATTATTTGGTGTTTTACGTTGTACACAGAGGATATTTTTTTCAGAATTCTGCATGCAGAGTCTCAATTTGGTGTTTGTCCCATTTTGTGAATTCTTGGTTGGTGAGCGGACCCCAGACCTCACAACCATAAGGGGCAATGGGTTCTATAATTGATTGAAGTATTTTTAGCCAGATCCTAATTGGTATGTCAAATTTTATGTTCCTTTTGATGGCATAGAAGGCCCTTCTTGCCTTGTCTCTCAGATCATTCACAGCTTTGTGGAAGTTACCTGTGGCACTGATGTTTAGGCCGAGGTATGTATAGTTTTTAGTGTCTAGATGGAATTTGAATTTGTGGTCCTGGCAACTGGACCTTTTTTGGAACACCATTATTTTTGTCTTACTGAATTTACTGTCAGGGCCCAGGTCTGACAGAATCTGTGCAGAAGATCTAGGTGCTGCTGTAGGCCTCCTTGGTTGGTGACAGAAGCACCAGATCATCAGCAAACAGTAGACATTTGACTTCAAATTCTTCCTCTGCCCAGGCAGAACACTGGGTCAATGTTCTGTAGGCAGGCCTTATCAGAGAGCAGACCAGTGTTTACTCTAAGCATCGATTGCTACAGTTCAATAACCACACAGGTATTTAGCCTTAAGGAGAATGTTGACCACTTGGTCTGCACATGAATGGACAGGTTTTAGCGTCCGTTAGAAATATGCTATCAGTGTGTGTTGGTAGTTTGTGTATGTGTCTCCAGCACTACAATAGATTGTTACAGGTAAAAACTCCTCTAACAGTCTGCTTCTCTGAGCGTTACCATTACTGACCTGCTTTTGGAGGAGAAAGTGATTGTTTGTAGTGTGTTTTTCTGTCTGTGTGCAGTGTGTGTGTGATAGTGTGTAATGTAATGTGTGTTTGTGTATTAGGAAGCTGTGTGTGTGTGTGTGTGTGTGTGTGTGTGTGTGTGTGTGTGTGTGTGTGTGTGTGTGTGTGTGTGTGTGTGTGTGTGTGTGTGTGTGTGTGTGTGTGTGTGTGTGTGTGTGTGTGTGTGTGTGTGTGTGTGTGTGCTTGTGTGTCCCAAATCTACACTCACCTCACCCAGAGCGTGTGCAGCGAGAGAGCGGCTGGCTGATTTAGCCAGCTGAACCAATGAGAATTAGACTGTGGCTCATTACCTGCCACAGAGAGCCAGAGAGCCTGTTCTGTTCACACTGTGGACATTTTCTTCATGACCAAGTCTTGGTCCAAAAGTCACTGGAGGGAGAGGACAACATGAGTGTGTGTGTGTGTGTGGGTGGGTGCGTGGGTTCTTGGAAGTGTGTGGGTGTGTGTGTGAGAGAGAGAGAGTTCTGCCTGGCTGGATGAGTGGGCCGATTAGCTGTGAAATCATTGGACAGTGTTCGTCTGGAGACTACACCTTTTGATGTAATTTACCCCTATACTTTCTGACTGACATGGCCAGGAACTCTCACTTGGGGATACCAACATTTCCTGTCTTTACAGTCCTCCGTTTCTCCCCCGTTTCTGCCCATTTTTGTCTTCAGTTGAATTCACCTCAGGCAGCCAGGGAAATTGGATACATTGAGCTTCTCTACAGCGCAGTTCTACAGTTCAGTTTTACTGAATGGTATAAATGACTGTACAAGGACATAGGATGGTATACAGTGGTGAACACACACACACACAAACTAGTCAGTTTATTTTCTCTCCCTTGTTTATTGTGCTAGAGTCTGATACTTGGTCTCCCTGGCACCAGCACAAGCAGCTGCCTGCCTACTGCACATAAAGTCTCACGTCGCCTCATTGTCTCTTTTATAGCCACTGTAAAGATATACTGTATATGCTACTCAGCTTTGCTTCATCTGATCACAGCTGTAGCAGAGTTTAAGACATAGGGGTTCCATCTGCCAATACAAGGAGACTAGAGGCATATCTGACAATATTTGTTGTCATCACAGGGAGACAATAGAGGGCTGAAGGCCCCGACAGAGATTATTGCAGCGCGGTCTGCATTTTTCATGCTGCGGGCGGGAGCGGGCAGTGAGACAGACAACTTTGGGATGAAAATATGTTTTGTCCCGCAGATTAAGCTACTTGAAACGGTTGTCTTTCTGTTTGTATGCGTTAAGCAATCTATTGCATTAAAAGCACCTATTTGTCGCACTATTCCAACACTCATCATTCGCTGCTTCAAGTTCATTAGCCAATACCTCTCAGTCAAGGTGCAACCAAAAAATTAGATCATAATTGAAAAGGAAAATGAGCAAAGTTGCACCTTTTCCTTTTCAATAAATTTTGACAATAAAAATAATGGCACCAGAGGAGATGGCTGCCGTTTTACGGGCTCCTAACCAATTGTGCTATTTTGTGTGTTTTTCGCGTTGTTTGTAACTTATTTTGTACATAATGTTTCTGCGACCGTCTCTTATGACCGAAAAAAGCTTATGGGTATCAGAACAGCATTTACTCTCCTCGAACTGGACAAAGATTTGTTCTTTAACGAGTTGGACGCAAAGGATTTACTGCAGATACCGGACCAGGCCCAAATCCCCATCATTCGCGTGAAGAAGAGATGCCGATACAGGGGACGCAGGTCTGGGTGCCTTGTGAGAATTCATCGGCGAGTGGGTAACCTGTCTCTACCATCCGTCCTATTGGCCAACGTGGATGAGCTCCGTTCAAGACTATCCTACCAACGGGACATTAAAAACTGTATTATCTTACGTTTCACCGAGTCATGGCTGAACGACGACATGGAAAATATATAGTTGGCTGAGTTGCGGTCTGTTTCTATTTGTCAATAACAGCTGGTGTGTGAAATCTAATATTAAGGAAGTCTCGAGGTTTTGCTTGCCTGTGGTAGAGTATCTCATGATAAGCTGTAGACCACACTATTTACCAAGAGAGTCTTCATTTATATTTTTTCATAGCTGTCTATTTACCACCACAAACCGATGCTGGCACTAAGACCTAGTTGCCAGGGACTTTAATGCAGGGAAATTTAAATATGTTTTACCTCATTTCTACCAGCATGTTACATGTGCAACCAGAGGGGGAAAAAACTCTAGACCACCTTTACTCCACATACAGAGACGCGTACAAAGCTCTACCTCACCCTCCATTTGGCAAATCTGACCATAATTCTATCCTCCTGATTCCTGCTTACAAGCAAAAACTAAAGCAGGAAGTACCAGTGACTCGCTCAATACGGAAGTGGTCATATGACGCAGATGCTACGCTACAGGACTGTTTTGCTAGCACAGACTGGAATATGTTCCGGGACTCATCCGATGGCATTGAGGAGTATACCACATCAGTCACCGACTTCATCAATAAGTGCATCGATGACGTTGTCCCCACAGTAACTGTACATACAGTTGAAGTCGGAAGTTTACATACACCTTAGCCAAATACATTTAAACTCAGTTTTTCACAATTCCTGACATTTAATCCTAGTAAAAATTCCCTGTCTTAGGTCAGTTAGGATCACCACTTTATTTTAAGAATGTGAAATGTCAGAATAATAGTCAGTTTATTTCAGCTTTTATTTATTTCATCACATTCCCAGTGGGTCAGAAGTTTACATACACTCAATTTGTATTTGGTAGCCTTGCCTTTAAATTGTTTAACTTGGGTCAAACATTTCGGGTAGCCTTCCACAAGCTTCCCACAATAAGTTGGGTGAATTTTGGCCCATTCCTCCTGACAGAGCTGGTGTAACTGAGTCAGGTTTGTAGGCCTCCTTGCTCGCACACGCTTCTTCAGTTCTGCCCACAAATGTTCTATAGGATTGAGGTCAGGGCTTTGAAATGGCCACTCCAATACCTTGACTTTGTTGTCCTTAAGCCATTTTGCCACAACTTTGAAAGTATGCTTGGGGTCATTGTCCATTTGGAAGACCCATTTGCGATCAAGCTTTAACACACCGGACGGTATGAGATGGTGTACCGGAACCTGGTGAAGAACAACGCCCACCTGGCCTGGTGTGAGTTGAGCCTCTTGGCCCCCTGAATGTAGGCTAAGTTCTTGTGGTCAGTCCATAAGACAAATGGATGGGCGGCCCCCTCAAGCCAATGTCTCCACTCCCCCAGGGCGAGCTTGACCACTAGCAGCTCACGGTTCCCCATGTTGTAATTCCGCTCTACCGAGGACAGCCGACGGGAGAAAAAAGTGCAGGAGTGATCTTACCGCCCGTGAGGAACCGCTGGGACAGGATTTCTCCCACCACAACATCTGAAGCATCCACCTCCACAATGAACGGCAGGGACGGATCAGGATTCCCGAGCACCGGGGCCGACGTAAAGTGCCGCTTCAGCGCATCAAATGCATTCCCCGCTTCCGGGGTCCAGGCGAAGGAGCGTATACTCGTCTGGGTGAGGGCTGTCAGGGGAGCGGCTAGGGAGCTAAAATTGCGAATGAATCGCCTATAAAAATTAGCGAACCCTAAAAACCGTTGTAGTTGCTTGAGGGATGAGGGCTGGGGCCAATCCAGACCCGTGATGACCTTGGCTGGGTGCATCCGTAGATCCCCCGGGATGACGATGGACCCCAGGAAGGAGACTGTCTCAGTGTGGAACACACACTTCTCCGCCTTGACGTAGAGCTGGTGACGGAGAAGGCCGAACGTGCTGCTGGTGTTCATCATTCATGTCCTTCGAAAATATGAGGATATCATCCAAATACACGAAGATGTTGTAGTCGAGGAGGTCCCGGAGCACGTCATTGAACAATGTCTGTAACACCGCAGGCCCATTGGCTAGACCAATTGGCATGACTTGGTACTCGTAATGCCCACTGGGTGTGTTAAACGCCGTCTTCCACTCGTCCCCCTCCCGAATCCTCACCAGGTTGTAGGCATTACGTAAGTCCAGCTTGGTGAAGACCCAGGCTCCCTGCAATTACTCGAATGCCGTCGTCATCAGGGGGAGTGGGTAGTGGTTCTTAACTGTGATGTCATTGAGTGCCCGGTAATCAATGCACGGCCGCTGCCCACCGTCCTTTTTTAGAGGGACGGATGTGACCCTTGACGAATGCCTCGTCGATATACTCCCTCATCGTCAGCGTCTCCGGCCGGGACAAGGAAAACAGTCACCCTCGTGTGGGCATGGCGCCCGGCAGGAGATTGATAGCACAGTTGTATGGACTGTGAGGAGGTAGGTCCTTGGCACGCCTCTTACTAAACACCACCCCCAGATCCCAATACTTGCGGGGAACGCCTGCCAGGTCTGGGCCGGTGACGGAGTCTGTAGCCACCGTCCTCCTGGTGGCAACCGCCTCTAGGGCGGTAGGCGGTTCGGAGTGCGGGACCTGGGGTGAGAACTGGTAGGTGGTCTGGGACGGTGGTTTGGGCTGATGAGTGGTCGGTGGAGACCGGAACAGGACGGGGGCGGCGCGTCCCTCCAGGATGAGCCACCCCGTGGACCAGTCTATCCGGGGTTTGTGGGCGACCAGCCAGGGGTGCCCGAGGACGTGGGGACACTCCGGAGAGTCCACAATGAAAAACAGGATATCCTCCCATAGCTCCCCCCCGCCACCTGGACACGCATGTGAGAATCTCTGGTAATTTAACTATTTCCTTCGTTATTTTTGCGCATTTTGATATTGCCTATAGGGTGCAAAATTGTTGGGACCTTGGCTACCAAGCGAGCTGCGTCACATACGCCTAAAATAACATTTGCGGGACTGCGGTCTGGTTTGGGACCAGTTCTTGTGGAAGCGGGTGGGAGTCAGACAAAAAGCCAGCTGGAGCGGGCGAGTGTGGTATGAAAAGCTGCTGGAGAGGGATGAAGACCTCTAGGAGACGAGGAACATGCCACTCTGGTATATCTGTTGTAATTATCGGTGCTCATCTTATGTTTATGTGTCAGCTGTTACTAATTTATAAACACTAACACCCCCACTGTACCCAAGGCTTGACTTTGCCTGCTGCTGTAATGACATTGCCAGCATGCCAGTCAGCCTGTCTCTATGACTTAATATGCCTTCCTAGTGGTGATTGGTGATATTGCATCATGTTTATCCTGTCTTGCAGGTGCAGGTGTGCGATACACTCGATGGACCACTTTGAATTGTTTTGTCACCTCCTGGGAAGTGGCTGTACTCAAGCCTTTATGACATCCTCCTCTAAAACTCATTATCCCAGCATGCTGCACTTCAGGAAACTCATTATACCATAATTATCCACACCTCCGCCCGCTACAGACAGAAGCACAGGATGAATGTGCCCACTCTGCACTTAATTAGGCTGCTTTGCCAAGTGTTTTGTCTGAAACAAATACCGGCCCACCATGATATGACATATGAGTTTTGGAGGTATTTGTGTTAAATCTGCTCCATAGCTGCCATGTTCATCCCTAGACACAAAACAGCTAGTGGATGCTTCCCACTCACTGGCTACTGTTGTGTTGCATAGGGAATAGTTTCCCATAACACTGTGTGACTCTCCACCAGTGGCCCCATACTGGCATACAATACGTGTTGGCTAGGCTGGTCTTCAGGTCTTCCTATATATGGCTCTGACGGTTGGCTCTGTACTATGACTCATAATGAACAGCAGGTCGTTGAGGAGACGGATGGATAGCTACCAGACTCTCCTTCCCCCTGCCCTCTCCCCCACTGTCCCTTCACTTTTCCATTCCTCTCTCTCTCTCTCTCTCTTTCTCTGCCATCCGAGGGCTAATGACAATGGAGGACGAGAGAGGGAGAGCCTTTGGAGTAGTGGAGGAGAGGAGAAAATACTATTGACCTGGCATGTAGATTTACGTCCAGGCCCCGGGGCCAGCAGACCCCACATCAGATTAATATGACAGGTAATTGAGTCTGGTCACTGAGTCATGTTGGAGTGGCCTCCGCTCCCCTCCGTACGTACTGCTGGTGGACTGCTGCTGGTGGACTGAATTCTGGACTATGCAACGAGGATGGACTATGACGGTCATGGAATGTTGGATGATGGTAATGTGACAGCCAAATGACGCAGTCATGGTAATAACCAATCAAATAGCATTAAAATATATATATATATATATATATATATATACAGTGGGGAGAACAAGTATTTGATACACTGCCGATTTTGCAGGTTTTCCTACTTACAAAGCATGTAGAGGTCTGTAATTTTTATCATAGGTACACTTCAACTGTGAGAGACGGAATCTAAAACAACAATCCAGAAAATCACATTGTATGATTTTTAAGTAATTAATTTGCATTTTATTGCATGACATAAGTATTTGATCACCTACCAACCAGTAATAGTTCCGGCTCTCACAGACCTGTTAGTTTTTCTTTAAGAAGCCCTCCTGTTCTCCACTCATTACCTGTATTAACTGCACCTGTTTGAACTCGTTACCTGTATAAAAGACACCTGTTCACACACTCAATCAAACAGACTCCAACCTCTCCACAATGGCCAAGACCAGAGAGCTGTGTAAGGACATCAGGGATAAAATTGTAGACCTGCACAAGGCTGGGATGGGCTACAGGACAATAGGCAAGCAGCTTGGTGAGAAGGCAACAACTGTTGGCGCAATTATTAGAAAATGGAAGAAGTTCAAGATGACGGTCAATCACCCTCGGTCTGGGGCTCCATGCAAGATCTCACCTCGTGGGGCATCAATGATCATGAGGAAGGTGAGGGATCAGCCCAGAACTACACGGCAGGACCTGGTCAATGACCTGAAGAGAGCTGGGACCACAGTCTCAAAGAAAACCATTAATAACACACTACGCCGTCATGGATTAAAATCCTGCTACGCACGCAAGGTCCCCCTGCTCAAGCCAGCGCATGTCCAGGCCCGTCTGAAGTTTGCCAATGACCATCTGGATGATTCAGAGGAGGAATGGGAGAAGATCATGTGGTCTGATGAGACAAAAATAAAGCTTTTTGGTCTAAACTCCACTCGCCGTGTTTGGAGGAAGAGGAAGGATGAGTACAACCCCAAGTACACCATCCCAACCGTGAAGCATGGAGGTGGAAACATCATTCTTTGGGGATGCTTTTCTGCAAAGGGGACAGGACGACTGCACCGTATTGAGGGGAGGTTGGATGGGGCCATGTATCGCGAGATCTTGGCCAACAACCTCCTTCCCTCAGTAAGAGCATTGAAGATGGGTCGTGGCTGGGTCTTCCAGCATGACAACAACCTGAAACACACAGCCAGGGCAACTAAGGAGTGGCTCCGTAAGAAACATCTCAAGGTCCTGGAGTGGCCTAGCCAGTCTCCAGACCTGAACCCAATAGAACATCTTTGGAGGGAGCTGAAAGTCCGTATTGCCCAGCGACAGCCCCGAAACCTGAAGGATCTGGAGAAGGTCTGTATGGAGGAGTGGGCCAAAATCCCTGCTGCAGTGTGTGCAAACCTGGTCAAGACCTACAGGAACCGTATGATCTCTGTAATTGCAAACAAAGGTTTCTGTACCAAATATTAAGGTCTGCTTTTCTGATGTAACAAATACTTATGTCATGCAATAAAATGCAAATTAATTACTTAAAAATCATACAATGTGATTTTCTGGATTTTTGTTTTAGATTCCGTCTCTCACAGTTGAAGTGTACCTATGATAAAAATTACAGACCTCTACATGCTTTGTAAGTAGGAAAACCTGCAAAATTGGCAGTGTATATATATAATGATTGCGTCACAATAGCAAGAAGCCATTGTGAGTGTACCCATGAGTTTACCAGTGAAATTGCCAGGGTTTGAGTTTCCAAGCCCATTCTATTAATTATATTTCTATGTGTGCTGCTGCCTAGGCAACCGAAGACTTGTTTGCTTGTTTCAGCAAGGAGCAACAAAGTTTCATCACGTTGTTAAGAGTGGAGATTCATCAGTGTTCCGTGCTCAATGCACACGTCCATGCACACAGATGGCCCAGTGTTTTACAGTGAGGGAAAAAAGTATTTGATCCCCTGCTGATTTTGTACGTTTGCCCACTGACAAAGAAACGATCAGTCTATAATTGTAATGGTAGGTTTATTTGAACAGTGAGAGACAGAATAACAACAAAATAATCCAGAAAAACGCATGTCAAAAATGTTAAATATTGGGTGAGAACCTCCTTCCCTCAGCCAGGGCATTGAAAATGGGTCGTAGATGGGTATTCCAGCATGACAATGACCCAAAACACATGGCCAAGGCAACAAAGGAGTGGCTCAAGAAGCAGCACATTAATGTCCTGGAGTGGCCTAGCCAGTCTCCAGACCTTAATCCCATGGAAGATCTGTGGAGGGAGCTGAAGGTTCGAGTTGCCAAACGTCAGGCTCGAATCCTTAATGACTTGGAGAAGATCTGCAAAGAGGAGTGGGACAAAATCCCTCCTGAGATGTGTGCAAACCTGGTGGCCAACTACAAGAAACGTCTGACCTCTGTGATTGCCAACAAGGGTTTTGCCACCAAGTACTAAGTCATGTTTTGCAGAGGGGTCAAATACTTATTTCCCTCATTAAAATGCAAATCAATTTATAACATTTCTGACATGCATTTTTCTGGATTTTGTTGTTGTTATTCTGTCTCTCACTGTTCAAATAAACCTACCATTAAAATTATAGACTGATCATTTCTTTGTCAGTGGGCCAACGTACAAAATCAGCAGGGTATCAAATACTTTTTTCCCTCACTGTATGTAGTTTTCACTGCTGCTCCTCCTTCCTGTTGAGTGTCCTCAGAGGGACAGAGACGCTAATCCAGAGGCCTTGCTCGCTGGCTCAGTTGCTCCTCTCCTCTCTAGAATGGCAGTTGTGGGTCTATTGCTCGATCGGCCAGAATGGGGATAAATGTTGTGTCCCGAGGTGGTGCGGATGGCCGGGCAGTGTTGCCTTGGTGACCGGTGGCCTGGCAGTGACACGCCTGGGAGGAGGCGTGTGTGTTGTCTTTAGGCTCTCAGGCTGACTTACTGCATGCCAATTAACCTCTCTCTCTCTTCCTCCCTCTTCTCCTTCCTCCTCCTCTTCCTCCACCCTCCTTTCCCTCCTCCTCATTTTCCTCCACCCTCCTCTTCCCTCCTCCTCATCCTCCTCCTCCTCCTCCTCCTCCCTCCCTGAACCGCCCCTACTTATGGACTAAACTGGAGACATTGTCAGATTAATTTCTGGCCTGCCTGATTCCATGTGGATTGACATAATTACTAGGGTTATAAACAGTATGATGATGTGAATGAAGTGTCAGGAGTGTGTGACGTCTGTTTCTCCCCTTTGTGTGTGTTTGTGTGTGTTGTTCTGTGTGTGTGTGTGTGTGTTCTGTGTGCTGTTCTCAGTGTAGGTGGTAGTGATGAAAGACCAGGTATCCTACACTCAGGTGGACAGAACAGTAGAGCATGGGCAAGTGGCAGCTCACACCAATCTCCACTCTACACCTGTTTGTGATTGGCTCTCTGTCCATGCTGGAGACTGGTACAGAACAAGAAGAAACTCCATGCTGTATGACAGACAAGGGCTGTGTCCCAAATTGCACCTTATTCCCTACATAGTGCACTACATTTGACCAGAGCCCTAAGTGCCCTATGTACACTAAATAGGTCATAGGGTGCCATTTGGGACGTATCCAAGTTGATGCCACGCTGCTCTCTGGCTCTGGGCAAAGTAACCACCTGGCGTGTTGTGTATTCCAGCATGTGATTGTCATCATCAGGTAGAGGATATCCAGGAAGAGATTAACTTGGATCATACTGGGAGCAGATGACATGACTACACCCTCTCATTCACACTCACATGCTAAGATGCCATGGAAATACATATCGCCAAGAAGGAACACAGCAAAACATTTTAACCCAAGCAATTTTTGTCAAGGATTTATTCAGTATAGAAGAAAGTGTTTTGTCCGCACAGTGTGAAAAAGGTTTTTGGACTCTGATCTATACTGAACAAAAATATAAAAGCAACATGCAACAATTTCACAGATTTTCCTGTCACATGACTGGGAATACAGATATGCATCTGTTGGTCACAGATACCTTAAAACAATGGGCCTCAAAATGGGCCTCAGGATCTCGTCACGGTACTTTAGTGCATTCAAATTGCCATCGATAAAATGCAATTGTGTTCGTTGTCTGTAGCTTATGCCTGCCCATGCCATAACCCCACCGCCACCACGGGGAACTCTGTTCACAACGTTGACATCAGTAAACCGTTTGCCCACATGACGCTATACACATGGTCTGCGGTTGTGAGGCCGGTTGGACATAGTGCCACATTCTCTACAACAATATTGGAGGTGGCTTATGGTAGAGAAATTAACATTTACAGCTCTGATGGACATTCCTACAGTCAGCATGCCAACTGCACACTCCCTCAAATCTTGAAACATCTGTGACATTGTGTTGTGTGACAAAACTGCACATTTTAGAGTGATCTTTTATTGTCCCCAGCACAAGGTGTACCTGTGTAATGATCATGCTGTTTAATCATCTTCTTGATATGCTACACCTGTCAGGTGGATGGATTATCTTGGCAAAGGAGAAATTATCACTAACAGGGATGTAAGCTTTTTATGGAACATTTCTGGGATCTTTTATTTCAGCTCATGAAACATGGGACCAACACTTCACATGTTGTGTTTATATTTTTGTTCAGTATACAGTGGGGAGAACAAGTATTTGATACACTGCCGATTTTGCAGGTTTTCCTACTTACAAAGCATGTAGAGGTCTATAATTTTTATCATAGGTACACTTCAAATGTGAGAGACGGAATCTAAAACAAAAATCCAGAAAATCACATTGTATGATTTTTAAGTAATTAATTTGCATTTTATTGCATGACATAAGTATTTGATCACCTACCAACCAGTAAGAATTCCGGCTCTCACAGACCTGTTAGTTTTTCTTTAAGAAGCCCTCCTGTTCTCCACTCATTACCTGTATTAACTGCACCTGTTTGAACTCTTTACCTGTATAAAAGACACCTGTCCACACACTCAATCAAACAGACTCCAACCTCTCCACAATGGCCAAGACCAGAGAGCTGTGTAAGGACATCAGGGATAAAATTGTAGACCTGCACAAGGCTGGGATGGGCTACAGAACAATAGGCAAGCAGCTTGGTGAGAAGGCAACAACTGTTGGCGCAATTATTAAAAAATGGAAGAAGTTCAAGATGACGGTCAATCACCCTCGGTCTGGGGCTCCATGCAAGATCTCACCTCGTGGGGCATCAATGATCATGAGGAAGGTGAGGGATCAGCCCAGAACTACACGGCAGGACCTGGTCAATGACCTGAAGAGAGCTGGGACTACAGTCTCAAAGAAAACCATTAGTAACACACTACGCCGTCATGGATTAAAATCCTGCAGCGCACGCAAGGTCCCCCTGCTCAAGTCAGCGCATGTCCAGGCCCGTCTGAAGTTTGCCAATGACCATCTGGATGATCCAGAGGAGGAATGGGAGAAGGTCATGTGGTCTGATGAGACAAAAATTGAGCTTTTTGGTCTAAACTCCACTTGCCGTGTTTGGAGGAAGAAGAAGGATGAGTACAACCCCTAGAACACCATCCTAACCGTGAAGCATGGAGGTGGAAACATCATTCTTTGGGGATGCTTTTCTGCAAAGGGGACAGGACGACTGCACCGTATTGAGGGGAGGTTGGATGGGGCCATGTAACGCGAGATCTTGGCCAACAACCTCCTTCCCTCAGTAATAGCATTGAAGATGGGTCGTGGCTGGGTCTTCCAGCATGACAACGACCCGAAACACACAGCCAGGGCAACTAAGGAGTGGCTCCGTAAGAAACATCTCAAGGTCCTGGAGTGGCCTAGCCAGTCTCCAGACCTGAAAAAATCATACAATGTGATTTTCTGGATTTTTGTTTTAGATTCCGTCTCTCACAGTTGAAGTGTACCTATGATAAAAATTACAGACCTCTACATGCTTTGTAAGTAGGAAAACCTGCAAAATCGGCAGTGTATCAAATACTTGTTCTCCCCACTGTATATTGAAAATGCATATTTATCAATATTTCTCCAAAAATGTTGTTTTAAAGATTTTATTGTGTCGATGGATTTCTTGTATAGTGCGTATTTATCATAATTATAAATAGTGTTAAATAATTCAGCATTAACTGCTATTGATACAGTACCATACTGTCGCCTTATTGAAATGGAAAAATAAATAAAATATCTCGATTACAAAATGAGACATATTGCAATCCTTATCCTGGTCTTGATTTCCCACATAATATTTTTTATAATATCATCGTAAAACTAATTCTAAAGAAGGCTAGATACTGTACATTGTGATGCACTCCTCTTTCCCACAGGATCCTGATAATGTTTTACTAGGGTTGGTTGGACTGAGGCCAGGCAGAGACATGTGAGTAAGTCACCTCACCTAAAGGCCACAATGCCCAGTCTGTCTCCCAGCACAGTGGGCCCACAGACCGCTGGAGCCTCCTTAACCTATGTGTGTGTCTGTGTCTGCGTGTGTCCGTGTGTGTGTCTACGAGTGTGAGCGTCTCTGACGGAGGCCCCAGAGCATTGTGGGATTGAGCGGTCACCGTCCGATGGTATGGTGGTACGATGGTACGATAGTAGTCACTTCGTCCATGTGATTGTGTTTACCCTCTACTCCCACGCTCCCTTACCCAGCAGAGCACAGCCCAGGCACCAGCCAGTTCCTGCCTGGCAACACTGCTTTATTCTAATGAAAACACACTGGTGATGTCATAGAGTATGTCTCTCTCGTTAGTGTTAGGTGTCTAGATATAGCTGAGACACTCAAAATGTCAAAATCAACAGTTCTCTGTTGATATGCCGTTTCTGGGGGAGATTTTATCAAAATAAACATCCTCTTACCAATCGGCCTCGCTTTTTCTCTCGCGCCATGTTTGTGTGAGTGTGCATGTGTGTTGGGGTTTTCCTATCTGACGTGTCTCTGTGTGAGCCACACACGAGGAGGGCAGAGAGCCAAGAGAGGGAGCAATGAAAAGAGAGGACTGAGGAAAGAGGGGAGGAGGAGAAACCCATTACTACCATTACCACAGCTCAAGGCCATTTCACTACCCTGTCACCATCACCTCCAGCTTGTCTGAACTATTGGCATCCGTTGGTTGCTGTTGCTTTTCACATCCATGGCCCAGTATCGCTTACTGTCTCCTTGTATGGTAGCTTCCATAGAAATCAGCAGCTGCTTTAATGTGGGGATCTGGGTTATTTATGAGGAGTGATTAAATGTTTGGAGAGGCTCTCAGGATGGTTGCCTAATGCTTGGCTCGATGCCTCGTTGTGACACACACACACGTACACACGCTCACACACACACACACACACACACACACACACACACACACACACACACACACACACACACACACACATACATACACAAACACATTCAGTGTAAATGCCAGGCCCTGATTCATTCATATTTCTCTCACCCACCCACCCAACCAACCGCACTACTGTCTGTCCCCTCCCTCATCACTGGATTATAAAGTTCTCCCTCTGTGGTAATTTGTATGCCTCTTAGCTGATGGAACTGGGGAGGGGATGGGAGGGGATGAGGGGGGAATGGCAGAGGGAGGGAAGAAGAGGAGGAGAGAGCGGGGAGCTGAGGGAGGAGAGGGAAGAGAGGAGAGGAGAGGAGAGGAGAGGGGACAAGGGGTGGGGAGGAGAGAGGTTGCGAGTTGTTGAGGGGTAGGAAGAAGGAGAAAGAGGAAGGGTTTAGTTTGATGTTACCATCATCATACCCCTCCTCCCCCCACACACACGAATGCATGCGCGCACACACACACAGACACACACACATAGTTTTGTACAGCTAACCTTGTGGGGACACACAATTCAGTCCCATTCAAAATCCTATTTTCCCTAACCCCTAAACCTAACACTAACCCTAACCCATACTCTTACCCTAATCCTAACCCTAACCTTAACCCTAACCTTAACCCTAAACCTAACCCTAGCTTCTAACCTTAACCCAAAAACGAACCCTAGCTCCTAAACCTAACCCTAACACTAATTCTAACCTTAACCCTAAACCCCCTAGAAATAGCATTTGACCTTGTGGGGACCAACAAAATGTCCCCAGTTGGTCAAATTTTTGTTTGTTTACTATTCTTGTGGGGACTTCTGGTCCCCACAAGAATAGTTAAACATGTCCACACACATACACACACACATCCTACTGAAATAAACTGTGTGAGGAAGTCGCTGAGATGGCGAGTAACGGTTGTGTTGAGCATAGGTCGTTTGTTAAATATATTGACCAATTTCAAACTCTACTGGGTTTTAATGAACTGAGAACCATTACATCGGAATGGAAGTCAATACAGGGAAATATATAATTAAAGGGAGGGAGATTTTTATTTGTGAAATCTGTATTGGATTGTGTTGGAGGTGATTTACAGGCAGGGGCAGGCAGGCTAGACCGATAACTGCAGGGAGAGGGAGAGGAAGAGGGGACATAGAGAGAAGAGGGGGAGGGAGAGAGCTGTGCTTGTCCTGGCTGGCCTGGGCTCAGGCTCAAGATGTATAGCCTTGTGTTTTTTCTACCCTGATTTACTACTCCAGATCACACAGTACAGTAGACTACAGTACATGGACAATAAAGAAGCGGAGTGAAGATTTAAAGATGATGATGCTACCTATGCCTTTGGGGGCATACCCTATACATAATTGTTTCGTACTAACAGGCAATTACACAGAGTGAGCTGATTCTGGTTAGAGGGTACAGGGTACCTACTACACCTCAGTACCTAGTACATAGTTCACCTGTTGGATGGAGTTTGGTTGTGCATCTGTTGCCTTTGTCTTGCTGCTTTCCTCTCTGAAGACACTGATTAAAATGTAAATACACTACTCAGCATGAAGCAACATGATCAAAGCAGCAGTAGCAGAATCACTGTGTTATGTATATCGAACCCAGTGTAAAACACCACATCTCTCTCTACCCAGGCACGATGTAGGACATTATCCGACTCTTCTTCTCTTTACACTGGGTCGTCTCTGATGGATACCCAGTTAGTTAGTCACAAAGACTGGGAGAGGAGATGAGAAGTGGTTCCCCCCTCCTTCCTTCCCTCCATCTCATCTCCCTCTCATCCCCCCTCTCTCTGTGTCATCCTTAAACACAATCTCTTTCATCCTCCATCGAGCTGAAGAAAAATCATTTGGAGGAGATAGCAACGGTCAGGGCAGTCGTCTCTCATATCATTACACACAGGCTGGCAGACTGGAGTGTGTGTGTGTGAGTGTGTGTGTGTGTGTGTGCGCATGCGCATGTTACAGGCTGACTGGGGCTCTCCTCCAGGTGTTATTATGCTTGATTGCCTCATCAAGGCTTCTAAATTGGTCCAATATACCTAATCATTTTAGTGCCTCATTTACTGTCTACCTTGTGCCTTGTGTCTACTCACCTGCATAAAGTGGCCCCTTTTCTGCCACAGTGAAGGCTGAGCTAGCTAGCTGACACTAGGGATTGCGTTTCAAATGGCACGTTTCTCTATATAGTGTACTTTTGACCAAATGTAGTGCACAAGTAAATAGGGTGCCATTGAGGATGCAGAAAGCCCTACTGTAGCCATGTAGGGCATTGGAGAAATGAGTTCAACATGTACTGTTATTGTATGAACTGGGACACATTAAAAGGTAACCACGCATTATGAATTCACAGGACTACGAGCTTTGAGAAAGAAGAAATAGGTAGCTGTCTTTTAACATGAAATAATAAAGAGCTCTTTAAGCATGTGATAACGGCAGTACATTTTTATTGCTCATAAAGTCCATCAAGGAGGGCTCCCTCTAAAAGGTCATTGCTTGAAATATGGCGAAGTTTTTCGGAGAGAGACTCTAAATCGAGGTCTCTGTGTGCTGTGGAAAAGTCAATAGTGTGTGAGTGTGTGTGTGTGTGTGTGTGTGTGTGTGTGTGTGTGTGTGTGTGTGTGTGTGTGTGTGTGTGTGTGTGTGAAATGATGTTTGCTTGAGCATCTCATTGATATGCTCTAACTTGGCTTGTCCAGTTTGATAATGTCCTTTAGATTTATTCTGTCAGGGGCCTCAGCCCTCAGCCTGGCCTCCAAACAACACACACACACACACACACACACACACACACACACACACACACTGACACACACACACACACACGCTGACACACATACGCTGACACACACACACAGTGACACAGTGACACACACACACACTGGCGCTGGAACAAGTGATTGTATGATAGTCCTGATTAGAGAACACTTATAAGCCCTGGCGACCGGCGGACTGTTTGGTACAAACAACGATGACTGTTCAGTGTCAGACCTCCCTTCCACTAGAGAGGACACTCTGTTCATTTGGGAAGAAGTGCTCTGAACCATTTATTGTCCTATTATTACTGTGCAAGCATACATACCCAATCAGGGTCATCATCTTCAATTCAAGTTTGTAATTAGATCTGACTGGTATTTTTAATATTTTAATATATAAACTTTCTTCTTTTAGATCATGACTCTCTCTTTCACAATTAGCTAAGCTATATGCTAACTTAGACTAGTCATTGGAAACTGTCTCAACAACCAAGCAGGATTCATGACTATAGAGGACATGTGCATTGTATGCCCTGTATCCTACCAAGGCCCTCCTCAAGCTATAGCTTTAGCTCACCAATGTTAGCTAGCGTAATCTCTTTCTTTCTAGAGGGGAACAGTAGGCCAGTGAGAGACATGTTCACAATCCCTGCTCTGATAGAATGATAATGGAGCTGACTGATAGCAGAAGAGCGGAGAGAGGCTTTGGAGAGAGGCTGAGTATTTGCACCAGTCCCTGCCTACCAGCCTGGCTACCAGCCTGCCTACCAGCCTGCCTGTCCAGCTGCCTGCCTATGTGAGTGGATTCATACACACACACCCTGTCGCCCGCCCGCTTGCCTTTGTGACACTATCATGGGAATGGAAGCTCTCTCTCTCTCTCTCTTTGTTGTTTCAATCCAGACCTCTAAATCACAATGGCCCAAATGGAATACCAGGGATAGTGGAGGCAGTTAGCAAGCTGAAGCCAACTTGGATGAGTGTGTGTTACAATAGCAAGCTGTGCTTTTGTGCTGAGGTCGCCGCATCGTTTTTGTCGAGTGGGCACTGATGGCATTATAATAGAAAAGGAAAGTTCAGACAGTATTGACATTTCATTCAAAGAAAAAATAAGGTTCATATGATGTGGCATTGACTTACTTAGCAAGAGAACAAGAGTGATCAATAGATGTATCTACAGTACTCCCTATGAGCCATTAGGCTCAAAGGGGTATTTTTCATCAAACAGATAAAGTAACTAACCAGCCAGAGTTTATCTGGGGTCAGGAGACATAGTGTATCTTTGTTTTGGACAGGGAATGGAGGTTAAGCATCTATAATGTCATTGGCCAGACTGTAAGAGAAAACATACTGTAGTAAACTGTTCCAGAAACAAAATCCCCCTCTCACTCCACCCCACTTTGTGTGTACTGTCATCAGTGCTTAGCTCACTTCTATATTTGGCCAATCCAGGGCCAGCTCAGTGGTTTCCACTCCACAGTTCTGATGCTGAGATTAGACCAGCCTGAAATGGACATCTTTCATCACACACCTCTAAATATAGTAGAGCATACAGGATATAGTACAGCAGAAGAGAGAGAGAGAGAGAGAGAGAGAGAGAGAGAGAGAGAGAGAGAGAGAGAGAGAGAGAGAGAGAGAGAGAGAGAGAGAGAGAGAGAGAGAGAGAGAGAGAGAGAGAGAGAGAGAGAGAGAGAGAGAGAGAGAGAGAGAGAGAGAGAGAGAGAGAGAGAGAGAGAGAGAGAGAGAGAGAGAGAGAGAGAATGTGTGTGTGACAGGGGCTAACAGACGGAAACATAGAGACAGACACAGACAGAGGGAAACATAGACAAAGAGAGACAGACAGACAGACAGACAGACAGACAGACAGACAGACAGACAGACAGAGGGAAACATAGACAAAGAGAGACAGACAGACAGACAGACAGACAGAGGGAAACATAGACAAAGAGAGACAGACAGACAGACAGACAGAGGGAAACATAGACAGACAGACAGACAGACAGACAGACAGACAGACAGACAGACAGACAGACAGACAGACAGACAGACAGACAGAGGGAAACATAGACAAAGAGAGACAGACAGACAGACAGACAGACAGACAGACAGACAGACAGACAGACAGACAGACAGACAGACAGACAGACAGACAGACAGACAGACAGACAGACAGACAGACAGACAGACAGACAGACAGACAGACAGAGGGAAACATATACAAAGAGAGACAGACAGACAGAGGGAAACATAGAGAGAGAAAGAGATATGCTTGATCAGTATCAGTCACATGTATTAAGATATAATCAAATACATTATGTGTGTAATTCACCATTGCCTGTATTTTTTATTTTTTTCTCACCTTTATTTAACCAGGTAAGCCAGTTGAGAACAAGTTCTCATTTACAAATACGACCTGGCCAAGATAAAGCAAAGCAGTGTGATAAAAAAAACCAACACAGAGTTACATATGGGGTAAACAAAACATAAAGTCAAAAATACAACAGAAAATATATATACAGTGTGTGCAAATGTAGCAAGTTATGGAGGTAAGGCAATAAATAGGCCATAGTGCAAAATAATTACAATTTAGTATCAGTCTCCCTTTCATTATCGCTCTCACCCTCTCCCCCTCCCTCCCTCCCTCCCTCCCTCCTGCCCTCTCTTTCTTGCTCTCTCTCTCTCTCTCTCTCTCTCTCTCTCTCTCTGTCTTTCCTTCTCCCTCTCTCTCTCCCTGTCTATCTCTCCCTCACTCCCTCTTATTTAAATTAAGAACATTGTTAGTGGATGTGTGCTGTAATGTGTCCCGGGAGGGGACCCCAGGAGTTGCTCAAACTCCATCTGTTAGCTAGCAGCTAGCCTTGATGAATGAGATTCTCCTGCGAGGCAGAGTGGAGCATGGTGCAGAGCAAGTGTGTGTGTGGTTATAGTTGGTCTCAGTCTCAGACAGATGGATAGGCTGCTAGCGAGCGCCCAGGCAGGCCCCCTGTGAGAGTTGCCCTGCCTGCACATACAACTGGGTGGGAGAAGAGACTTGAGAACTGAGATGAAAATGATATGCTAGTGTTTGTGGTTTGGTTTACATTTTTGTAGTTGTGTGTGTATAGATGGGGTGTTGAATATAGTCTGTGTTTTTTCACAGGAAATAGTTCTGTATAGTTGTATGTCCCTGAGTTTGTGTGTATTTGTTTATTTGCAAAAGCAGGTACTATTTTAACGTGTATGTGTTACAGCCAGGGGAGCAATATTTTCCTCTGTGGTGGTTTTAGGTATTTAGGTAATATATTGTCTTTCCTGTGGCAGTGGCAGGGTGGCACAGTGGCACGGTGGCAGGGTGGCAGGGGGCTGAGAGGAGACAGAGATGTGTATGGGACCTGAAGGCTGGAGTGATTGCTTTTAGTATTAGGACAGCTACACATCAGACATGCTACAGAGGACAGCCCTGTGTGTGTCTCTGTGGAGGAGATCTCTCTTTTAGCCCTTAGACACACTGACTCTCTAGGAGAAATCGCTCCAACTCCAGCCCTATCACTCTCTTTCTCTCTCTCGCAAACCTCCTGCCTGCTGCGAAGTCTCTCAGGTGTGTGTGTGTGTGTGTGTGTGTGTGTGTGTGTGTGTGTGTGTGTGTGTGTGTGTGTGTGTGTGTGTGTGTGTGTGTGTTCTCACTCCCAGCTGCCCGCTGCTCTGGAGTACCCCTGTGGCGAGGCTGAAGGCTTCAAGGCTTCTCTGGCACCACACCACATCACAGCATTGAGACGCATTCTGCTGCCTGGCGTAGGGCCCTGTGGAGGGAACTGGTGTATTATGACAGATGAAGTATATTATGACTGTCTGGGATATGACCTGAATGCCTGGGGGAGAGGGATCATGTCTGGGAGGTGGTGGTGGGCAGGGGGCTGTGTTGTGGTGATGGTGATGGGGGCTGTGTTGTGTTGTTGTGGAGGACCGACCGAAGCAGGTGACAAACAGATGGTTGAGGACTGTCCTCTCCACCTGTGCCTGCCTGCCTGCCCTACTCCCCTCTCAGCCTCACCCCAATCCCAACCTAGGGCTCAGGGCCAGCCTGACTGGTTGCACTAGTCCCCTGTTCCAGCCCAGGTACCCATGGCATGGTTGTACTGGTTCTCCTTAGCCATGGCCACAGCCAGTGAAGTACTCAGGGCCCCAGAGGACACAGGAGGGTTGAGCACAAGCTGCCAATATTGGAAGGTAGAATTCCATTACATACCGGCTTGGACATTTTGTAACTACTGTTTGTGCCCTGTGGGGGTTGTGTGTTTGTGTGTGTGCGTGTGTGCGTGTGTGTGTGTGTGCGTGCGTGTGTGCATGTGTGCTTGTGTGTGTCTGGCCCCTTGGTCAGTCAGCCAGTGCTTTGCCTGGTGTCAGGGTTGTGGTATTAATAGCAACACCCCTCAGCAATAGGCCTGCTCACCATGTGTCACCTGTTAGCCCCTGTCACACACACACACACATACACACACACACACACACACACACACACACACACACACACACACACACACAGTCATGTGGCCATCTCTCAATGTTTTTTACTTTTTTACTTGTTTTTCTCCATTCAACCTTCACAGCTATCAAAGCTTATTACTTTTCCTCTGCCGTCTAAGGCAAAGTAATTTGTCATGATTTCTGTGGATAGAAACAGCCTTCCTCTGTGTATATGTTGTCTAGACAATGTGTTCTGCTCCAAGTGGTTGAATAATGATAGTGCTGCATTATTCCTGAGCTATTGTTTCAGTCTGTATCTTTGGAATAAACCCTGGGGATAGTGCTCTACCGTCGTGATGGAGGGATGTCCTAGAGGTAGTAGGAAGATATTACTGTTGTAGGGCCCTATAAAATCAGTTAAATGTTTTGCCTGATTCCTTTTAGTTTTTTCCCAAATTCCTTTTTCTCTGTTTTGTTTTTCCAGGTTTCCATTTGTCCAAAATCACACTTTTTTAATAGAAAAACAACACAGTTGGATGTTCTAAGTCCACAACAATGCTTAAAACACATCAGACCACTTCTGAGGTCTGGGAAAATCTACGAAATCTGCATTTTTGGGTGTAGTTACCCTTAATGCAAGTGCGCACCTTCAGGAGACCATTGTTTGGTTAGCGATGTTTCTATGGCACTCGTGATTGCAAACCTTGCAAAACAAATGGCCTCAATCATAATATGATTCTGCCAGGTAAAATAGGCTACTTTGTAGTTCATATTTAACCCTTTCCTTATGTTTCTGGGTCATTTTAACCCAGAACAGAGTTTGAAATCACTAAAATACTATTTTACGTAATTTTTCCACCATGACCGTTCATCTACTTTCCTAAGTATTATAAAACACGTAATCGAATATATAAATATTGTATTTTATTTTATACCCGGCACCGCAATACTACATCCATGATGTTCTGGGTCAATTTTAACCGCAATTGGACCCCCGCAATTTGACCTAACTTTGAACAGTTTGTCCTAGAAACAAGCTGTTTCCTGCACAGGAAACAGCTTATACGTATAATGTCCCTATGCTGCTCAGAGGCTGAGCAGCACTGATCTGAAGTCAATTTGACCTAGACCTTGACCTTGACCTTTGACCTTGTCCTTTTTACTAGATATTAATCACATTTCAAATCGAATTGATTTATAAAGCCCTTTTTACATCAGCAGATATCACAAAGTGCTTATACAGAACCCAGCCTAAAACCCCAAAGAGCAAGCAATGCAGATGTAGAAGCACATGGCTAGGAAAAACACATAAGAGGAACAAGGCTCTGAGGGGTAGCCAGTCCTCTTCTGGCTGTGCTGGGGGGAGAGTATAAGAGAACATGGCCATTAAGGCCAGATCATTCTTCAAGATGTTCAAACGTTCATAGATAACCAGCAGGGTCAGCACCTCAGGAGTAAATGTTAGTTGGCTTTTCATAGCCGAGCATTCAGAGGTCAAGACAGCAGGTAGAGAGGGAGAGAGAGAGAGAGAGAGAGAGAGAGAGAGAGAGAGAGAGAGGGATAGAGAGGGTCGAAAACAGAAGGTAGCACGTCCGGTGAACAGGTCAAGGTTCCATAACCGCAGGCAGAACATTTGAAACTGGAGCAGCAGCACTGCAAGGTAGCACATCCGGTAGGATTGAATGGCGGGAACCCGGTTATCAAGATTTACTGGGATTTACCACCCACAACCACTCCCTTTTCCCAGGATAAATAACTGCGAGAAATCGGTCAATTATAATAAATTATTTACAGTGCCTTCGGAAAGTATTCAGACATTTTGTTACGTTACTGCCTTATTCTAAAATGGATAAAAAAATTACCCCTTGACTTTTTCCACATTTTGTTATGTTACTGCCTTATTCTAAAATGGATAAAAAAATTAAATTAATCCTCAGCAATCTACACACAATACCCCATAATGACAAAGCAAAAACAGATTTTTAGAACTTTTTGCAAATTTATTACAAAAAAAACCCCAGAAATACCTTATTTACATAAGTATTCAGACCCTTTGCTATGAGACTCGAAATTGTGCTCAGGTTCATCCTGTTTCCATTGATGATCCTTGAGATTTTTCTACGACTTGATTGGAGTCCACCTGTGGTAAATTCAATTGATTGGACATGATTTGGAAAGGCACACACCTGCCTATATAAGGTCCCACAGTTGACAGTGCATGTCAGAACAAAAACCAAGCCATGAGGTCGAAGGAATTGTCTGTAGAGCTCCGAGACAGGATTGTATTCAGACCCCTTTACTTTTTCCACATTTTGTTATGTTACAGCCTTATTCTAAAATAGATTTTAAAACACGTTTTTCCTCATCAATCTACACACAATAACCCATAATGACAAAGCAAAAACAGGTTTTTAGAAATGTTTGCTAATTTATAAAAAAAAAAAATGGAAATATCACATTTACATAAGTATTCAGACCATTTATTCAGTACTTTGTTGAAGCACCTTTGTCAGTGATTACAGCATAGAGTCTTCTTGGGTATGACGCTACAAGCTTGGCACACCTGTATTTTGAGATTTTCTCCTATTCTCTGCAGATCCTCTCAAGCTCTGTCAGGTTGGATGGGGAGCATTGCTGCACAGCTATTTTCAGATGTCTCCAGAGATGTTCGATCGGGTTCAAGTCCGGGTTCTGGATGGGCCACTCAAGGACATTCAGAGACTTGTCCTGAAGCCACTCCTACATTGTCTTTGCTGTGTGCTTAGGGTCGTTGTCCTATTGGAAGGTGAACCTTCGCCCCAGTCTGAGGTCCTGAGCAGTTTGAAGCAGGTTTTCATCAAGGATCTCTCTGTACTTTGCTCCGTTCATCTTTGCCTCGATCCTGACTAGTCTCCCAGTCCCTGCCGCTGAAAAACATCCCCACAGTAAGCTGCCACCACCATGCCTCACCGTAGGGATGTTGTCAGGTTTCCTCCAGATGTGACGCTTGGCATTCAGGCCAAAGAGTTTAATCTTGGTTTAATCAGACCAGAGAATCTTGTTATATGTGAGAAATGTCCCCACGAGGACAAACTTCTATTTTAAGCTTAGTGGTTAGGTTTAGGGTTAGGGTTTGGGTTAGTGTTACGGGTTAAGGTTAGGGTTAGGATTAAGGTTAGGTTTATGGTAAGGGTAAAGGTAAAGGTTAGGTTTAGGGTTAGGGGTTAGGTAAAATAGGATTTTGAATGGAAATTAATTTTAGGTCCCCACGAGGATAGAAGAACTAAACGTGTGTCGGCTGGACGTTCCAGTAGATAGACTAATTGTGCCATAATAACAGGCTTATCAGTGGCTATGGCCCAGAGAGGACGTATCATCCAGTAAAATTGCAGCGTTGCTCAACATGACATAAACATACATACACATGCCTCTAGAAGCTGGTTAACGTTTAATGGTTAATGATTAATCCATCTCTGTCACTATCAGTTGTGAACTGGTCTCTTATTTGATCTGTAACAGCTGTCTAACTCTGCTCACACACACACACAGACTCCAGGAGACATACAGACACACACACACACACACACACACACACACACACACACACACACACACACCTGTTCTGTTCTACATAGTACCAACACCTGGCATAGTGGAGGGCAATGATAGACACACACAGCTGCAGAGATCAATACTCATCCATTGTGTTACAGCAGATGTTAACTGAATTATCATGTGTGTGTTATAATCTACACAACACTGTATTGGTATGATTTAATCAATGATAAGTGCAAGTCCATTGAGGTTACTTGTACTGTAGTTTTCTCTATCGCTCTCTCTTCTTTCTTCACTCTCTCTCTCTCTCTCACTCTTTCTCTCTCTCTCTCTCTCTCTCTCTCTCTCTCTCTCTCTCTCTCTCTCTCTCTCGCTCTCTCTCTGGAATGTAGTGTTTTATTTTATCCAGCTATACTCTACAACCATTGTCCTTCTCAAGGATTCTGTTTTATTCCTGTTTATATCAGATTGTCTTTGTGGTCGTCCTCTTGTAAAAAGCAACAAACCTGAGAGTGCATTACATAAAATCTTGTTTATGATGGCAGTTTGTATCATAAAATACACATTTTGGTCCCTGAAGACAGGAGAGTTTTTTCAGATGTTGTTTTATTTGTGCTTGTTTCCAGCTACCGTAGATTTGTTGTAATATTATGTACAAGCGTAAAGGGACAGCCTCATACAACACATTTTCTTTCAGACTAGTGGAGATATGAATAATAACTTCTTCTTGTTTTTCTTGTTTTTCTTGTTTTTCTTCTTCTTCTTCTTCTTCTTCATCTTCTTCGTCTTCTTCTTCTTCTTCTTCTTCTTCGTCTTCTTCTTCTTCTTCTTCTTCTTCTTCTTCTTCTTCTTCTTCTTCTTCTTCTTCTTCTTCTTCTTCTTCTTCTTCTTCTTCTTCCATCTTCTCTGTCTTCTTTTTCCTTCTTCTTCACAAAGTCTCAAGCCTGATCAGCTTTTAAAACAAGCCTATTTTATTCCTGTCAAACCATCTAACCCTTGATTTGACCCTAACCTTTTGCCCTCTCCTTCAGGAAATGCATCCACTTTTAGTGGATCGGTGCCGCCAGTTGTTCTATTTAGATAAGTAAATATACCTTTAGACATTAACCTTTCCCCCTCTCCCTTGAGACAGACAGACACTATTTGCAATTACCATCAGTTGTTGTTCGTAGACTGATAATATACCTTAAGCATTCAGCCTAACTTACTTTTTCTGGAGAGACAGTGAATGGGCAACCTTTCTGCTTGTGTTAATCATACTAATGATTTTTATTATTGATGCTCTTTAGAGGAAGTTTCTAATGATCATGCATGTCCATTTTAGGTAAAGTTGTATCTATCTATCTGGTTCTCAATCCCTGTTAACCTTCACGACTGACTGAACCGCCTGCCTGCTTCTCTCTTTGTATGAGTCCCAAATGACACCCTATTGGGTGTATAGTGCACTACTTTTGACTAGGGCCCATAGAGCTCTGGTCAGAAGTAGGGCACTATATAGGGACTAGGATGCCAATTGAGGCGCACATCATCACTCATCATGCGGCTAGAGATAAAAGACAAACTAATTAAAAACTTTCACCTTGATTCATATCTGAGCCACTTTTACTCTGCCTGCCACTTACCACTTTTCAGTTTCTCTAGCCCGTTTCCTGTGCACACTGGAACACTGCGGCTGATCCATCAATAAAAGAACAGGAGGAGACATAGGGGGTGTTCTTTTGGGAAGGGAACCCTAGTTCCAATATCCATACTATCAAACCACTTAGAAAGCATGACCTGTTGCATTGCTACACTAAGAATACATTGGTTCATTCTAAGTAGTATACTATTGTATTATCTGAACCTACCATTCTAGTCAGGACTCAACGCTATAGTGGCTGGAATGGGATTGTGACTAACTTGCTTCACAATTCAGGAAAAAAAAGTCAAGGTCGTTCCATTTGGAGTGTGTGTGTGTGTGTGTGTGGGGAGGGGTTGTAAGGTCCATAGGGAGTTGGTGTATTCCCCCTGTAATGGTCTGGCCTTGTGAATAGGAGACCAAAGGGAGGACAGACAGTTGTGTCCGACCATCTCCTCCGGCCCTTTAAGAATGTGGCCTGTCGCCTGGCGACTGACCGTTTGGAATGTGCACCTGGGAAATCCTCCTCCACCTGTTGTCCACCGTGTGTCTGGGAAGAGTGTGTGTGTGTGTGTTGACTCAACCTTTGTAATCTATGCCACACTCTCCGTGTCACTCAGCCAACTGCCGGGAAATTCCTGTCTGATGACGAAACATAATACTCAATGATTCCCCCATGTGTTCTATATGGCTACAGAACTATATGGTTAAAATAGGCCTCTTCTTTCATCTTCTTTCTCTCAGCTGTTCAGGTCCAGTAAAAGAGATCCTAGTAAACACAGGCCTTTGTCAAGCTCTCTGAGCTCCTGAGATGTTGCGCTGTCTACTATATAAATGTTATCTATTAAAATATAATACATTATTATATTTCTATTGTCTTAACCACCCTGTATAATAACATTTCTTGGTATAGTAAGGTGTGTTATATGCTATACCATGTGTTACCACAGGCTTTATATCCACAGCCAGGTTTGAGTCAAACAAGGGATAGGGGATCTTGGGGATGAAAGACCCACCCTACACTAACAGAACTCTCTGTAGTTTGACAAACCAAACTTCCGATTGTTCAGAGAGAACCCGTTGGGTTTTTGTATTTTCTGTTTAACTACTTTATTGTTATGCATGTAGTCTTTTGGGCTGTCACATTGTGCCGCATTAGCTCCTCGAGAAGCTCTGTTCCACTGTCAGTCTCAGAGTTTGAGGAGCTCCTCTTGGGCTGTGTCCCAGATGGCACACTATCCCCTTAATAGTGCACTACTTTTGACCAGGGCCTTTAGGGAATATGGTGCCATTCGCATTCTTGGTTTTCTGTGTCTGTTTGTTTTGCATGTACATTAACTGGGCGGAGGACACTAAGAGAGTAGTAGAGGAGTTGTAGTAGGGGAGTACAGTAGTATCTTTCTGAAGCTGTTCTCCTCACTACTAATTCAAAGCAGCAGGTCCACTAAATAATGAATCATATACACATCTTGAGTTGGGATTGAGCGTGTGTGTGTATAGTACTGTGTGCACGTGTTTGTACACTGTGTGTGTGTGTGTGAAGATTGGGCAAGTATACTGTACATGTGTGAGAACTGTGATTTCACTTGAATCATATTTCAGCAACATATTGCTGTGTCAATATTTCCCTTGAAGCATGTTACAGAAAGAAGAAAGGTTTTGTTTTTTTAATATTCTAACAATATTCAAAATTAAACACTGGTCTATTAGGTCGAAGCCTTGACCTTGTGGTGGAGAGTCCATCTCCAGTCATGATTCACTTGAATGCCCACTACTACCCTCCCCCAGGGGTGACAGGAGACAAGGACTGCACCCACGCTGGCCCTGACAAACCTGACCACTCCACACACACTGGAACAGTGCATAGGCTACCCTCGCTCCCTCTCTAAAATATATTTTTACTTTTGCCAATGGAGTTACTTTCTTTTCCCTTGAGCTGAAGTGAATATATGTGAGGGATAGAGAGAAGAGAGAAAGAGGAGAGGAGAGAGCAGAGAGGAGGAGAAGGGAGATGAGAGAGCAGAGAGGAGGAGAAGGGAGATGAGAGAGCAGAGAGGAGGAGAAGGGAGATGAGACAGGAAGTGTAAAAGAGAATGGGAGACATCCTATAGACTACAGTTGATTAAGTATATAGCTATAGTATAAAGACTACAGTTAATTAAGTCTATAGCTATAGTCTATAGACTGCAGTTGTTTTAAAGCTCTCTGGTCCTGGCCCGGCTGGTTGGTGTATTTATGTGTGTTTTCGATTTTGTGCCTCTCAGCATTTCTCTGGTCACACCTCACCCGGCATGCAAAGAGGCTCAGCCTCTCTCTACCTCCTTTCTGCCTCTCTCTCTCTCTCTCTGGGACTCCCCCCCCCCCCTCTCTATCTCTCTATCTCTCTCTCCATTCACCCGCTCTCAATGTTTCTCCCTCCCACTCCCTCTCCCTCTCCCTCTTCCTCTCTCTCTCTCTCTCTCTCTCTCTCTCTCTCTCTCTCTCTCTCTCTCTCTCTCTCTCTCTCTCTCTCTCTCTCTCTCTCTGTCTCTCTGTCTCTCTCTCTCTCTCTCTCTCTCTCTCTCTCTCTCTCTATCCCTGCCCCACTCTCTCTCTCCTCTCCCACCCTGATAAGAGCAGAGGCTTGTGTGTTCAGTCGTTTTATCTTGTTCTTGTTCTTATCTGTGTAATATGACACCACCTCTTATTACTATACAACACAACTGCACCTGGTGGAAGTCTTGTTAAGCTGTGGAGACATCAGTTCATTCATCATCAGCTCCACAGAAGACAGAGTAATTGTGTACAACTCATTGGTGGATGTCATTTGTATTCCCTTGTAGGAGCCATGGTAGAACCAAGTATAGAACAACAATGCACTACAGTAATAATAATATAATATAAAGTTATATTTCAATACGTTTTGTGTGTGTGTGTGTTAGATTATTTATTTACCTAGTGAGTGTGTGTCAGGCCAGGCAGGCGCAGCAGCAGGCATTTGATTATAGCTCCTCATAACTCTAGTAGCATGCTCTAGTAAATCAATGGAGCTTCATATTGACTGCTGATATACTGAACAGGGCTAATTACTAATGCTAACTGCCTATAATGATATTCTCCTTCCAGAGTTACTGGAGCCTCGACCATAAACCTCTCACCCTCCTCTCCAGACCTGGGTTCACATACTATTTAAAATCAATTACAATTATTTAGCTGGCTTGATTGAGCTTGCCTGGCTTACATTTTTTCATTTTAGTCATTTAGCAGACACTCTTATCCAGAGCGACTTACAGTTAGTGTGTGCATACATTTTTCATACTGGCCCCCCGTGGGAAACGAACCCACAACCCTGGCGTTGCAAGCGCCATGCTCTACCAACTGAGCTACACAGGGCTTAATGGACCAATAGAAAAGTCCTGAAACCCTCTCTCTTTCTCTCTCCCCATGCCTCGTGCCCTTCTCCCCCTCTCCCCGCCCCTCTTTATGATGATGAGACCCCCTCCCTGGCCTGCCAGTGTCCTAGTTTTAGCTGTGACAGTAATAGTGTTTCACCTCTGATATGGTATGGAGCAGGACCTTCTTCCCTCCCCATCTATCTAGTTTACAAGACATCTCAGCTAGGCTGGGCTGGGCTGCACTGGGCTAGGCTCAGATTAAAGCAATGGGAAGATGAGAGGAGGGATCTCATATCAAAACTTTAAACAGCAGTGAGGTTTCTTATCAAAGGCCAGTGTTTCCCTTTCAAATGTTGAGTTACTGCACTAATGAAAAGGGCTCTGCCCTTGCGAGTGTGTGTGTGTGTGTATGTGTGCGTGTGTGTGTGTGCTTGCATACTCACAGTTGAAGTCGGAAGTTTACATACACCTTAGCCAAATACATTTAAACTCAGTTTTTCACAATTCCTGACATTTAATCCTCGTAAAAATTCCCTGTCTTAGGTCAGTTAGGATCACCACTTTATTTTAAGAATGTGAAATGTCAGAATAATAGAGAAAATGATTTATTTCAGCTTTTATTTATTTCATCACATTCCCAGTGGGTCAGAAGTTTATATACACTCAATTAGTATTTGGTAGCATTGCCTTTAAATTGTTTAACTTGGGTCAAACGTTTCGGGTAGCCTTCCACAAGCTTCCCACAATAAGTTGGGTGAATTTTGGCCCATTCCTCCTGACAGAGCTGGTGTAACTGAGTCAGGTTTGTAGGCCTCCTTGCTCGCACACACTTTTTCAGTTCAGCCCACATATTTTCTATAGGATTGAGGTCAGGGCTTTGTGATGGCCACTCCAATACCTTGACTTTGTTGTCTTTAAGCCATTTTGGCAAAACTTTGGAAGTATGCTTGGGGTCATTGTCCATTTGGAAGACCCATTTGCGACCAAGCTTTAACTTCCTGACTGATGTCTTGAGATGTTGCTTCAATATATCCACATAATTTTCCTTTCTCATGATGCCATCTATTTTGTGAAGTGCACCAGTCAATCCTGCAGCAAAGCACCCCCACAGCATGATGCTGCCAGCCCCGTGCTTCACGGTTGGGATGGGGTTCTTTGACTTGCAAGCCCACCCTTTTTCCTCCAAACATAACAATGGTCATTATGGCCAAACAGTTATATTTTTGTTTCATCAGACCAGAAGACATTTATCCAAAAAGTACGATCTTTGTCCCCATGTGCAGTTGCAAAACATAGTCTGGCTTTTTTATGGCAGTTTTGGAGCAGTGGCTTCTTCCTTGCTGAGCGGCCTTTCAGGTATGTCAATATAGGACTTGTTTTACTGTAGATACTTTTGTACCTGTTTCATCCAGCATCTTCACAAGGTCCTTTGCTGTTGTTCTGGGATTGATTTGCACTTTTCGCACCAAAGTACCTTCATCTCTAGGAGACAGAGATCTCCTTCCTGAGCAGTATGACGGCTGCATGGTCCCATGATGTTTATACTTGCGTACTATTGTTTGTACAGATGAACATGGTACCTTCAGGCATTTGGAAATTGTTCCGAAGGATGAACCAGACTTGTGGAGGTCTGATTTCTTTTGATTTTCCCATGATGTCAAGCAAAGAGGCACTGAGTTTGAAGGTAGGCCTTAAAATACATCCACAGGTACACCTCCAATTTACTCAAATGATGTCAAATAGCCTATCAGAAGCTTCTAAAGCCATGACATCATTTTCTGGAATTTTCCAAGCTGTTTAAAGGCACAGTCAACTTAGTATATGTAAACTTCTGACCCACTGGAATTGCGATACAGTGAATTATAAGTGAAATAATCTGTCTGTAAACAATTGTTGGAAAAATGACTTGTGTCATGCACAAAGTAGATGTCCTAACCGACTTGCCAAAACTATAGTTTGTTAACAAGAAATTTGTGGAGTGGTTGAAAAACGAGTTTTAATGACTCCAACCTAAGTGTATGTAAACTTCCGACTTGAACTGTACTTGTGTGTGTTTTGTGCTTGTGTATGTACATATGTACGCGCAAGTTTGTGTGTGTGTGTCTGCACGTGTGTGTGCGCATGCATGGCTAATCAAGCTATTTCTTCAGCACTTGAGTTGTGTACACTACTGTAGCAGCCACATAACCTCTTGTTTTAGCCCAGAGAAAGCCCCATATTCCCATGTCCCATATTACACCATATTGTTCTGTCTGCCTCTAATAGCTTTTTCCCTGACCTTGGTATCTCTCTGACTCCCCAAATCAGAATGCCCAGTGCTATCTCTTAACTCTACTACACGTTTGACCAGACCACCACCCACTATTTGACATCATTGATAAATAACCAAACAGGAGATAGCTGCTGCTGTGGTGAGTCAGGCAGTCACACACACACACACATACATACTGCCGTCAGGCGGAGATGCTGACTATCAGTCGACGACGTAGGCAGAGTGATTGGATTCCATTTGTTCCCAGAACTAAAACGGAGCGATTGAAACATATACACAGAAAATGATGCCACGGATCAGAGAGACACCGCTACACAGGCAGACAGGATGAGATGAGGAAGAAAAAGGGGCATTAAGATGGAGGGATGGAGGGAGGGAGAGGAAGGAGAGGATGGAGGAAGGGAGAAGAGAGGCGAGGAAAAGAGAGAAAGTTTCTCTCTGTTCGTCTGTCTCTCTCTTTCTCTCTCTCTTTCTCTTTCTCTTCGTCTGTCTTTCTCTCTTTCTCTCTCTCTCTCTCTCTCTCTCTCTCTCTCTCTCTCTCTCTCTCTCTCTCTCTCTCTCTCTATCTCTCTCTATCTCTCTCTCCTGCTCTCTCTCGCTCTTTGCAGCTCAGTCTAATTGGAATTCTGAGCCCTGCTTGATGTTGATGGTGCAGTTACAGAAGCTAAGCACCGTGTCAGTAAACAGGTCTGACCTGTAGAGGCGAGGCAGCCGTAGTATGTTGTGGTGTGTTCCTCTATTTGGTTATGTGTGTGTAGTGTTTTTACGAAGATGTTGTTACGTAATGTATGTGTGACGTGTGTGTGGTGTGTTTGTCTCCTCACAGGCGAGGTGTGTGTCTGTGGTGATCATGTTTGAGGTTAAAGCGAAATATGTTTTATTGTCACATACACCTGATAGGTGCAGTGAAATGTGTTATTTCACAGGGTCAGCCATAGTAGTACGGCTCCCCTGGGTTTAGAGCAGGGGTGTCAAACTCATTTTAGCTCAGGGGCCACATGGAGGAAAATCTATTCCCAAGTGGGCCGGACCGGAAAAATCATGGTATATATAACTTAAAAACAACAACTTCAGATTGTTTTCTTTGTTTTAATACGATCAACATACAACATAAAGCTGGAGCCTGAGGACAGTGTGTCCAAAATAGTACAAGCACAACATCACTATTCATCATAAAACACGTCAAGTTTATTTGAAAATTCTAAAGAAAAAGAACACACAAACACACAATGCCTCAGTGATTAACAGAACTGTTTCACAGATCACAGAACTATATCAGGGTGTCATTTCTCAGGCAGAAATGTAGATACAAATAATGAAATCCTGTTCCCCAAACAAGTGCAAGAACCACAGAGTCAAGAATAGGTTAAATATACAAATAAAATAAAATCTATTAAAAACAATAGCACATCAACATAAAAACATATAAACATAAAGCTGGAGCCTGAGGACAGTGTCCAAAAGCACAACATCACTATTAATCATAAAACACCTCAAGTTATTTGAAAGTTCTGAGGACAAAGAACACACAAACACACAATGCCTCAGTGATTCACAGAAGTATATCACAGATCACAGAACTATATCAGGGTGTCATTTCTCAGGCAGAAATGTAGATAAAAATAATGAAATCCTGTTCCCCAAACAAGTGCAAGAACCACAGAGTCAAGAATAGGTTAAATATACAAATAAAATAAAATAAATTAAAAACAATAGCACATCAACATATAAACATATAAACATAAATCTGAAAGCGTTGCTCAAACTCCCGTAACAGTCCCGTTATTTTATCTTTGAACCGCTTCATGACTGCCACATGTTGGGTCGCGCACACATTTTTCAGACAGGGGAAGTGAGCTGCATCACCACCGGCAAGTTGCGTCTCCCACAATGACAGCTTCAACTTGAAAGAACGTATGCTGTCATAATACTGCGTGACAACTTTGTTGCGCCCTTGCAGCTGTTTGTTCAAGTTATTCAGGTGCTCTGTAACATCCACCATAAATGCAAGGTCCTGCATCCATTCTGCGGAATGAAATTCTAACACTGGTTTGCCCTTTTCTTCCATGAACTGTTCAATTTCTTCTCGTAAATCAAAGAAACGCCTCAGCACAGCACCTCGGCTTAACCATCTTACCTCAGTGTGGTATGGCAGGCCATAGATGTGGTCTTTCTCTCTGAGAAGGCTGTCAAACTGACGGTGATTCAGGCTTCTGGATCGGATGAAATTAACAGTTTGGATGACCACCTTCATGACGTTATCCATCTTTAATGACTTGCAACACAAAGCCTCCTGGTGCAAAATACAGTGAAAAGTCAAAAAATCACGTCCTCCATTTGCAGATTGCACTTTCTCTCTGAACTTTGTCACAACGCCTGCTTTTTTCCCGATCATTGAGGGCGCACCATCTGTAGCCAGGCTGACAGCGCGGGACCAGTCCACTCCGACCCTGTCCAGCGCGCCGACGAGTGCGGTAAAAATATCAGCTGCTGTCGTTGTATCTGTCATCGGCACCAACTCCACGAACTCCTCGGTGACGGTCAATGTGTCATCAACTCCGCGGATGAAAATGGCCAGTTGTGCAACATCTGTAATGTCCGTGCTTTCATCAATTGCAACCGAAAACGCAATAAATGACTTTACTTTTTGCTTCAACTGGCTGTCCAAATCCACTGAAAGATCAGAAATCCTGTCTGCAACTGTGTTTCTTGTCAGGCTGATATTTGCAAAAGCCTGCCGCTTTTCAGGGCACACAATCTCCGCTGCCTTCATCATGCATGTTTTTACAAATTCACCCTCACTAAATGGTTTTGAAGCCACTGCGATTTCATTAGCAATGAGGTAGCTAGCTTTCACTGCAGCGTCACTGATGTCTCGGCTGTGAGTAAACACAGACTGCTGTTTCTTCAGACCCGCCAACAGTTCATTCACCTTCTCTCATCTCCGCTGTCCTTGAAAGTTGTCATATTTGTCGGCATGAAGACTCACATAGTGGCGACGAAGGTTATATTCTTTCAGCACTGCAACATGCTCTGAACACACCAAACATACAGCTTTCCCATTCAATTCCGTGAATAAATAGGATGACCATTTTTCTTGGAACACTCTGCACTCTGCGTCCACTTTTCTATTTTTTGACAGAGACATATTGGGGCAATGAGGGTGCCAAAGCACATAATGTTAAAAGTAGAAGCCGTAATAAATATCATGGGCAAAACAAAGTAGCTCATTGGCTGCACGTGCTTGACCTACTTGCTCTGCCCCGGTATAAACAGTTTGCTTGCTTAACACAATTGCTATTGCGCCATCCAGTGGACGCAATTGGAACAGCAGTTTATTTTATTGAAAAATTGCAGCGCATTTTTATACTTTACAACAAAAAAAAAATCTATATATATATATATATTTTTTTTTTTTCAAAATCATCTCGCGGGCCGGATTAAACCCGTTTGCGGGCCTGATCCGGCCCGCGGGCCGGACGTTTGACACCCCTGGTTTAGAGCCTTTCTCGAGGGCACATCGACAGATTTTTCACCTTGTCAGCTTGGGTTTTCGAACCAGCGACCTTTCGGTTACTGCTCCAAAGTTTGAAATGTAAGGCTACCTGCCACCGAGTGTGTGTGTGTGTGTTGTGTGTGTGTGTGTGTGTGTGTGTGTGTGTGTGTGTGTGTGTGTGTGTGTGTGTGTGTGTGTGTGTGTGTGTGTGTGTGTGTGTGTGTGTGTGTGTGTGTGTGTGTGTGTGTGTATGTGTGTGTGTGTGTGTGTGTGTGTGTGTGTACAGTGCATTCAGAAAGTATTTAGACCCCTTGAATTTTTCCACATTTTGTTACTTTACAGCCTTATTCTGAAATTCATTAAATCATTTATTTCCCTCACCACACAATGCCCCATAATGACAAAGCAAAAACAGCTTTTTAGAAATTTTTGCAAATGTATTTACATGTATTCAGACCCTTTACTCAGTACTTTGTTGAAGCACCTTTGGCAGTCTTGGTGGTTCCAAACTTCTTCCATTTAAGAATGATGGAGGCCATTGTTTTCTTGCTGAAGTTATTTTCGGGTACCCTTCCCCAGATCTGTGCCCTGCACTGCCAACTGTGGGACCTTATATGGACAGGTGTGTGCCTTTCCAAATCATGTCCAATCAATTGAATTTACCACAGGTGGACTCCAATCAAGTTGTAGAAACATCTCAAGGATGATCAATGGAAACAGGATGCACCAGAGCTCAATTTCGAGTCTCATAGCAAAGGGTCTGAATACTTATGTAAATAAGGTATTTCAGTTTTTTATTTGTAATAAATGTGCAAAAATGTCTTAAAACCTGTTTTTATGGGGTATTGTGTGTAGATTGATGAGGAAAATGTATTATTTAATCCATTTTAGAGTAAGGCTGTAAAGTAATGTGGAAAAGGTTAAGGGGTCTTAATACTTTCCGAATGCACTGTATGTGTGTGATGTGTTTGTGTGTGTATTTGTACTGTGATTTTCTCCAAAACAGAGTCCTTGCAGCAAAAATCTATCATATCCAAACAGCTAGAAATTTGCGGTGCTATATTCCTCAAATATTCCTCCAAAATATATATGTATAACATGGTATGTTAGTCTCCTCACCATCTCCTTAATGTCTCCCCCTGTTCTGCAGGTGTAGGACAAGGCCTGTTAACTCTGCTCCACACTGAGCCAATGACACAGGCTTCATGGCCCATAAACCTAAAGGATTGAGAGCATGAGAGAGGGAAAATGGCCGACCGGCACAATTGTCTGCCAGGCTGCCCCTCACCGCAGCCTCTCACACACACTCTTATGGCTTACAGTGTGACTTATTGAGCATATTGAAACCACGCGCACGCATGTATGCAGGCAAGAACACACTCACTCACGCACACACACACAAACACACACACCCTAGTATCCCACATTGCTGTGTTGTGGAACATCACTAACCCAGCCATTATAATTGCTGCTGGTGTATCTGGCCACAATTATCAAAGCTCTACGCCGGCTTATTCACTCTTTAATTGCCTCATTTAATTTGTTCACATTTAGCACTGAACAATGTCAACCTGCTTCAGTTGAAGGCGATTAACTCCCAAGGACGTGTGTGTTAAACAGTGCGTTACACGCACCATAGACAAGCCTCGTGGGTGTGGGTGGGTGGGGGAAGGGGGGATGTGTGTGTGTGTGTGTGTGTGTTTGTGTGTGTACGTGTACCTGTGTGTGTTTGTGTGTGTGTGTGTGTGTGTGTGTGTGTGTGTGTCTGTGTGTGTGTTTCTGACATGCACCACAAGTCCTTTCTGGAAACCCATCTGCTCACAGTGACAAGAGCGTGAGGCATGAGTGAAATCTAATTGCTCTACCCCTATCTCAATAGGACCAATCAGACCATGTGAGGCACGAGTCAAATGAATATGCCTTACCCCTTGTCTTGTACAATAAGACCAATGAGGTGAACTAAAGGTAAAAACCGATCTGCTCAAAGTGAGATGAGTGTGAGACACGGTGAGTAAAACAGCCCCTCCCCCCTCCTCTTATTCCTTATGGTTTAAAAAGCAGAACTGATCCTAGATCAGCGCTCCTACTCTGAGAGGCTTTGTGAATACAGACCCTGCTGTGTCCCATTGCTGAGTCTGGTGGTGATTCCTGTCTCATTAAGATTGATGAGGAGAGTCATGGCTGGGTTAGCTGTTAGCTGTTACCAGCCCGCTGACAAACACGCGCATGCACGCACACACACACACACGCACACACAATGCCAACAAGGAAGAGAAGAGAGCACCGTACACTGAGCCCAACGCTCTGACTGCCACGTAATTATTTTGTAAAATGTCTAACGAACTAGCTAATTTATGCATTTATTCATCAAGTTATTTATGGAGGAAATTGAAATGTTTTATACCTGGCCTTTGGTTTCCCGGGCGTGGTGGCTCTGTGTGGTGTGGTGTGGAGGAGGTACTGTTTTAGTTTCACCTTGTTAAGTGTAAAAGAAAAGCATGGAGGGGATGAAGAGTATGACGGAGAGGGAAAACAACTTCTGTGTTCCCTAAGATTGTGGCGTATTTGGTCAAATATGTGATGGAGAGTTAGGGCTGTACAGAGGCTAGCTGTACTCAATGCTCTAAAGTGTGATTAAATATTTTGTTGTGCGACCTGCAGTTTTAATTTGGGAGCACTAGTGCGACCCAAAATAATCCTATATATTTTTTTATAATTGTTGTGAAGATAAGGATTCGCTGTGCTGTTTTTTCCCAAGTGCATATTTGTTAGCATCATGCTTGCACCGTTACTACAGCGAAAACTGCTTGTTTCTAGGCCAAACAGTTTTGACCCATATTACCGGCGCAAAATATTTTACATTCATAATCCATTTCGAGGGCCATTCTAAAACTGTTCGTGGGCCGTTAACCATTTGTTTTACACCTTGTTCATTCATGTCTGTTACCTCATTAGCTAGCTAGCTAACAACCTGGTAACTTTACCAGTATATCCAAACATTAGGGGGCACAGAAAGAAAGGGAAAGGGATAGGTTCTTTAGCAGATCAATGATCATAGCAATGAATGAATGAGAGAGCTCTTGCATTTCATCATCACAAACTTGACGCTCTTAAAGAGACAGTGTACAATTTTTTATGTAATGCATCTCAATAGGAAAACAGTGTTTTTACAATATATAATGTAGAAACCTAGTATTACACAAAATATTTTTATTTATTTATAATAAACATGTATTTCCAGGTTTACATATTAGTTTCTAGGGCACAATATGTGTTTCAGAAGAATTCATATAGGCTATATCTCTGTGGTGAGTGATTTTGAAGGAGTCAGGCGCAGGAGAGTAAATCACAGAATAGAAGGTTTATTCCGAAAACACAACGGTACGCAGCAATGCGTCAAACACTCCAGTGCGTAAAACAGGCGCACTGAGAAACAACAAGGCACACGGATGAATATCCTGGCGATACAAAGAGCTCCACCAAGCTAATCTAACCTCCACAATAAACAATCACACACAAAGACAAGGGGGCAGAGGGAACACTTATACAGGTACTGATGAGGGGATATAAACCAGGTGTGTAATAAACAAGACAAAACAAATGGAATGATGAGATGAGGAGCGGCAGTGGCTAGAAGGCCGGTGACGACGAACGCCGAAGCCTGCCCGAACAAAGAGGGGAGGCAGCCTCGGAGGAAGTCGTGACAATCTCAATTGATAACACAATAATTATAATTATAGTGCTCCTAAATGTTATGTTTTGCTGCTAACCTTTTAAAGTTGGGAGCACTAGTTCTACCAATGAACATTTTTAATTTAGAGCCCTGGCTATACTTCATTTTAATTTGGAGAGCTACTTGCATTAATCATGGTTGTTCTTTTGAAAAGGTCACACAGTATCTCTTTGGCTGTAACTTTATCAGGGTTAAGAGATAAGTCCTGGGTCATGACTAGCTTCTCATAACGGCTGTGGGAAAAACATGATAATTTAGTTTAATCTGGTTGGAAATATACAAGAGAGGACCATTGACAGGGTCAGGAGGTAAGAATGACAGTCTCTGTTACATTTTTACATTTTAGTAATTTAGCAGACTCTCTTATCCAGAGCGACTTACAGTTAGTGAGTGCATACATTTTCATACTGTTTGTGTGTTTGATCCTCACTGTGAACCATAGAGCTATTAAGAACCTGATGCCAACCAGTACAATTTACTATCCGAGTGCCACTTTCAGCAACCAGCATCATCTGTGTCATAGTTGGAATGCCATGTTGTGCTGTTGTGTTGTCGGTGAGGTTGCTTAATTATGTGAAAATATCAGGTAAAAGCATGACTGCAACAGTGAATATATGTATTTAATCAAAGGTAGTACTAACAAGCAGAGGCTGATAAGGCCAGGGTGTACTTGAAGATGAAAGGGAGAGAAAAGGCCTTGGGTGCAAGAAGGAGGCCAGGGAACTGAGCCCCTCTGACCTGGAACTGAACTCACCTACTGGGGGGAGAGGAGAGGAGAGGAGAGGAGAGGAGAGGAGAGGAGAGGAGAGGAGAGGAGAGGAGAGGAGAGGAGAGGAGAGGAGAGGAGAGGAGAGGAGAGGAGAGGAGAGGAGAGGAGAGGAGAGGAGAGGAGAGGAGAGGAGAAAAAGAGTAAGAGAAGAGATGCTCCAGACTCCTGGTTCTAATACCTTCAGTATCTCATTCTGATAATCAGAGCTTTGACGGATACAGTAACACAGCTAGTCACTCAGCCTTGACACACTCACATGCACGCACGGATGCACGCACACACACGCGCTCTCAGTCTTCCACGAAATGGCTACTAACTACCTGGTTTATTCAAGGAGACTTTCTTACAAATAGTGCTTGACTTCCAAATGTCACCCTATTCCCTATGTAGTGCAGTACGTTTGGCCAGAGCCAATACGACTGTGGTCCAAAGTAGCGCACTAAATAAGGGAACAGGGTGCCATTTGGGACGTATACCTTCTTAACAAAGAGGGCCAGAACCAGGCTGTGAATTATAGATGAGTAGAGTGGTGAGCAGGGGTCTTCCTGCCAGGAGAGGAAGTGAGGTGAGGAATACTGATATCCCCAGTAGCTGGGATTTTCCTCATTAGTCAACACCATATGGTGAAATCACAGTTACCATACTCAGCCCTCTGTAGGTGGAGGCAGGCTGGGACTGGGCGGCCATTGTGGGGTTCTCCTGCTGGCCATGGAACTACGGAATCATGGAATCACGGAACCGTCACATTCTATCTAGAAAAGGGATTCCTTTACACCCACTCTTCCTTCTCTTCCTCCCTAGTTGTGTGTTTCATCTATGATCTCCACCCCCCCTCCCTCCCTCCCTCCATCTCTCTTCTCTCAATGGGTGAGGATCTAAATTCTCTGCATGGTGTGAATGGTCCTCTGCCCGCCTGCGGCTGTTTGCATTGGGATGATCATTACCGCTCTCTGCAGTCTGTCCGTCTACGCACATCACATGCATTTTAATGGACACACAGATGGGAGTGTTCCCAGTCCAACACATTAATTTCAATGGAACTTCAGATGGGAGTGTGCCCAGCACTATGCCAACACAGGGGGCCTCTCTCTTCTGCGTATAAGCCCACCAGGTCTACCTTTGACAGAGGATAAATTATTGGTGTGTTTTAGGGGGCGTTCGGAATAACGTATGATGATAACACTTGACATTCTTAATGGTCTTTCTCCTGCTTCCTTTTGAAGGGAAAATAATGTTCTGAATTGTAAAAAAAAGTTTTGTTCGATAAAGCTTTATTGTCCAAAAGCAAGTGTAAGCTTTGTTAGCTTTGTACTGCCCAGTGTGCCCACATACAGTACATAACACCACAGGCAAGATGTGTCCATTTCTGTAGACAGAGTATTGCAGTTTGACTACATCACACCTGAGCTGGATATTGGTTCTCTCTTCTTCTCTGTTGTCCCAAATGACACCCTATTTCCTACATTGTACACTACATGCCCATAGGGCTCTGGTCTTTTTCTCCCTGTTCTAAGCGTGAAGGAAAGATATTAGAAGTGGACAAGATCAAAAGCTTATCAAACAGCTTCAGGGAACTCTACCCTGGCCTAGGCTGCGTCCCAAATGGCACCCTATTCCCTTTATAGTGCACTACTTTTGAGCAGGGCCTATTTGGGTCTGGTCAAAAGTAGTGCACTATATGGTGCCATTTGGGATGCAGACCTAATAATTCAACTCCACACTCGCATAAATGAACAACCCTGCCTGCCATCTTCTTCGGAGTAAAGAACATCTTCTGTAACTCTTTGTAACTCCCTCTTAGCAGCTCAGCCAAGCAACCCCAGGAGGATATTATCTGAAATCCTTGAAGTACTTTTTAAATTGAATGTCCTCTGTATGGTCATAATTAACTTTTTTTTTCATTCTAAGACGACGGTAGCTACGTTTTTGCCTTTTAGATTTAGCTGATGATCACAGCTTTGAGAATAAAGCTAATTCAGTGGTAATACACCCAGCTCATGATATGCTGTTAAATTACACTGAGACGGCTTATCATCTTACCTCTGCTAAACCCTCAATATGGCTGCCTCTGCCTCAGGGAGGAGAGTTGTAAGTAGTGCTTATAAAGCCGACGGTGGGTAGTGGGACTGATGCCCTGGAGTATGCTACCATGCTCTGCAGCTCTCTCAGGTCATCCTCCTATAGCCACTCCCGGTACAGAAGCTCAGTGTTTTTACTGCTCCAAGATGTCAATAAGTGTTGGCAATCAAAAAACAACACGCCATCTTTGATGGTCCACCTTTATAACCTGGCACCTGTCTAGTCAACAAAACAGCCGAGAGACAGATGGACATGCCAGTTGGTCTTCCCATGCCATCGTTGTGGCACCACCTTGCCCTTGCACCGTGGCCTCCATGGTGAGAATTTTCTAAGAGATAAGATCTTAGCGATCTAGACCTCCCACACCTCTCTGCTCTCCCAGAGTACTGCCAGTCCTAGTCTGGCACATAGCTGGGGAGTCAAACTGACAGTGATGCCATTCTGTCCACTTGGCATCAGTCCCTCATAAACACTTTCTTGACATTTCTTCAGATTCTAATGCCTCTTGACCTTTAAGTCAACCGGCTTGCATTTACAGCGATGATGTCCATATTGCTCTCCATGTTTTCTCCATAGTTCAAACTTCCGGACAGTATTGGCAGCAGTCAATGAAAAGACCACTGCTGTTGGGGACCAGGAGGTGCTCGTCATTTGGGTTGTTTTATATTGAGAGCAGAGCTGTCCCTATGGCTTTGTCTCCAGTCCTTTACAGCAGTAGTAGCATATTGTCCCCTAGGCTGTGTATGGCCAGTCCTGTAGCAGAAGGGTCCTGCAGAGCTGTCCCTCTACCCTATACTGCTCTCCCTTTTTTCACCATAGTTGAAACTTCCACCAACATTGGCAGCAGCGGTGAAAAGGGCATTGCAGTCAGTAACCAGCAGAACGTCATCATCATTGTGGTTGTTTTGGTCCCGTGGGCTGTGCCGGCCAGTCCAGTCCTGTAACAGTGGTCCCTTAGGCTGTGTCTTCAGTGGTCCCTGTCCCCCTGGCCACCGCAGCAGCCTGCTATGTGTCTGCTCCTGGGGATTATGCATGTGCTGTCATGCAGGAGGTTTTATAACTCTCATCGATCCTCTCTCTCCCAGAGAATAGAATTCAGTGGTGCTGCATTGATCCTGCTCATTATTGGCCCAATCCCCCTGCTGCACCTACAGTCACGAACCTCACCTACTCCCAGACTGAAAGGTCAAATATTGTATTACATTGAGGGACTAACACCCTCACCTGTTTGTCTGTCTCTGTCTCTGTCTCTGTCTCTGTCTCTGTCTCTGTCTCTGTCTCTGTCTCTGTCTCTGTCTCTGTCTGTCTGTCTGTCTGTCTGTCTGTCTCTCTGTCTCTGTCTCTGTCTCTGTCTCTGTCTGTTTGTCTGTCTGTCTGTCTGTCAGGGGATTTGGCTATGGACCAACACCTTGTGGTGTGAATTTGGCAATGTACCTTTACCAATCTTAATGCTGTACAGACACACACACGCAGGTACACACACACACTCCTTTCTCTCTCTTTCTGCGTGATGGCTTTTGGCAAACGCACATCCGGTCCATTTGCATTCCCGTTTGGCTGGTTGGCTGGCATGCCTGCCGCCGCTGTGCCGTCCCTGCTTTGAACGGGCTCCCAGATGCACTTATTCCTGCGCAGTGGTTCGTTTGGGAAACTTAGTTAATTAGTGTGTGTGTGCATCATGGCACAGAGCAGGGGCTAATAGAGTCTCCAGGCACAGAGAGGAGAGTAGAGGAGAGGGTTCATTATTATTCAGATAGAGTTTAGGATTCTTCCTGACACTTTCCTCCCCACTGATCTGAACTGTATCAATATTTCACTTCAAATATACATCCCTCTTATTTGCCCTTCATGCAAGCTTTTCATTCATATTGGTAGTGATAGATTAATTGGTTGGCCTGTTGCTCTCTTGATGTCAGGTTCTATATTAGAATGACCAGGTCCTATGCGGTCTTCTGGACCACGTTCTGACTATAGTAGGTTCCACAGGAGGTTGGCGGCACCTTAATTGGGGAGGATGAGCTCGTGGTAATGGCTGGGGCGGAATAGGTGGAATGGGATCAAATACATCAAACACATGGTTTCCATGTGTTTGAAGCCATTCCATTTACTCCTCCCCTCAGCAGCCTCCACTGGTAGGTTTAGCATTGAATGGCGTCTTTACAGTTAGGGCAAGCTGTTTAGTTAAGCTGCAGCTGTTGCAGATAGCATGTTGTTCCCAGACAGACACATGGTTGGTTGTAAAACAACTGGGTTAAACTGGATGCTGTGACAGGATATGAGTCTTTGATTACAACATAACAACATCTCGCAGGTGATATTCTTTACGATGTGACGGCTGTTCTTGATGTGTTACCTCAGGAGTCTGTGCCAGCTATTTAATCCTATGTGTTGTACCTAGTCGTCGTTTCACCCTCAAGTCAGAGCTGCCCTCACTGTGCTCCTTTCATTGTCAACCAGTGAGTTTCAAGAGAGTGAGTGTAATTTTTTTGGGGGGCCAGGAATAATGTGTGTTGCCATTGGACAAAAGCCTTAGCTTGTTAGCGCTAAGAGCTAAGAGCTAAGAGCTGTCTTTGGCATCTGGGAAGAGGAAGAGATGAGCCTACAGCTTGTCTAACCTCAGCTTAGAATGACAGAAACGGACCTGGGGGTGTCTGTGCTTTCTAACCATGCTCTGCTCGGCTCTGCTCAGCTCTGCTCAGCTCTACAGCATTCCTGCCCTTCTCAAAGAAAAGCGCCTTCAGGCCTATAGCCCGAGGAGGGAGAGAGAGAGGGAGAGAGAGTGAGAGGAAGAGAGAGAGGGAGGGAGCTTCACAAGCAGCGTCACATGACTGGCGTAACAACTTAAGTGCTCCTCTCCCTGGGGTTAGGAACCCTTCTTATCCCTGTTTATCTCCGCTTTCAAAAGGCCAGCATGGGGATCAGTTTAGCCAGCGCACCACCACCACCGACCCCACCTCTGATCTGATAACCCCTCACTAGTGATACGCAGGTTGACTCATAACCTGCAGTACCCACAGTTGGGTTTAGGGTCATTAAATATTGTTTGGCGGGGATTGAATAAAGAGCAAACAATACCTTAAAAAATCCATAAATGTATAATCACCTAATGCTTTTGGGAACGAGCAGAAAAAGTTAAAATCGATCCACGCAGGCAAAAAGGACAATAAGAGAAAAGCTATGAAATGGAGAGTTGAAAATAAAGAGAACGGAGGGCCAGAAAAGTTATGTTAGAGATTTGGTGAAGTGGTAAAAGAGGATGATAGCAGTGCCGGCAATGTTATGTGTGATGATTGAGGCACTATACAAATTCGACAGTCACAAGACAGGGACTTAAAATAGACCTATAGCACGTCAATGGAACTGTAGCCTACTGTTCAGATGGGTTGAATGAAAACTGAAGCTGGACACTGACTGTAGGTCTATAACCTCTCACATAGCCCTAATATGAACTCCTGCAGAATGAAGCATTAATATGCAGTAATATGATACACCAAATGTGGGCAACATTTTGACTTGGTAACAGGAGTGGAGAAATATGATTTCTTTCTTTCTTTCTTTTTTTTGTACTTTTTACCGCAATTGGTAGTTACAGTCTTGTCCCATCGCTGCAAGTTCCCTACGGACTCGGGAGAGGCAAAGGTCTAGAGCCATGCGTCCTCTGAAACACGACCCTGTCAAGCCACACTGCTTGCTTAACCCAGAAGCCAGCTGCACCAATGTGTTGGAGGAAACACCGTCCAGCTGGCGACCAAAGTCAGCTTGCAGGCGCCCAACCCGCCGCTAGAGCGCGATGGGACAAGGAAGTCCCGGCCGGCCAAACCCTCCCCTAACCCAGACGACGCTGGGCCTATTGAGCACCGCCTCATTGGTCTCCCGGTCACGGCCGCTGTGACACAGCCTGTGATCGAACCCGGGTCTGTAGTGACGCCTCAAGCACTGCAATGCAGTGCCTTAGACCGCTGTGCCACTCGGGAGGCCCTCTATCAACATCTTGAGAGAATTCGAATGCATAGTTAGATGCCGTCTGTAGAGGGGCTATCTTTATCAGCATCATAAAAGCTGATAATATTTCAACCACATGAAATATGCATCCAAGCTGAACTGAAATCTTATCAGAAAGATGTTGGGTCATTTTACCAGCTTTCTATTTCCTTTCAACTGTTCAAACTGATGTAATTTGGACATTTTGCACAGAAAATATTTTCTTGCATTTTCTCCCCGGTCCCTAAACGTCTTTGCTGAGCAAAAGAAGCAGAGATGACAGAGAAAATGTTACAGATGTCAACTAGGGGTGTGTTCGTAAATTCAATCTGGAGTGCCAGAGTGCGCTCAGAGTTTGCTCTGGGCGTTCATAAATTCAGAGCGTTGTCAGATTGTCCGTTCGTAAATTCAGAGCATTTCTGGATGCTCTGGCCGAGGAGTAGGGTTGATCCGAGCGTTCTGACATCACAACGGCAGTCAAGCACCCAAGCTAACTGGCTAACGTTGCCTAGCTTGCTCCTTCCAGACACAAATCAGAGAACAACTCACTCTGACCATTTTACTCGCCCTAGCAGAGGTGGTTAGGCTGTTTTCATGTTATCCAGAGCGTTGGTGACTGTAACTGTGCTGCTGGCAACAATTTAATTACACTTTTTTGCTGACGTTTAATGACACCGGCCATATTAAACGGGTGTTGAGCGTTCGTAAATTCATCAGTTATTCTGCACTCTGGCACAATCAGACGAGAGTGCTCTGAAATCGGAGTAGATAGCTAGAGCGAATTTACAAACACACCCTAAATTCGATAAATGTATGACATTATTCTGGTGAGCAACGGTTGATTTACTCTTCTAGGGCAACATATAATGACAGCAGAGAAGCTGCATATACAGTGGCTTGCGGAAGTATTCAACCCCCTTGGCATTTTTCCTATTTTGTTGCCTTACAACCTGGAAATAAAATGGATTTTTTGGGGGTTTGTATCATTTGTTTTCCACAACATGCCTACCACTTTGAAGATGTGAAACAAACAAGAAATAAGACCAAAAAAACAGAAAACTTGAGCGTGCATAACTATTCACCCCCCCCCCCCCCCCCCCCCCACACAAAAAAAAATCTATACTTTGTAGATCCACCTTTTGAAGCAATTACAGCTGCAAGTCTCTTGGGGTATGTCTCTATAAGCTTGGCACATCTAGCCACTGGGATTTTTGCCCATTCTTCAAGGTAAAACTGCTCCAGCTCCTTCAAGTTGGATGGGTTCCGTTGGTGTACAGCAATCTTTAAGTCATACCACAGAATCTCAATTGGATTGAGGTCTGGGCTTTGACTAGGCCATTCCAAGACATTTAAATGTTTCCCCTTAAACCACCCGAGTGTTGCTTTAGCAGTATGCTTAGGGTCATTGTCCTGTTGGAAGGTGAAGCTCCATCCCAGTCTCAAATCTCTGGAAGACTGAAACAGGTTTCCCTCAAGAATTTCCCTGTATTTAGCGCCATCCATCATTCCTTCAATTCTGACCAGTTTCCCAGTCCCTGCCGATGAAAAACATCCCCACAGCATGATGCTGCCACCACCATGCTTCACTGTGGGGATGATGTTCTCGGGGTGATGAGAGGTGTTGGGTTTGTACCAGACATAGCGTTTTCCTTGATGGCCAAAAAGCTCAATTTTAGTCTCATCTGACCAGAGTACCTTCTTCCATATGTTTGGGGAGTCTCCCACATGCCTTTTGGCGAACACCAAACGTGTTTGCTTATTTATTTCTTTAAGCAATGGCTTTTTTCTGGCCACTATTCCGTAAAGCCCAGCTCTGTGGAGTGTACGGCTTAAAGTGGTCCTATGGACAGATATTCCAATCTCTGCTGTGGAGCTTTGCAGCTCCTTCAGGGTTATCTTTGGTCTCTTTGTTGCCTCTCTGATTAATGCCCTCCTTGCCTGGTCCATGAGTTTTGGTGGGCGGCCCTCTCTTGGCAGGTTTGTTGTGGTGCCATATTCTTTCCATTTTTTAATAATGGATTTAATGGTGCTCCGTGGGACGTTCAAAGTTTCTGATATTTTTTTATAACCCAACCCTGATCTGTACTTCTCCACAACTTTGTCCCTGACCTGTTTGGAGAGCTCCTTGGTCTTCATGGTGCCGCTTGCTTGGTGGTGCCCCTTGCTTAGGGGTGTTGCAGACTCTGGGGCCTTTCAGAACAGGTGTATATATACTGAGATCATGTGACACTTAGATTGCACACAGGTGGACTTTATTTAACTAATTATGTGACTTCTGGAGGTATAATCTTATTTAGGGGCTTCATAGCAAAGGGGGTGAATATATATGCACGCACCACTTTTCCGTAATTTATTTTGTATAATTATTTTTAACAAGTTCTTTTTTTAATTTCACTTCACCAATTTGGGCTATTTTGTGTATGTCCATTACATGAAATCCAAATAAAATCCATTTAAATTACAGGTTGTAATGCAACAAAATAGGAAAAACGCCAAGGGGGATGAATACTTTTGCAAGGCACTGTATCTAATTATAGACAAGTTGACTAACACTTAGCCTACCAAAATGTCAGAAATTATTAGCAGAAACATATCTAAATCAGGCACCTTCTGTTAAAAAATCTTTCCGCCATCTCTGACTGTAGCCTACAGCACATTTTCTATATTAGCGGTTTAGGGTTGGTTGCGGGCCTTAGATCTTCACTTTATCACATATAGTCAGGCTGTTGCGGATGGGTTATTAGCAATTGCAGGTGGGTGAACAAACAGCTGACCCGCGCACCACTACCCTTCACCACCCACCGGGAGGCTAATGCCCTGGGCAGGAGAGGAGGCTTGGGGGGGCGTAGGAGGTATTGTGGGAGGGGGCTGCACTCACACACACACACACAATGCATCCCAACACCAGCTCCACAGATCAATATGATCTCGGATATACGGGGTTAGCCATCGATCAGCAGCAGCGCTGAGGCTATTTTATGCCCGTGCTCAGCCGACCCGTCCGCACCAGGGCACTGGAGCGTGAAATTCAAATTATTATTAAAGCCAGTCAATTCCATTATCTGGGCAGCGGAGGAAAGGAAGGATGTGCAGCGCTGGCTTGCTCTGCGATATTGGCTCCCTTCCCTTACAAGGGGGCAAAGATTTGCCGTCTGTGGTCCGAGACAGTGGGGGAGTTATTACCCCAGTTTATCATCGTGGCCTCAGACTCTCCTCTGCTCCCTGCCACTGGGCGGCCATCTTGGATCTGATGGAGAGAGGCCTAGACAGAGCTTATCTAGAAAAACAGCACATAAATCAATATAATAGGGGGAACGCAATTAGTGTGTTTGTGTGATCTTAGCATGTTGATGAGGTTAAGGTGTTGGTGCGATAACTTCTGAATTGGCAGCAAGATTAATGCGGTGCTGCTACTACAAATATTCTACCTCTCATTATCAATAACGATGAAATAATTGTGACGTTGACTTAAAACAAAGGGTGCAACCATACACTTTAAGCGTAACGGCGTCTGGTGTGCTTGATGTCTATTACTATGTTTACTGTTCCCTAAGTGCCCTGCTGAACTTTTAAGCTGTCACACTCCTTATAGTAAAGTGAAAGTGATGAATTAATTCAGTCTCTTTGTGATGCTTTAATTAAACTCTCCGTAACAGGAAAACCCAATAGTTCCCGGCTAAGACCAACTCTGAATTAACAGGACCCCTGCACAGTTATTTACCTTCTGTTTAGGTGGGGGTTATGATGCCTGTATAGAAACACATTCCATTAACCACATTATAAGACTCCTAACACTAAGTGGCACCTGGGGAGGCGTGGCTGTTTGGAGGGATGTGACGTCTGCTACCTATACCAGTTGCTGGGATGTGGGATCTGACCTCAGGCTATAGAATTCCCTGTCAGGCTATATTTCCCTATTTGGCATAAGGATTGCACAGCGATGCAATGTGTTGTTGTGTAAAAACAATCTGACCGTTTATATAAACGCAACATAAGATGGGATGTTGGTGAAGGTGTACAGGAAGGAGTAAAACACCCTGAATAAAGCTGGGACAGGTGCCAACCTCTCTCTCTCTCTCTCTCTCTCTCTCTCTCTCTCTCTCTCTCTCTCTCTCTCTCTCTCTCTCTCTCTCTCTCTCTCTCGCTCTCTCTCTCTCTCTCTCTCTCTGTCTGCCTTAGTGTTGATTACCTGGACATTCTACCCAACACAATCTGTTTTTGATAGGACAGTATCTGCTTAACTGATTCTATGGACAATAGTCACAAGTACCCCCAACATCAGTACTTTGGATATAGTTTCTATTCTTGTGTGTATTTCTTTCAATCGTATTGATAATATTTGAATTTCTTGTGTATTTATTTTACATTACTTATTATTACTGCATTGTTGAGGAGGACTTGCAAAGAAGCATTTCACTGTACTGTTTATACCTGCTGTATCGTGTGCACGTGATTTGATTTGACAAATAAATACGTCTAGAACAAACAGACACAGTGAAACCGAACAAGGAGAGTGAGTATAGTCATTAAAAACCCACACACACGTACTCACGCACAGAGAGACAGACAGACAGACAGATTCACTCACTCACTCACTGACTTGTCTCCTGGCATTGGATGAGAGTTATTTAGGATTGGCCCTGGCAGACCTGCCAGGCAGAGACATAGACAGGATGATGTGTCCAGTGTTTGAATGATGTGTTAGTGAATGTCATAGCCAGGGTGTCTCAGTGACTATGTTAACTATGTTACTATCCCCCTAGTCTCTTCTTTTACTGTGTAAGAGTGTGATTCATAATCATACATTCAATTTTGTCAAACAGTAGGCATATAAAAATGTATGTTTTTTCAAGGAGGGAACATAACTTGTAAATAAACACTGGTAGCATTGACTCAAAATGTTTTTCAACATTTTAGTGTTTTTATTTTATTTTATTGTTTTGTAATTGAGTATTTTATTGTGTTTTGTATTGATGTGTGTATGTATTGTGCAGGGCTCATTTAAAAAAGAGACTTGGTCTCAATATGACACCCTGTTAAAATAAAGGTTAATAATAAAAATAGTTTATGTCCTGAAAACTGTCTTCGCAACTGAACTGAAAACTGTCTTCGCAACTGAAACGTCATGTCTGTCTTCAAGTGGCATATGATGTGGTTGTTTCAGTCCACTTTGACATTTCTCCTCAAGTGCTTGTGTTTACAGTATGTATGTGTGTGTCTCTGTGTGTGTGTTGGGTGAGGTGGTGAGTAGTCTTGGTCAGCAGACCCTAAAAACATTTTTCATCTTCTTCCAACTGGCCCATCACATATGACAGAATAGCCAATACTGGGAATATGAAGTTAATTTGAATCAATACCCGCTAGCTCTATAGTGGAGGGTAGAGGCCTGGAGGATACACCCACTGACTGAAGCTGAAAAATACCCCCAGCTCTATAGTGGAGGGTAGAGGCCTGGAGGATACACCCACTGACTGAAGCTGAAAAATACCCCCAGCTCTATAGTGGAGGGTAGAGGCCTGGAGGATACACCCACTGACTGAAGCTGAAAAATACCCCCAGCTCTATAGTGGAGGGTAGAGGCCTGGAGGATACACCCACTGACTGAAGCTGAAAAATACCACCAGCTCTATAGTGGAGGGTAGAGGCCTGGAGGATACACCCACTGACTGAAGCTGAAAAATACCCCCAGCTCTATAGTGGAGGGTAGAGCCCTGGAGGATACACCCACTGACTGAAGCTGAAAAATACCCCCAGCTCTATAGTGGAGGGTAGAGGCCTGGAGGATACACCCACTGACTGAAGCTGAAAAATACCCCCAGCTCTATAGTGGAGGGTAGAGGCCTGGAGGATACACCCACTGACTGAAGCTGAAAAATACCCCCAGCTCTATAGTGGAGGGTAGAGGCCTGGAGGATACACCCACTGACTGAAGCTGAAAAATACCACCAGCTCTATAGTGGAGGGTAGAGGCCTGGAGGATACACCCACTGACTGAAGCTGAAAAATACCCCCTGCTCTATAGTGGAGGGTAGAGGCCTGGAGGATACACCTACTGACTGAAGCTGAAAAATACCCCCTGCTCTATAGTGGAGGGTAGAGGCCTGGAGGATACACCCACTGACTGAAGCTGAAAAATACCCCCAGCTCTATAGTGGAGGGTAGAGGCCTGGAGGATACACCCACTGACTGAAGCTGAAAAATACCCCCTGCTCTATAGTGGAGGGTAGAGGCCTGGAGGATACACCCACTGACTGAAGCTGAAAAATACCCCCTGCTCTATAGTGGAGGGTAGAGGCCTGGAGGATACACCCACTGACTGAAGCTGAAAAATACCCCCTGCTCTATAGTGGAGGGTAGAGGCCTGGAGGATACACCCACTGACTGAAGCTGAAAAATACCACCAGCTCTATAGTGGAGGGTAGAGGCCTGGAGGATACACCCACTGACTGAAGCGGATTGGGGAGTGGAGGTAGAGAGAAGGTGGAGGAGAAGACACAGATACCCTCAAATCCATAAACCAGGGTTTAAAAAATAGGTGTTTGGTAAAATGGTTGGGGTCAGCCTGTCACATACACATGAGGGATTGGCTACCAAATTGGTTTCATAGTGTTGCTGACATTTTCGAATAGTTCAGTGTAGTGTTGAATGTGCTTGACCCAGCTTCCCCCCTGGGCTGTCCTCTATATGTCAGGTAGAAAACAGGGGGCTCTTGGGAGGGCAGGAAATGCCATTTCCACAGTGATTGATTTTCCGTCTGGCTGCCCTGAAAGGGTTAAACGCTCCTGCCCTGCTACAGTATATTGCTGCCCCTGCATAGTAAGATTGCATTTGGTTGCCAGTGCCAACTCAACTATGCAACCTGTTTGTCTGGTAAAGAGTGAGCTGAGATGGAGGAAAATAGAAGAAAAGAGAGAGAGAGGGGGGTTGGGGGGGGGGGGAGTAAACCTTCTCTGCCAGGTTGGCACCTGTCCCAGCTCTATTCAGGGTGTTTTGCTCCTTCCTGTACATCTTCACAAACATCCCATCGTATGTTGAGTTTGTATAAATGTACAGATTGCTTTCACACAACAACACATTGCATCTCTTTTTTATTCCTTACGCCAAATTGGTTTCATATAACAAAACACATTGGATTGTTATATATCCATCTGCACTAAAACACTGGTTACCTAACCCAACATAAGTGCATGTATTTTGGCTGGGTTTAAATAGCCAGATTGCATTGTTATATTCCTTCTTTACTAAAACACAGGTTCTCTAAGCTTCCACAGTATGTTTAAAGCTTAACAGCAGATGTATAGTAACAGTAGTGTTTTACCATGGAAATATAATATCTAGAACGGAAATAGAACCTATGACCATGGCAATTGGACTGGTAAACACGTTACTTGAATAGGGATCCACAGTCTAGTGATTCTATGTATGTGGTTATAACATAATGACATATCCTATTGATAAGCTGACTACAGTTGAAGTCGGAAGTTTACATACACCTTAGCCAAATACATTTAAACTCAGTTCTTCACAATTCCTGACATTTAATCCTAGTAAAAATTCACTGTCTTAGGTCAGTTAGCATCACCACTTTATTTTAAGAATGTGAAATGTCAGAATAATAGTAGAGAGAATTATTTATTTCAGCTTTTATTTATTTCATCACATACCCAATGGGTCAGAAGTTTACATACACTCATTTTGTATTTGGTAGCATTGCCTTTAAATTGTTTAACTTGGGTCAAACGTTTCGGGTAGCCTTCCACAAGCTTCCCACAATAAGTTGGGTGAATTTTGGCCCATTCCTCCTGACAGAGCTCGTGTAACTGAGTCAGTTGTAGGCCTCCTTGCTTGCACACTCCTTTTCAGTTCTGCCCACACATTTTCTATTTGGATTGAGGTCAGGGCTTTGTGATGGCCACTCCAATACCTTGACTTTGTTGTCCTTAAGCCATTTTGCCACAACTTTGGAAGTATGCTTGGGGTCATTGTCCATTTGGAAGACGCATTTGCGACCAAGCTTTAACTTCCTGACTGATGTCTTGAGATGTTGCTTCAATATATCCACATAATTTTCTTTCCTCATGATGCCATCTATTTTGTGAAGTGCACCAGACCCTCCTGCAGCAAAGCACCCCCACAGCATGATGCTGCCACCCGGGTGCTTCACGGTTGGGATGGTGTTCTTCGGCTTGCAAGCCCCCCCTTTTTCTTCAAACATAACGATGGTAATTATGGCCAAACAACTCTATTTTTGTTTCATCATACCAGAGGACATTTCTCCAAAAAGTATGATCTTTGTCCCCATGTGTAGTTGCAGACCGTAGTCTGGCTTTTTTATGACGGTTTTGGAGCAGTGGCTTCTTCCTTGCTGAGTGGCCTTTCAGGTTATGTCGATATAGGACTCGTTTTACTGTGGATATAGATACTTTTGTACCTGTTTCCTCCAGCATCTTCACAAGGTCCTTTGCTGTTGTTCTGAGATTGATTCGCACCAAAGTACGTTCATCTCTAGGAGACAGAACGCGTCTCCTTCCTGAGCGGTTTGACGGCTGCGTGGTCCCATGGTATTTATACTTGCGTACTGTTGTTTGTACAGATGAACGTGGTACCTTCAGGCGTTTGGAAATTGCTCCCAAGGATTAACCAGACTTGTGGAGGTCTACCATTTTTTTTCTGAGGTCTTGGCTGATTTCTTTTGATTTTCCCATGATATCAAGCAAAGAGACACTGAGTTTGAAGGTAGGCCTTGAAATACATCCACAGGTACACCTCCAATTGACTCAAATGATGTCAATTAGCCTATCAGAAGCTTCTAAAGCCATGACATCATTTTCTGGAATTTTCCAAGCTGTTTAAAGGCACAATCAACTTAGTGTATGTAAACTTCTGACCCACTGGAATTTTGATACAGTGAAATAATCTGTCTGTAAATAATTGTTGGAAAAATGACTTGTGTCATGCACAAAGTAGATGTCCTAACCGACTTGCCAAAACTATAGTTTGTTAACAAGACATTTTTGGAGTGGTTGAAAAACGAGTTTTAATGACTCCAACCTAAGTGTATGTAAACTTCCGACTTCAACTGTGTATATATAAAAAAAATACATATTAAATTAATATAGGGGAAACACTGTTCATGTAAAGAGTACATTTTTATTTGTCACATGCGCCGAATACAACAGGTGTACCAACAATGTAGTTCAAGAAATAGAGTTAAGAAAATATTTACTAAATAAACTAAAGTAAAGAATGAAATAAAAAGTAACACAATACAATAACAATAACGAGGCTATGTGCAACGGTACAGGTTAGTTGAGGTCATTTGTACATGTAGGTAGTTGGTAAAGTGACTATGCATAGATAATAAACAGCGAGTAGCAGGGGTAGAAGCTGTTAAGGAGCCTTTTGGACCTAGACTTGGTACTCCGGTACCTCTTTGCGTGCGGTAGCAGCGAGAACAGTCTATGACTTGGGTGACTGGAATTTTTGACAATTTTTTTAGCCTTCTTCTGACACCGCCTAGTATATAGGTCCTGGATGGCAGGAAGCTTGGCCCCAGTGATGTACTGGGCCGTACGCACTACCCTCTGTAGCGCCTTACGGTCAGATGCCGAGCAGTTGCCATACCAGGCAGTGATGCAACTGGTCAGGATGCTCTCGATGATGCAGCTGTATAACATTTTGAGGATGTGGGGACCCATGCCAAATCTTTTCCATCTCCTGACGGGGAAAAGGTGTTGTCGTGCCCTCTTCACGACTGTCTTGGTGTGTTTGGACCATGATAGTTTGTTGGTGATATGGACACCAAGGAACTTGAAACTCTCGACCTGCTCCACTACATCCCCGTCAATGTGAATGGGGGCCTTTTCCTGTAATCCATGATCAGCTCCTTTGTCTTGCTCACAGTTAAGGAGAGGTTGTGCACCACACTGCCAGGTCTCTGACCTTCTCCCTATAGGCTGACTCATTGTTGTTGGTGATCAGGCCCACCACTGTTGTGTCGTCAGCAAAGTTAATGATGGTGTTCGAGGCGTGCTTGGCCACGCAGTTGTGAGTGAACAGGGAGTACAGGAGGGGACTAAGTGTTAAGGATCAGCATGGCCGATGTGTTGTTACCTACCCTTACCACCTGGGGGCGGCTGGTCAGGAAGTCTAGGATTCAGTTGCAGAGGGAGGTGTTTAGTCCCAGGGTCCTTATCTTAGTGATGAGCTTTGTGGGCACTAATGTGTTGAACGCTGAGCTGTAGTCAATGAACAGCATTCTCACATAGGTGTTCCTTTTGTCTAGGTGGGAAAGGGCAGTGTGGAGTGCGATTGAGATTGCGTCATCTGTGGATCTGTTGGGGCGGTATGCGAATTGGAGTGGGTCTAGGGTTTGATGTGAGCCATGACCAGCCTTTCAAAGCACTTCATGGCTACCGACGTGAGTGCTACGGGGCGGTAGTCATTTAGGCAGGTTACCTTCGCTTTCATGGGCACAGGGACTATGGTTGTCTGCTTGAAACATGTTAGTATTACAGACTCGGTCAGGGAGAGGTTGAAAATGTCAGTGAATGTTGACCTGTTTAACCCTATAAACCTGTAGCTGTAGCAAAGGGAAAAGGGATACAGGCCTTAGGGATCCCGTTAAATAAATAAGAAATCTCTATGTAATGCTACCCTATAGGCAATATACTGTATATGTCTCCTTAGGAAAAGTTATATCATGTGATTCTCAAACTTCCTCTCCTTGTCTTTCTGTTGCAGGTAATGTTGTGCATCTTTATTCATTCCTCTTGGTTCTCCCTGGACGACTCAGACAAACGGCAACTGCAGACTGCAACACGATGAGTAACACACAGTTTTATGTTGTGGGCCGCCAACATTGAAATATGCACACATGTACACAGACACTTGTGTACAACATATAGTATACATGCACACACTCACAGCCATACATTAGGATTCCTACATGTAAAGATATATTATACTGTATAAAAGTGAGCCTGTCTCTCTTGGTGTCAGTGTGTGTGACATCCCGTACACAAAAAGTGTATGCACGCATGACTGTAAGTCGCTTTGGATAAAAGCGTCTGCTAAATGGCATATTATTATTATTATTTATCCCTGTGAAGACATCATGCTGGTGTGTCAGCCCTTTTGACTGTGTGTGTGTGTGTGTGTGTGTGTGTGTGTGTGTGTGTGTGTGTGTGTGTGTGTGTGTGTGTGTGTGTGTGTTTGTGTGAGTTGATGTGTCTATGCATTTATGTCAGCCCTTTTGACTGTGTGTGTGTGCGTGTGTTTTGAGTGAGTGTGTGTGTGTATGTGGATGACAGGCTCTGGAGGGGTGGTTGGCTGAAATACAGTGTGTGGTAAGCCAAGGCATCACAGTGAAAGCATTCATTATGGGCTCCTGCCTGTCCTGTCCCTCCTGAGAGCTAGGGATCTGTGATGCACTGGCAACAACCCCTGCCAGCTAACACACACCACTGTTACTGTCACTGGCCATGCATGCTGTGAATCATGGTACATAGGGATTCATTGCATGTGCAATGCTCTTATATTTATGTTTACATTATACACATTGTTGGACAAAATGATAAGCACATGTCGACACACACATTCAGAACCAAGTAGGCTACATTATAATACATTTTAAGGCCGGTGATTTCAAATGCAGGGAAACTGAAATCCGTTTTACCTCATTTTTACTAGCATTTCACCTGCGACAAAACTCTTCATCACCTTTACTCCACACATAGAAATGCATGCAAGGCTCTCCCTTGCCCTCCCTTTGGTAAATCTGACTATAACTCTATCCTCCTAATTCCTGCTTACAAGTAAAAACTCAAGGTAACCTGTCTAAATGACTATCGCCCCGTAGCACTCACATCTGTAACCATGAAATGCTTTGAAAGGCTGGTCATGGCTCACATCAACACCATCATCCCAGACACCATGGACCCACTCCAATTAGTGCTCTCCAAGCTCATCACCAAGCTCAGGACCCTGGGACTGAACACCTCCCTCTGCAACTGGATCCTGGACTCCTGACAGGCCGCCCCCAGGTGGTGAGGGTTGGCAACAACACATCCGCGACTCTAACCCTCAAGTCGGGGGCCCCTCAGTGGTGCATGCTTAGTCCCCTCCTGTACTCCCTGTTCACCCACGACTGCGTGGCTGCGCACAACTCCAACACCATCATTAAGTTTGCTGACAACATGACGGTGGTAGGCCTGATCACCGACGACGATGAGACAGCCTATAGGGAAGAGGTCAGTGACCTGGCAGTGTGGTGCCAGGACAACTACCTTTCCCTCAACGTCAGCAAGACTACAGGAAGTGTGTGTGTGTCATGGACTACAGGAAACGGAGGGCATCCACATCAATGGGGCTGTAGTGGAGCAGGTCGAGAGCTTGAAGTTCCGTGGTGTCCAAATCACTAAAGAATTAACATGGTCCACACACACCAACACAGTCGTGAAGAAGGCACGACATCGCCTCTTCAGGAGGCTGAAAAGATTTGGCATGGGCCCTCAGATCCTGAAAAAGTTATACAGCTGCACCATTGAGAGCATCTTGGTACGGCAACTGTTTGGCATCCGACCACAAGGTCCTACAGAGGGCACTGCGTACGGCCCAGTACATCACTGTGGCCGAGCTCCGTGCCATCTAGGACCTCTATACCAGGCGGTGTCAGAGGAAGGCCCTAAAAATTATCAAAGACTCCAGCCACTGAAGTCATAGACTGAGTGTACAAAACATTAGGAACATCATCCTAATATTGAGTTGCATCCCCTTTTGCCCTCAGAACAGACTTAATTTGTCAGGGCATGGATTCTACAAAGTGTCGAAAGCGTTCCACAGGGATGCTGGCCCATGTTGACTCAAATACGTCCCACAGTTGTGTCAAGTTGGCTGGATGTCCTTTGGGTGGTGGACCATTCTTGATACACACGGGAAACTGTGGAGCGTGACAAACCCATTAGCATTGCAGTTCTTGACACACTCAAACCGTGTGAAACAATTGAGACATGGATTGTGTATGTGTGCCATTCAGAGGGGGAATGGGCAAGACAAAAGATTGAAGTGCCTTTGAACCACTTAAATATTTTGTCTTGCCCATTCACCATCTGAATGGCACACATACACAATCCATGTCTCAATCGTCTCAAGGCTTAAAAATCCTTCTTTATCCTGTCTCGTCCCCTTCATTCTACACTGATTGAAGTGGATTTAACACGCTGAAGTGGATTTAACACGCTGAAGTGGATTTAACACCCTAGAGTCGATCTGCGGTGAAAGGTGGCAGAGCTAGTGCTCTAAGGGTGGCTTTCATACTGTAGATATGACACGGACTGGGCAGGTGCACACAGAGAATTTTCACTGTTTGATCTTTGTATATAAGCACAAAGCAATATCAATGCACATGCAATTGGCACCTATTTATGTGAGTGCATAGGTGCATACAAGGTGGTGAGGTATCAAGGTGGTTAGGTAGCGAGAGAGACCAAGTACTGTAGTCTATAGTTGCGTAGATTTACTACTTTGGGTCTCTATCTTTTTAAGACAGTGTAGTAGGACTGCAGATGGACAGAGACTGCAGGAGGATAGTTATACTGTACCTGGCTGTTAGCAGTGACCAGGACATCCGGACTGGACAGAGGCTTCAGGAGGATAGTAATAGTGTACCTGGCTGTTAGCAGTGACCAGGACATCCGGACTGGACAGAGGCTTCAGGAGGATAGTAATAGTGTACCTGGCTGTTAGCAGTGACCAGGACATCCGGACTGGACAGAGGCTTCAGGAGAATAGTTATACTTTACCGGGCAATTAACAGTGACATCAGGACTTTAGGACAGGACAGGTGGACACTGGGTCACCTGGGTCACAGAGGAAATATGTTCCCACTTTATGCTTCTATAAGGAGGTCAGAGGTCAGACTGTAGGGAACTCCCTGGCCTCGCTTCTCTCTGCCAAAGCTGTTCACAATCATGGTGTGGTACCGTACCATACTGTAGAATAACCTTACTGTATACTGTATGATCTACAGCTGTTGATGGGGGCAGGGGACATACTGAGGGTGTGGAATGAGCGCAATGCCCAACCGGACATTGTGGTCAGTCCTAACCTGAGAGCTCAGTGCTTAGAGTCTACCTCTCAATGTCTGTAAGCACTGCCTATTGCCTAGTATACCTCCCATATCAGTACTCACTGCCTAGTGCCTAGTATACCTCCCCATATCAGTACTCACTGCCTATTGCCTAGTATACCTCCCCATATCAGTACTCACTGTCTAGTGCCTAGTATACCTCCCCATATCAGTACTCACTGCCTAGTGCCTAGTATACCTCCCCATATCAGTACTCACTGCCTAGTGCCTAGTATACCTCCCCATATCAGTACTCACTGCCTAGTGCCTAGTATACCTCCCCATATCAGTACTCACTGCCTAGTGCCTAGTATACCTCCCCATATCAGTACTCACTGCCTATTGCCTAGTATACCTCCCCATATCAGTACTCACTGCCTAGTGCCTAGTATACCTCCCCATATCAGTACTCACTGCCTAGTGCCTAGTATACCACCCCATATCAGTACTCACTGCCTAGTGCCTAGTATACCTCCCCATATCAGTACTCACTGCCTATTGCCTAGTATACCTCCCCATATCAGTACTCACTGCCTAGTGCCTAGTATACCTCCCCATATCAGTACTCACTGCCTAGTGCCTAGTATACCTCCCCATATCAGTACTCATTGCCTAGTGCCTACATCCCCATGCCATCCAACACACTGTGGGTGTGTGTGATCACCTATTGTTAATTGTTTGAGGGGAACGTGAGCGTGCTGCCCGAGAGATTATTCTCTATTTATTAGGTCACACTGCTCTGAAGGCATTAAATTGTCTGTGTGTTAAACTGTAAATCACTATTGATGAATAACACCTTGGCTGCTTCCCAAATGGCACCCTATTCCTTATATAGTGCACTTCTTTGGATCAGGGCCCATAAGGAATAGGGTGCCATTTTGGATGACATTAATGGAGAGGGTTTGTTAGTGAACCAAAAGTTCACACAGGTGTTGCTATCTGGAGTTCACAGCAGTCCCACGTCCATTGTGTGTGTGTGTGTGTGTGTGGCCTGAAGACATGTTGAATGTTTCATTATAGGCTCTTCATACTGTAGGTATAACAGGCTAAAGGTGAGCATAAATTAGCTGAATGGATTATCCTTTTCACTCAAAATACATCTGTTCTCCTATCCTTGTTCTGTGTTCACTAGACCATAACCCACAACCAGTAACAAACTGTCGATTGAGAAGATGGCTGTTGTCACCGTTGCTCATGTTTAGTGTTCCAAGCATTGATAGTGTGGCCATAAAGTTGTCATACACAACCTGATCTCAGACCTGTCTGGACACGATCATCCAGGTTAATGATCACTTCTGTCAGTCATTAGTCACTGATCAGCCACCGTGCTTCTACATCTGCATTGCTTGCTGTTTGGGGTTTTAGGCTGGGTTTCTGTATAGCACTTTGTGACATTTGCTGATGTAAAAAGGGCTTTATAAATCAAATTTGATTGATTGATTGATTGATTGATCAGAGAGCTGTTCTGGCACTCACAATAGACATGACATCACTGCATTGATCATAAAGCACTAATCAGCCCCCTCACACACATTCATAAAACAAACACACACACACTTCAAACACACACTCACAGGCACGCACACACACTCCTCCAACCTGTTACACCAGTTGGAGAAGACGGCAGAGCAATCAGTCTTGTCATTAAAACTTCAACACAGCACTTCGTCTCACTACGTTGTTGTCTGTCGCTACGGAGACATGGCACACCCAAGATATGTTTTGAAGGAGTGTGTGTGTGTGTGTGTGTGTGTGTGTGTGTGTGTGTGTGTGTGTGTGTGTGTGTGTGTGTGTGTGTGTGTGTGTGTGTGTGTGTGTGTGCGCGCGTGTGCGTGTGTGTGTGTGTGTGTGTGTTTGAGGAGAGCAGCACAGTAAAGTCAACCGACAGACAGGGTGCAGAGCCTCAGGGCTTAGTGGGGCAGTGAAGGGAGGCCAGACAGACAGACAGACAGACAGACAGACAGACAGACAGACAGACAGACAGACAGACAGACATACAGACAGAAATCAGTGCAGCAGTCAATCCTTACACAGCTCCTGCTGTGATCACAGAGTTCCCCTCCTCTATTACTGAATTATAGAAAATCAACTTAGAGTCGTTTGATATACAGTGTCATCATGCCTTAGATACATTAGATATAATTACATGATTATTTAGAACTCACTGTATTAGGTCTGATGGCTATAATGCAGTTTCTAGTTCTTACTCAATACATTGGACAAGGACTTTGGTCTTTGGTGTAGCAACTGATCGCCCCACTGCTGTTTGATAGCATGATGAAATGTAGCCTATCGTTGTGAAATATATCCCCCTTGCAAAAGAGGTTTCTAACCTTAAGGGTATTTTCCTGGTTAAAGGGATACTTCGGGATTTTGACAATGAAGCCCTTTATCTACTTCACCAGAGTCAGATGAACTCGTGCAATTGCTAACTAGCATTGGTTCTGTTTCTGTGTGTGTGTGTGTGTGTGTGTGTGTGTGTGTGTGTGTATGTGTGTGTGTGTGTGTTCCTGCATGTGTGTGTTACCCATGGTTCTGTTATATCACGTCCCTGTGGTGTACTAGCAGGATCCCATCTGTATCTGATAGCTGTTACATCTGTTGGTACTGCCAGCTCAACATGACTGTGTGTTCAGACCTGATGATTTCATGATATCTCTCTCAGAAACCAGGGGTGATGTTATAGACCCACAGTACTTGGCCAGTACAGAGGGAGAACCAGTCCAGTGACTGCTGGTGGGAGGTACAGAGACAAACCAGTTTTGCTGACAGACAGGTTGACAGGGACAGCATGCTAGCATAGCTGGGTTCAAATTTACTTTAAATCTTCCAAACACTTTGACCTTTAGCTTTAGCCTGCTTGGAGTGCCAGATGGGCAGCGTTTGTATTGGTAATTTATATTATATTAGTCCATTATCATTTTCACGTGTGAGTTCTAATTATCTCTACCGGTTGCCCCAGAGTGAGTATTTTTATGCACGTGATGTCAGAATGCACTCACTGTTCCAAAACATGATTGTTACACAACAGGACAGTTAACCCACGCTGCCCTCAAACCAAGACACGCTGCCTGCTAATTGTCTATAGGCTATGTTTCAACTTATCAATTCCAAATTATTTTCTAACAAGTTTTATTTTCTAACAACAGTTTGAATTGAGGTGTGTTCCGCCTCATTCATTCACATAGAAGTAGCCCATTTCACTGTTGCGGACAATTTATGTTTGAGGCATTACTGAGCTGGACAAACTTATTTCTACGATGAGAACCCAAGCACTTCCCCAGTGCAGATCAAGTATGCAGACATTTGCGCAGTCTTGCAATACACTTTTCCCCCTGGCACATTTCTGGCTGACGCTTGCATTGCCTTCATTGTTGTTTTCCTTACAAATAATAACTTTGGACATGTGTGCGTTCCTATCAAATTATTTTCTGTATATCGTGTTGTCGTTTCTACTGTATCACACCATATGTATGTATGAATGTATGTATGTATGTACAGTGGGGAAAAAAAGTATTTAGTCAGCCACCAATTGTGCAAGTTCTCCCACTTAAAAAGATGAGAGAGGCCTTTAATTTCCATCATAGGTACACGTCAACTATGACAGACAAATTGAGAAAAAAAAATCCAGAAAATCACATTGTAGGATTTTTAATGAATTTATTTGCAAATTATGGTGGAAAATAAGTATTTGGTCACCTACAAACAAGCAAGATTTCTGGCTCTCACAGACCTGTAACTTCTTCTTTAAGAGTCTCCTCTGTCCTCCACTCATTACCTGTATTAATGGCACCTGTTTGAACTTGTTATCAGTATAAAAGACACCTGTCCACAACCTCAAACAGTCACACTCCAAACTCCACTATGGCCAAGACCAAAGAGCTGTCAAAGGACACCAGAAACAAAATTGTAGACCTGCACCAGGCTGGGAAGACTGAATCTGCAATAGGTAAGCAGCTTGGTTTGAAGAAATCAACTGTGGGAGCAATTATTAGGAAATGGAAGACATACAAGACCACTGATAATCTCCATAGATCTGGGGCTCAACGCAAGATCTCACCCCGTGGGGTCAAAATGATCACAAGAACGGTGAGCAAAAATCCCAGAACCACACGGGGGGACCTAGTGAATGACCTGCAGAGAGCTGGGACCAAAGTAACAAAGCCTACCATCAGTAACACACTACGCCGCCAGGGACTCAAATCCTGCAGTGCCAGACGTGTCCCCCTGCTTAAGCCAGTACATGTCCAGGCCCGTCTGAAGTTTGCTAGAGTGCATTTGGATGATCCAGAAGAGGATTGGGAGAATGTCATATGGTCAGATGAAACCAAAATAGAACTTTTTGGTAAAAACTCAACTCGTCGTGTTTGGAGGACAAAGAATGCTGAGTTGCATCCAAAGAACACCATACCTACTGTGAAGCATGGGGGTGGAAACATCATGCTTTGGGGCTGTTTTTCTGCAAAGGGACCAGGACGACTGATCCGTGTAAAGGAAAGAATGAATGGGGCCATGTATCGTGAGATTTTGAGTGAAAACCTCCTTCCATCAGCAAGGGCATTGAAGATGAATCGTGGCTGGGTCTTTCAGCATGACAATGATCCCAAACACACCGCCCGGGCAACGAAGGAGTGGCTTCGTAAGAAGCATTTCAAGGTCCTGGAGTGGCCTAGCCAGTCTCCAGATCTCAACCCCATAGAAAATATTTGGAGGGAGTTGAAAGTCCGTGTTGCCCAGCGACAGCCCCAAAACATCACTGCTCTAGAGGAGATATGCATGGAGGAATGGGCCAAAATACCAGCAACAGTGTGTGAAAACCTTGTGAAGACTTACAGAAATCGTTTGACCTGTGCCATTGCCAACAAAGGGTATATAACAAAGTATTGAGAAACTTTTGTTATTGACCAAATACTTATTTTCCACCATAATTTGCAAATAAATTCATTAAAAATCCTACAATGTGATTTTCTGGATTTTTTTTCCTCAATTTGTCTGTCATAGTTGACGTGTACCTATGATGAAAATTACAGGCCTCTCTCATCTTTTTAAGTGGGATAACTTGCACAATTGGTGGCTGACTAAATACTTTTTTTCCCCACTGTATGTATGTATGGAGCATAATATATTTACAGTTTTATTTACGTTTTCAAGTACTGGTAGAGAAATCATGCATTCTGAGTCTTGCATATATTGTAATGGACACATGATGTGTGTAAATTACTTTTTTGAAGTTTGTACAAATTATGATGAGCTAATGCTAAGCTATTTGCCAGCTATGTGTGACGCCATGTTTGTTGCCATTATACAATACATTCTGGGTGTCCCGTAAACATCTGTTGGACCAAAGATGTTAAAACAAAATGAGATGAAGGGATGGTTCACTCATCTTTCGAGTAAACTTCCCGAAGTGAATGAAGGGAAATTAATGATGGTAGACGACACACCCCCTTCAACATGCATATTGCAAACAGACCAAACTCATCTTGTCTCCTCTTCTTATCTACCAATCGTCTGATTACTTTTGATTTTTAGAAAGTATTTTACTCAATTATTTAGATCAATGGTGAGCTCACCTGTGATGTGATGAATTGTAAATAGTAATTGCTATTAGCTAATTCATATTATGGTTTCTGTCAGCCGAGCGTTAGCTAAATATGACTGCTTGTGTTACGTCAATCTTTCCTCAGCACTAGGACTAATGTAGCCTACAATTTCTGTGAGTCGCTCTGGATAAGAGTGTCTGCTAAATGACTAAAATGTAAAACATTTAAAGGTAATAGTGGTAATAGTGGTAACAGAGTGGTAATAGTGGTAATTGTGGTAACAGTGGTAATAGTGGTAACAGTGGTAATAGTGGTAACATTGTAATAGTGGTAATTGTGGTAACAGTGGTAATAGTGGTAACATTGATAATTGTGGTAACAGTGGTAATAGTGGTAACAGATTGGGAACATTGGTAATAGTGGTAATATTGGTAATACTGGTAACATTGGTAATAGTGGTAACAGAGTCGTAACAGATTAGCAACATTGGTAATAGTGGTAATAGTGGTAGCATTGGTAATAGTGCTAACAATGGTAATAGTGGTAATAGTGGTAATATAGTGGTAATAGTGGTAATAGTGGTAACAGTAGTAATAGTGGTAATATTGGTAATAGTTGTAACATTGTTAATAGTGGTAACAGAGTCGTAACAGATTAGTAACATTGGTAATAGTGGTAATAGTGGTAGCATTGGTAATTGTGCTAACAGTGGTAATAGTGGTAAGTAATAGTGCTAACAGTGGTAATAGTGGTAATAGTGCTAACAGTGGTAATAGTGGTAATTGTGCAAACAGTGGTAATAGTGCTAATAGTGCTAACAGTGGTAATAGTGGTAATAGTGCTAACAGTGGTAATAGTGCTAATAGTGCTAATAGTGGTAATAGCTCAGACATAGACACTAGAGAGTTCAGCAGTAATATAAAAGACAGACTAGAGACTAATGTGGTATAATGGGGATTCATTTAGCTGTAGAACTGGACATCTGAAGGACATTAAACAGATAATCCTTCACTACTATTAAAAGGACACTCAGACCTGACTCTCACCATGCATCCCTGCATCCCTCCATCCCTCACTTCTCATATCAAAGCCTAATCAGAGAAGAGCTTATGAGGACCTCCAGCACATAGCCAGGCTATAGTAAATGTATATATTATCTCAAGTTTGGCCGCTCACTTGTCAACGTCAACTTGATAACTAGTGGAACTTGAAACGACTTAGCAGCAGTACAGTACATCTCTAAGACTAAATGAGGGGATGTGTCTCAAATGACGCTCTACTCCCTAAATAGTGCCTAATGGGCCCTGGTCAAAAGTAGTGGACTATATATGAAGTAGGGTACAATTTGGTGCACATCCAGGGAGAGTTTTGGAAGGAATGTGCGGTGGAGTTGGTTCATTAAAGATCGCTCAGCTCCCCTAGTGCTCTCTCTCTCTGTCCCACCCGCTGTTACCACCGAGAGTCCTGCCGTCTCTCCCTCTCCCTCTCCCTCTCCCTCTCCCTCTCCCTCTCCCTCTCCTTCTCCCTCTCCCTCTCCTCCGTAACCCAAACCAGACTTGTTCAAAGGAAGCAGCACATCAAAGACAGAGACAGCCCCCACAGGCTAGGTCGCTAAGAGATAAGTACGGACCACGTCGACCTTTCATGACCTCTCCCCCTTGGTGACCGCTGATGACCTCATCCTCATTAACACTGACCTACAGGGTTGCCAGGTGATCAGATGGTCATGACCCTAGCAGGAGATTGCAGGCTGCTAAATAAACATAGGGAAATGGGAGCAAGTGGATTCCCCAGATTCCCCAGCTACCAGGTCTATATTGTCCAGATCGGGGTTTGTCAGTGAAGGTCCCTGGGTGACTCTGAGCCTGGGGGTAGGCCTGGAGGTACTGTAGAACTAGGGGGTTACTATGGACCCTGGTCAATAATAGTGCACTAAATAGGGAATATTTAGTCTCCCAGCTAGTTGGGGATATACTTTCAGGTAGACCTCCAGCTGCACACAGAGCTTCCAGGCTTTACGATAGCTCTATGTTAGCGCTGCGCTAGGTGTCTCTTTGATCACCCTAATCCTAATCGTCCCTCTCTCTCTCAATTAATGTCTGTCTGCGCTATGCTAGCAGTGTGAGATGAGCTCCGCTGTACTCTTCTCTCCTCATCTCTCCTCCAGTAAAGGCCCACACATACTGTACGATTTTAGCTGTCTTACGCCATGATTTTGCCGTCCCAGACATAATTTCCAAATTCGTAGGTCGTAAACAATTGTTGGACATCTTGGTTAATTCAGTGTGACAGGGTCTAGGTCTGCTGATGAAGTACTACTACATGCAGTCGTAGGCTCAGACAAAGTTCTGGCAGTGTCCAATGTTTTTTGCCTTTATTGTGTAGTGGCTGGTGTTACGAGCCGATCCCGGTCACTGACCAATAGCAACACGGCTGGCACTGAGTATGCACACAATAATAATATGATTATTGTGAATAGTCAGATTAATATAATAGTTTGATTTAAACATTTACGTGCTTTGCAACAATAACAATTTCCCTAATAGTCTTGTTTACATGACACATCTGAATCAGACTACCTGATGGGATTTTGATTAATGCAAAAAATCGGCAATCAAAATAAACATTGTACCACAGCGACCATGTTATTTTTGGGAAACCTATTTGGTTCTTAGGTCGAACATATAAAGTTTGTATGGGAAAACTATTTCTAAGAAGCATACGTTCATTTTTTCTAACTCACTTCACTCGCGCATAACCCCATAGAGTCAACTGACGCACCGATGCATAACAGAAAAATCCCCATCAAAATCTGTCCGTTTTTTTTTGCATTGGGTGTGTCTCAATCCACCACATCCGTCAGTGTCGCACTTCTGCATCTGCGGTGAAAGGTGGCAGAGCTAGAGCAGTGTTTGTCAGACCATGAGACATTCTGAAAATCTAACTCAAATAGCTAAATTATCCATAGTATGACCATCTAAAATCAATTCCATATGTCAGCTTAGCCCCCCCCCAATGTCTTAGACTCTAAGGAAATAAGCATAGAGGGGAGGGTTGCGCTGCTGGTGTTGGCACATGTGCAGATCAAATACACCACTGCAGTGGACGTAGTCTACCAGAAGACGTAACCTCACAAGCCAATCGCAGAATGTGACGACAAAACTGAAGCAAATCATACACTCTGGCCAAGTTGATATCAAGACTTGAATTTGGTAATATTGAAAGATAATAATTGTAAAAGACTGAATCCGACATACAGTTTGGGAAAGCCTTAAGACAGGAGGGTCTCTCCCTAAAACTCCTCTCAGGTATGCATGTCCCTATTCACTATATAGTGCACTATATGGGCCCTGGTCAAAAGTATTGCACTATTAAGGGAATATGGTGCCATTGAGGACACAACCCACCCGCCCAGAAAACCTCAAAGCAGTCATTTACGGAGAGGAGAGGCAGGACATAACAACTAGAAAAAATAAATGAAGCTCTGGTATAAAAGATAGAGCCCTGAGGGGGATGGAGGGTGGAGGGAGGAGGAGGAGAACAAAGAGGTAGCTGAAAAGAAAAGGGGAGGGAAAGGTGATTGTCAGGAGATCTTTCAGGGCTGTTATTTTCTGGGGAATGAAGGAAGGATTCCCCTGGTGGAGGAAGTGACACGGACAACTGGAGTGGAGGATGAGCTCAGTCCTACACTCCTCTCTCCCTTTCTGTATCTCTCTCTCTCAATTCAATTCAATTTAAGGGCTTTATTGGCATGGGAAACGTATGTTAACATTGCCAAAGCAAGGGAAGTAGATAGTAAACAAAAGTGAAATAAACAATAAATATTAACAGTAAACATCTCTCTCTCTATCTCTCTCTCTCTCTCTCTGACCCTCTCCTTCTCTGTCTCTCTCTGTCATACATGAGTTTTGGTGTAGTCACGCTCTCTCCAGCCCGAGATGGGAAGGGAAGAGGTGGAGAGGAGAAGGAGGGAAGCAGAGGGGGAGAGAGAGAGCGAGGGGAAGAGGGATCCAACAGAGACATGTTTTAATGAGATGGCATGGTGCCGGTGTGTGTGTGTGTGTGTGTGCGTGTGTTCGTGTGTGTGTGTGTGTGCGTGGGTGCTTTCGTGGTACCACGGCTATGGGACGGGTCCCAGTGTTGGAACATGCATACTCAGACCACCCCCATAGGGAGCCCCGTTCAATCAGCCAATCAATTGCTTCTCATTTCTGCATTACACCTCTCCCAAAAGACTTCTACTGAACGAACCAAAATTAATGCTTTCAAAATGCCATTATAGAATTCAGTTATGCCACTCATTATTGAATTAGTTCACATTTTCACACTGCCTTGAGTAGTGTAGCTGGCTTGGGGAAGTATTGGAAAACATAATAATTTTCAGGTTATTTTCCATGTACTCCTGCTAGTTGCTATTCCTATAGCCAGGAGTTTTTTCTGATGACATGACCTACCTGACCTGCAAACTCCTAGACCCATGACTCCCGGCCCTAGCTAGGCAAATAGTAGTGTGCATGAAACAGTTAAGTTTTAAAAGCCCATGTTGCGTCCCAAATGGCACCCTATTCCCTATATAGTGCACTACCTTAGGCCAGGGCTCGTAGGGTGCCATTTGGGATGTAGCCCCAGAATTGATGGTCCAGGACAGCCTCCATGTTTGCAGCCACACTGTGAGGTCAGGGATTGATCCATCACTCATATTGTGAAGTAAAAAGACAGAGCGATCAGTATATCAAATTTGTAGAATCAGTTCAATGTGTTTGAGGAGAGAGGAGACACCCCTCCGGCACTACCAGTGGAGTTGACTGAGAGTTGTCGACATAAAGGGTTAACAACATGGAAGCAAATAGAATCATGTTTACTGATGTAATGGTGAACTAGATATAAAATACAGTACATTGGATGGTGAATATTAGAGAGAGAGATATAGAGAAATAATGGGTCAGTGAGAGAGAGAGAGAGAGAGAGAGAGGGGGGGGGGAGAGAGAGAGAGAGCAAGAGAGAGAGAGAGAGAGAGATAGAGAGAGAGAGAGAGAGAGAGAGAGAGAGAGAGAGAGAGAGAGAGAGAGAGAGAGAGAGAGAGAGAGGGAGGGGGGGGGGGGGGGGGAGAGGGATGGCGAGAGAAAGTGAGAGCGAGAGAGAGAGAGAGAGAGAGAGAGAGAGAGAGAGAGAGAGAGAGAGAGAGAGAGAGAGAGAGAGAGAGAGAGAGAGAGAGAGAGAGAGAGAGAAGTGACTATGTATAGAGAGAAGTGACTATGTATAGACTCAGTGAGCATAGCTTTGCTATTGAGAAAATACAGGCTATGTGCACATTGCCCACAAAATGAGGTGGAAACTGAACTGCACTTCATAACCTACTGCCAAATGTATGACCATATTAGAGACACATATTTCCCTCAGATTACACAGATCCACAAAGAAATCGAAAACAAACCCAATTTTGATAAACTCCTATATCTATTGGGTGAAATACCACAGTCTGCCATCACAGCAGCAATATTTGTGACCAGTTGCCACAAGAAAAGGGCAACTAGTGAAGAACAAACACCATTGTAATTACAACCCATATTTATGTTTATTTATTTTCCCTTTTGTACTTTAAATATTTGCACATAATATGACGTGAAATGTCTTTATTCTTTTGGAACTTTTGAGTGTACTGTTTTCTGTTAATTTTTATTGCTTATTTCACTTTTGTTTATTATCTACTTCACTTGCTTTGGCAATGTTAACATATGTTTCCCATGCCAATAAAGCCCTTAAATTGAATTGAAATTGAATTGAAGGGAAGAGAGATGGAGAGAGAGAGAGAAAGAGAAAGAGAGGGGGGAGAGAAATGGAGAGAGGAGAGAGAGAGAGAGAGAGAGAGAGAGAGAGAGAGAGAGAGAGAGAGAGAGAGAGAGAGAGAGAGAGAGAGAGAGAGAGAGAGAGAGAGAGAGAGAAAAAAAAGAGTGGAACAGTGGAAATTGTTAAACGTAGTCCTTGTGCATCGAGTTGTATGGTTTGTTTAACTTTGCAATCATTGGTTTTCGTTTGACATACATTTTAAAGTGAAAAATCTGAGTCTCCGCATCATTCTGTTACCTTTGAATTCCCCTCTTTGCATACATACATTCTCTACTCATCGCATCTCTTTTTTACTGGGCTTGTTTTTTGTGTCTTTTTTACCTTACATTGTATTAATATATGAGGTTTTTAAAATGCAAATCCACATACTAATGCAAATAGGCAAAGACACACTTTGTACGCATGAAACAAGCACAAGGGCACGTGCACACACACACACACACATGCACAAATACGAGCTTTCTGCTTGTTTCCAATTGTTTATGATGAACAACAGCTGTCTACTCTTACAAGGACAAGATACGTTTAACATCATTACTGTTAGCAACACCTCCGCAAAGGCGGAGGTGTTGCTAACATTTACGATAGCAAATTTCAATTTACAAAAAAAAAAATGACGTTTTCATCTTTCGAGCTTCTAGTCATGAAATCTATGCAGCCTACTCAATCACTTTTTATAGCTACTGTTTACAGGCCTCCTGGGCCATATACAGCGTTCCTCTCTGAGTTTCCTGAATTCCTATCAGACCTTGTAGTCATAGCAGATCATATTCTAATTTTTGGTGATTTTAATATTCACATGGAGAAGTCCACAGACCCACTCCAAAAGTCCTTCGGAGCCATTATCGACTCAGTGGGTTTTGTCCAACATGTCTCTGGACCTACTCACTGCCACAGTCATACTCTGGACCTAGTTTTGTCCCATGGAATAAATGTTGTAGATCTTAATGTTTTTCCACAAAATCCTGGACTATCGGACCACCATTTTATTACGTTTGCAATCGCAACAAATAATCTGCTCAGACCCCAACCAAGGAGCATCAAAAGTCGTGCTATAAATTCTCAGACAACACAAAAATTCATTGATGCCCTTCCAGACCCCTTCTGCCTACCCAAGGACGTCAGAGGACAAAAATCAGTTAACCACTTAACTGAGGAACTAAATTTAACCTTGCACAATACCCTAGATGCAGTTGCACCCCTAAAAACGAAAAACATTTGTCATAAGAAACTAGCTCCCTGGTATACAGAAAATACCCGAGCTTTGAAGCAAGCTTCCAGGAAATTGGAACGGAAATGGCGCCACACCAAACTGGAAGTCTTCCGACTAGCTTGGAAAGACAGTACCGTGCAGTACCGAAGAGCCCTCACTGCTGCTCGATCATCCTACTTTTCCAAATTAATCGAGGAAAATAAGAACAATCCAAAATTTCTTTTTGATACTGTTGCAAAGCTAACTAAAAAGCAGCATTCCCCAAGAGAGGATGGTTTTCACTTCAGCAGTGATAAATTCATGAACTTCTTTGAGGAAAAGATCATGACCATTAGAAAGCAAATTACGGACTCCTCTTTGAATCTGCGTATTCCTCCAGGGCTTAGCTGTCCTGGATCTGCACAGCTCTGCGAGGGCCTGGGATCGGGAGAGACACTTAAGTGTTTTAGTACTATATCTCTTGACACAATGATGAAAATAATCATGGCCTCTAAACCTTCAAGCTGCATACTGGATCCTATTCCTACTAAACTGCTGAAGGAGCTGCTTCCTGTGCTTGGCCCTCCTATGTTGAACATAATAAACAGCTCTCTATCCACCGGATGTGTACCAAACTCACTAAAAGTGGCAGTGATAAAGCCTCTCTTGAAAAAGCCAAACCTTGACCCGGAAAATATAAAAAACTATCGGCCAATATCGAATCTTCCATTCCTCTCAAAAATTTTAGAAAAAGCTGTTGCGCAGCAACTCACTGCCTTTCTGAAGACAAACAATGTATACGAAATGCTTCAGTCTGGTTTTAGACCCCATCATAGCACTGAGACTGCACTTGTGAAGGTGGTAAATGACCTTTTAATGGCGTCAGACCGAGGCTCTGCATCTGTCCTCGTGCTACTAGACCTTAGTGCTGCCTTTGACACCATCGATCACCACATTCTTTTGGAGAGACTGGAAACCCAAATTGGTCTACACGGACAAGTTCTGGCCTGGTTTAGATCCTACCTGTCGGAAAGATATCAGTTTGTCTCTGTGAATGGTCTGTCCTCCGACAAATCAACTGTACATTTCGGTGTTCCTCAAGGTTCCGTTTTAGGACCACTATTGTTTTCACTATATATTTTACCTCTTGGGGATGTTATTCGAAAACATAATGTTAACTTTCACTGCTATGCGGATGACACACAGCTGTACATTTCAATGAAGCATGGTGAAGCCCCAAAATTGCCCTCGCTAGAAGCCTGTGTTTCAGACATAAGGAAGTGGATGGCTGAAAACTTTTTACTTTTAAACTCGGACAAAACAGAGATGCTTGTTCTAGGTCCCAAGAAACAAAGAGATCTTCTGTTAAATCTGACAATTCATCTTGATGGTTGTAAAGTCGTCTCAAATAAAACTGTGAAGGACCTAGGCGTTACTCTTGACCCTGATCTCTCTTTTGACGAACATATCAAGACTGTTTCAAGGACAGCTTTTTTCCATCTACGTAACATTGCAAAAATCAGAAATTTTCTGTCCAAAAATGATGCAGAAAAATTAATCCATGCATTTGTTACTTCTAGATTAGACTACTGCAATGCTCTATTTTCCGGCTACCCGGATAAAGCACTAAATAAACTTCAGTTAGTGCTAAATACGGCTGCTAGAATCCTGACTAGAACCAAGAAATTTGATCATATTACTCCAGTGCTAGCTTCCCTACACTGGCTTCCTGTTAAGGCAAGGGCTGATTTCAAGGTTTTACTGTTAACCTATAAAGCGTTACATGGGCTTGCTCCTACCTATCTTTCCGAGTTGGTCCTGCCGTACATACCAATACGTACGCTACGGTCACAAGACGCAGGCCTCCTAATTGTCCCTAGAATTTCTAAGCAAACAGCGGGAGGCAGGGCTTTCTCCTATAGATCTCCATTTTTATGGAACAGTCTGCCTACCCATGTGAGAGACGCAGACTCGGTCTCAACCTTTAAGTCTTTACTGAAGACTTATCTCTTCAGTAGGTCATATGATTGAGTGTAGTCTGGCCCAGGAGTGTGAAGGTGAACGGAAAGGCTGGAGCAACGAACAGCCCTTGCTGTCTCTGCCAGGCCGGTTCCCCTCTCCACTGGGGTTCTCTGCCTCTAACCCTGTTGCAGGGGCTGAGTCACTGGCCTGCTGGTGCTCTTTCATGCCGTCCCTGGGAGGGGTGCGTCACTTGAGTGGGTTGAGTTACTGACGTGATCTTCCTGTCTGGGTTGGCGCCCCCCCCCCCCCTTGGTTTGTGCTGTGGTGGAGACCTCTGTGGGCTATACTCGGCCTTGTCTCAGGATTGTAAGTTGGTGGTTGGGGATATCCCTCTAGTGGTGCGGGGGCTGTGCTTTGGCGGAGTGGGTGGGGTTATATCCTTCCTGTTTGGCCCTGTCCGGGGGTTTCTTCGGATGGGGCCACAGTGTCTCCGGACCGCTCCTGTCTCAGCCTCCAGTATTTATGCTGCAGTAGTTTATGTGTCGGGGGGCTGGGGTTAGTTGGTTATACCTGGAGTACTTCTCCTGTCTTATCCAGTGTCCTGTGTGAATTTAAGTATGCTCTCTCTAATTCTCTCGTTCTCTCTTTCTCTCTGAGAACCTGAGCCCTAGGACCATACGTCAGGACTACCGGGCATGATGACACCCTGCTGCCCCCAGTCCGCCTGGCCTTGCTGCTATTCCAGTTTCAACTGTTCTGCCTGCGGCTACGAAACCCCTACCTGTCCCAGACCTGCTGTTTTCAACTCTAAATGATCGGCTATGAAAAGCCAACTGAGAGACCTGAGCCCTAGGACCATACGTCGGGACTACCGGCCGTGGTGACTCCTTGCTATCCCCAGTCCGCCTGGCCTTGCTGCTATTCCAGTTTAAACTGTTCTGCCTGCGGTTATGGAACCCCTACCTGTCCCAGACCTGCTGTTTTAAACTCTAATGATCGGCTATGAAAAGCCAACTGAGATTTATTCCTGATTATTATTTGACCATGCTTGTCACTTATGAACATTTTTGAACATCTTGGCATGGTTCTGTTATAATCTCCACCCGGCACAGCCAGAAGAGGACTGGCCACCCCTCATAGCCTGGTTCCTCTCTAGGTTTCTTCCTAGGTTTTGCCTTTCTAGGGAGTTTTTCCTAGCCACCGTGCTTCTACACCTGCATTACTAGCTGTTTGGGGTTTTAGGCTGGGTTTCTGTACAGCACTTCGAGATATTAGCTGATGTAAGAAGGGCTATATAAAATAAAATTGATTGATTGATTGATTGATTGACTGTTGGTCACAATATACACCATCAAGGCCACGCATGTGTCCTCAGCGATGTATAAAAACAACATAGCGTCTACATTAGAGGTCTTCATGGGTCCATCCGAACCTGAATACCTGACACCCGAACCTGATCCGGGTATTCAAATTCAAACTTTTCCCTTGGGTCCGGGTCGGCTCTGCATAGCCTATAGCATATATATTTTACGCCAATAAGGTGAATGTATTGACTTATAGAATGACTAGTCAACATAATGACCTATTATTTAACAAGAAGAGCAACTTGGCTGAAACTTTCTTTTTTTTTACTCGGGTCCAGTCGGGTCTTGTCTAGGTCTGGTTGTCGTCAAGTCCATTCGAGTTCGGGTCTGATTGTTCTTGGTTCCGTTCGGGGTCTGGGTCCCCCTTTTTTTAAATGATCGGGTCCGTTCGGGTCCAGGGCTGATTGTCCTCGGGTCTGTCCGAGTCCAACTTTTTGGACCTGAAATAACCTCTATTCTACATGTTAGATTGAATAGTGTCTTCTTATTGTTAGCACAATGGAAAGGTCAAATGCTTTATTATCTATGTTGAAAGTGCGTGGGCGACAGATAGAAACAAAATGGTGCAGTTTGAGGCCATGTGGCGGAAAGTGATGCCGCGCTAGAGATGGGGGTGTGAGCATGTGCGTCTGGGCAGGGGTGATGTTGTGGGTGTTTGTAGATGGATGTTTTGTATTGTAAAAAAAATTGTCTTCAGCATAGACATTGCAACCAGGAGACAATGGCCCTGGGCTGATGGAGAGGGAGCTGAGAGCACTGCACACACTCACACACACACACACACACACACACACACACACATGCTCACACACAAGCAGGCAGGCAGGCGGCATGCAGGAACGTGCACACATACACACACACAACTCATTGAGGCTGTCTTCAATGAGCAACAAGCCATGAGCTGGTGTGTTGTGCCTATCACTCCCACAATGCCACACTCACTACCTCATTCAATGCCATCGATGAAGACAGAACCCTTTCTCTTCCCTCTGTCGTTATATCTCTCCCTCCCTCTCTCGCTCCCTCCCCCCCCCCCCCCCCCTCTCTCTCTCTCTCTCTCTCTCTCTCTCTCTCTATCACTCTCTCTCTTATTGTCTCTCGCTGTCTCCATCTCTCTCTCCATGTCTCTCTCTGTCTCTATCACACAAGGCCTATTTTCTTTATAGGTTCTGAGTAATGTCCCTATTGTACACATCCACATTGCCCTGCGACTAGTGATGTCCGGCCACCCGACAACCTGCCCACTCGACCCCATCCCCTCCTTCCTTCTCCAGACCATCTCTGGAGAGCTTCTCCCATTCCTCACTTCCCTCATCAACTCATCCCGGACCACTGGCTGCATCCCCTCTGACTTGGCCAGAGTCGCTCCCCTCCTGAAGAAACCAACACTGGACCCCTCTGACCTCAAAAACTACAGATGGGTATCCCTTCTTTCTTTTCATTCCAAAAAACTTAAATGTACTGTCTCTGACTAACTCTCTCGTTATCTCTCTCAGAACGATCTTCTTGACCCTAACCAGTCAGGCTTCAAAGCGGCTCACTCAACTGAGACCGCTCTCCTCTGTGTCACAGAGGCTCTCCGCTCTGTCAAAGCTGACTCTCTCTCCTTTGTTCTCATCCTCCTAGATCTATCCGCTGCCTTCGACACCGTGAACCATCATATCCTCCTCTCCACCCTCTCAGGGCTGGGCGTCTCAGGCTCTGCACATTCTTGGATTCCATTCTACCTGGCAGGCTGCTCTTACCAGGTGACGTGGAGAGGATCTGTGTCTGCACCACGTGCTCTCACTACTGGTGTCCCCCAATGCTCGGGTCTTGGTCCGCTCCTCTTTTCTCTTTACACCAAGTCATTCGGCTCCGTCGTATCCTCACATGGTCTCTCCTATCATTGCTACACTCAACTATTCTTCTCCTTCCCCCCTTCTGACACCCAGGTGACGACACGCATCTCTGCGTGCCTGGCAGATATCTCAACTTGGATGTCGGCCCACCACCTCAAGCTCAACCTCAACAAAATGGAGCTGCTCTTCCTCCCAGGAAAGGCCTGCCCGCTCCAAGACCTCTCCATCACAGTTGACAACTCCAGGGTGTCCCCCTCCCAGAGTGCAAAGAACCTTGGGGTGACCCTGGACAACACCCTGTCATTCTCTGCAAACATCAAAGCAGTGACTCGCTCCTGCAGGTTCATGCTCTACAACATCCGTAGAGTTCGACATTTCCTCACAGAGGAAGCGGCGCAGGTCCTAATCCAGGCACTTGTCATCTCCCGTCTAGACCAGGGGTTCCCAAGCTTTTTCGCTCGGGCCTCCCTTCCAGCATTGGGGAACATCCCACGCCCCCCCTGCGCATGCACCATGTCTATTTCTATGGGCACAAGCACTGTTCATGACACAAACCGTTCACACCCCTCCTGTTGGTGGAGGGAATTTTGCAGGTTTAAAGATTATTTCCTGCAATTCTATACGTTTTGCCATGTCTAATGTGTAATCATGTGATATTTAAGTGACCAAAAAATTACAACAATATCTATGGGCTAAAAAAACGAAATAAAGCTGACATGGGTTAGTTGATCTGGACATTTCTGACAAGATATACATAGATCTCTAAGGTATGCAATGACTAACATGACAAGAGGCACTACCCAATTTTGAAATTTCACCTTGTGTATTCTACGAATACAACTTTCAAGAGTAAGTTTAAATTAAGTTTAAAGCCTCCCCCCTCCTCTCTAATAGTCTAGACCACTGGTCTAGACTACTGCAACTCTCTGTTGGCTGGGCTCCCTGCTTGTGCCATCAAACGCCTGCAACTTATCCAGAATGCCGCAGCCCACCTGGTGTTCAACCTTCCTAATTTATCCCATGCCAGCCCGCTCCTCCGCACACTCCACTGGCTTCCAGTCGAAGCATGCAAGTCATCTTCAAGACTCTGGTACTTGCCTATGGTGCAGCAAGGGGAACTGCACCTCCTTACCTTCAGGCTATGCTCAAACCCTACATCCCAACCCGAGCACTCTGTTCCACCACCTCTGGTCTCTTGTTCCTCCCGCTCAGCCCAGTCAAAGCTCTTCTCTGTCCTGGCACCCCAATGGTGGAACAAGCTTCCCCCTAGTCAGGACAGTGGAGTCCCTGCCCATCTTTCGAAAACGTCTGAAACCCTACCTCTGAAGAGCATCTTAAATAACTCTCACGATGCCCCCCAACGATTGTGATGTGTTCTTGTCTCACCTAGCTATCTTAACATGAACACACTAATTGTAAGTCACTCTGGATAAAAGTGTCTGCTAAATTACGATGATCTCCTTCTCCTCTGGTCATGTGGATCTGTCTGTCTGTCTGTGTTCAGCATGCAGGAAAATAAAGGCAGGTTATGAGGCCTGATTTGAACTAAGCAGCTCAGTGACATCAGGGAGAGTGCCACTTAAAGCTTTATAGCTACCAGCCTTACACACACACACATGAGCAGGCGAGCGCACACACAAACGTGCACACACCCATGACCACTGAGGCCTGTCTTTATATTATATGTCTGGGTTTTGAGGGAATTTTATGCAAAAGACACACACACACAGACACACACAGACAAATACACAAACACACACGCACACACACACCCTCTGCATATTTCATTTGTGTTAAGTGTCAGTCTTTAAGTCCATGACACCCATCAGACAGACACTGGTCTCAGGATATAGAGGTGATCAAGAGGGCTTGTCCATTCTGCCCTCTGTGGCCTGAGCCCTGATGAGCCTACTAATCCCCAAAGCAATTAACACTCATCTGGAGCCTCCAGTTTGCATTCCAAATAGCACCCTATTCCCTATATAGTGCACTACTTATGACCAGAGCCCTATGGACCCTGGTTAAAAGTAGTCAAAAGTAGTGCACAATATAGGGAACAGGGTGCCATTTGGAACGCAAACCTGGAGTCTCTGGGCTAATACAGACAGGAGAGAGGTGCTAGGATATAATCCTCAACCCCAACCACAGCCAGCCCCAGCTCCTGTCATGTCTTGCATGGTGGACTCAGGTGTGAGACTAGGCCCCCATCCTGTCCATCCTGTCTGCCCATCCAACTCTGCTCTGGAGATTAGCTCGGGTGCTCTGCGTTAGCTCTGAATACTCTCCTGACTGACACACACACAAACACACACAAGTGAGTGACAGGTTGATCTGCGAGGCGGGTCTGTCGGCGTGGACTGGCCTGTGTCATTCCTCTCATTAAGGGAGGCAGTCAGTCGGCTTTCCCACCCTCCTCCTCCTCCCTTGTTCCAGCAGCTCCTCATCCCCCTCTCTTTTCCCCTGCTAACGAGCCTTAATGATGGCTCTCTCATTACCATAGCAATGTCAGGGCACAGGGCAGAGACAAGGCCTGGACACACAGACCATAGTACTGCTAGAGAAATAATCTGCACTGTGGATGTTGGTTTAGTATCATGTAAAACAGTGAGGTGGATTTTCTCTAATCAATGTATTATATGAAACGTTTAATCAAATTGACTATTGCCCTACTGAATAAAACACCATAGACCAACATACATTTCAAGCTGGTCCATGCTGGTATTTGCTGGTCCATGCTGGTCTATGCTGGTCAGTGCTGGTCGGATGCTGGTCTAGCTGGTTATGCTGGTTTACCAGCATGGTCAAGCTGGTTTTGCTTGTGACCAGCCTGCTCTGTGTTTTAGACACTGGTGACCAGCCTTCACTGTGCTTTGGACACTGGTGACCAGCCTTCACCGTGTTTTGGACACTGGTGACCAGCCTTCACTGTGTTTTGGACACATACCAGCTTATGCTGGTGATGCTGGTGACCAAGCTGGTCCATGCTGGTCTATGCTGGTCCAGCATGGTCTAGCAGCTGGTCAAGCTGGTCTGACCACACGCATCATTATCATATTTCCCAGCATTCTCTATTGCAGTTGATTTTTTCCAATATATTTTTGTTTTTTGCATGCATCACATTAACATTTTAGTCACTTAGCAGACGCTCTTATCATGAGTGCATACATTTTTCATACTGATTG
>NC_140003.1:26925240-26981297 GCF_964263955.1 Coregonus lavaretus
CCGAATAGCTGCACACACAAGATGCCAAGCGTCGGCTGGAGTGGTGTAAAGCCATTGGAGCAGTGGAAACGCGTTCTCTGGAGTGATGAATCACGCTTCACCATCTGGCAGTCCGGCTGAAAAATCTGGGTTTGGTGGATGCCAGGAGAACGGTACCTACCTGAATGCATAGTGCCAACTGTAAAGTTTGGTGGAGGAGGAATCATGGTCTGGGGCTGTTTTTCTATGTTTCGTTCTAGGCCTCTTAGTTCCAGTGAAGGGAAATGTTAACGCTACAGCATACAATGACATTCTAGACGATTCTGCGCTTCCAGCTTTGTGGCAACAGTTTGGGGAAGGCCCTTTCCTGTTTCAGCATGACAATGCCACCGTACACAAAGCGAGCTCCATACAGAAATGGTTTGTTGAGATCGGTGTGGAAGGACTTGACTGGCCTGCACAGAGCCCTGACCTCAACCCCATCGAACACCTTTGGGATGAATTGGAACGCTGACTGCAACCCAGGCCTAATCTCCCAACATCAGTGCCAACCTCACTAATGCTCTTGTGGCTGAATGGAGGCAAGTCCCCGCAGCAATGTTCCAACATCTAGTGGAAAGTCTTCCCAGAAGAGTGGAGGCTGTTATAGCAGCAAAGAGGGGACCAACTCCATATTAATGCCCATGATTTTGGAATGAGATGTTCGACGACCAGGTGTCCACATCCTTTTGGTCATGTAGTGTATTATGTGAAGGACATATCCCTTAGGGGAATTCAGATCCTGGTAGTACTGGTGATGAAGCTGGATGTATCATTTCAATGTCATTGAGTCACGTGCCAGTAGTATGTGCTTTTGCCAATGTCATGGCTATCCCCACTGTTCTTCAAAACTAATCTTGTTGAACACAAAGACATCTGGGGCCGTATTCACAAAGCATATCAGAGTAGGAGTGCTGATCTAGGATCAGTTCCCCGCTGTCCATATAATCTTATTCACTATGATCTAAAAAGGAAACTCATCCTAGATAATCACTCCTACTCTGAGGCCCCAGGTATCAACCCAACACTAAACACAGACAGGAGACTGGTCAGAAGAACTACACTCATACAGGAAGCAACAACGTAGGTGATGATTCCGCAACCCAACCTGTGTCCTGTATAATCTAGGTCAGGGAAACCTATGGTGCCCACATCTCTCTCTGCAGTTCGACAATGTCTCCACATATCACTGTGCTATTTGGCGATATCCCCACATATCCCTCTGCTATTGGACAATATCCCCACTTATCATTCTGCTATTGGACGATATCTCTAGGAGTAAACTGATTGTTTATTCTCTTTGTGTCTGTGCCAAGCTTTTCTTTCTGTGTCATTCTATAATTGATTGATCAATGATTGATGAGAGTACTTTATCATTCCTCTCTTTTATGAGGATGGCTCTTATTGATTAGCAGAGTTTCATTCCTAAGGTTTGTTTATATCTGAGAGGGAAATACCCATGTTGGTGGTGTGCGTGTGTGTGTGTGTGTGTGTGTATGTGTGTGTGTGTGTGCCTGTGCCTGTGTTGGTGTGTACGTGCGTGGGTTAGTGAGTGTGTGGCTATGCTTGGCCCAGGCACTGAATGTTGTACAGAGAGAGGAGAGAGTGGGGCCAGTTGACGTGGGGCCAGATGGAACAGAGCAGAGCTGAGTGGGGATGGATGTGATGTGAGGGGATGTCCTGCTGAGAGAGACTGAATTACAGGGACTGTAGTGGGAGGTAGCACCCCTCTAGCTTTCTGTTCACCTGTCTACACTGTTCCCCCTCTCTCTCCCTCTCTACACAGGGACTGTAATGGGGGGTAGCACCACAGGACAACCCTCCCCTCTCTGGCTCTGGCTCCATGTCCACCTGCCTACCCCATTCTCTCCCTACACCCAGAGACAGGAGAGGCTAACACCACAGAGCCCTCACTGGCTCCTAGTTCACCTGGATACCCCAGCCCTCCTTATCTCTCTTCACACCAGTGGATGCTGGTGTTGTCACTTTAGATTGGTAGACAGGCTCTTTGTAATTGCTGGAATGGAATTACTGGAAGAGTATCAAACACATGGAAACCATTCATTCCTTCCACCAGCCTTCACCGCTCTACACCCAGGCCACCAGACACGCTTAGCTACACTCTAAAATAGCATTTACAAGAGTATTGACTTACCATGGAGATGAATGAATCACTGAATGGCTTCCCTGTCTGTCACCCTCCAGCGTACAACAAAAGCCACCTCTACAGAACAAATGACAATGTCAAAGTCAAGTGATGCTGATGGCAGCCTCTTCTATCTGTAGCGTTCAGAAGGAGAGGGTATTATTTCCTTACTGTTGGTATCTTTAGGCCAGTAAGTGTAAGCTCCTGCAGAGATGTTCTCGGTTAACATCTACTTTGAACTGTGAGCATAATGGATTTATAGAGCCTTCTATCTGATCTACAGGAATATGCATTATAATATGTACCACAAGTATTCCTTGCAGCCTCATGTATAGCCTCACATAGCTGCCTTTATAACTGGATGGAGGATTTAAATGTATTAATGCATTACACACTTGGTATTGTACTGTTGTTGACAGAGCTCAAAGTATAGAGCTTTAAATAATGGTAGAGATGGACCGCCAACACTAGAATGGACATTGACATCCTGGCAACATGACCACAGGACGGCCATCTTGTATTTGTCTGCTCACTATATCATTTATGCTGTTCCAGTGCAGGTCTGTTGTTGGCAGTGCTCACAGTAGAGAGATGATTGTGGAGATGGACTGTCAAGGTCTGTTAGAGGACGAGCAGTTCCACCGCCTGCTGCTTGCCTAGCTGGGTGTTTTCCTCTCGCTCAGTGGACCGCATCGTACACTTGCCCCTTTCAGTCGATCCACCCCCCTTCCACCCCCTCTACCTCCCCTCTCTTCCCTCCTACCTCTGAGCATTCCACTACCCTCCCCCTCTCCTACCGCTATCCTCACCCTCCGAGCATCCCCTTCTCCTTCTCTCCCCAGAAGCCCTCAGCTGTGCTCCTCCCCCTGCTCAATAGAGGGGAGACTCTGTCAGAGAAAGCATACTCACTTGTTCTCCGCTGTGAGCTCCAGTGTGTGTGGTTGTGTGTGTGCGTGTGTGTCATCCTAATAAATCAAATCAAATCAAAACTCTCCTCTGTAAGCATTCCTTTTCAAGTATGGTCACAGACCCAAGGCTGGGTGCCACGGCTGAATTTTTGCACACAATTTCACCTGAAGGTTACCATGACAACATGTTGGGAGATGGAGGGAAGCGAGACAAAGAGCGAAAAAGAGAGACAGAGACAGAGACAGAAACAGATTTTTGATTTTTTTATACCTTTATTGGCCCAATAGTTACATAATTAAAAACACAAACATTACTTCATTTTAACGGACCTAAAGAGTTAGAACCAAGACCCCTCCTCTACCAGATGGTTCACCAGCCCACCATATACATGCTCCAGTGTGAGCCGAGCCAGCACCAGCCCCAGCAGCACAGCTCTGTAGAGAGAGAGAGAGAAAAGAGAGACAGAGGGAGAGAGAGGAAGATAGAGACAGAGAGGGATAGAGAGAATAGAGAGAGAAAGATAACAAAATAGTGTTACAGTAATACTGTTGTTTTGCCCACTGCCCTAGCTTGTTCTCTCAAAATCCCTCCAATAATGGCTTGTAGCCCAATCATCTCAAGCAGAGGTGTAGGTGTCATGTCTGTATTTGTGTGTGTTTGTGTGTGTGTGGTGAGAGTGAGAGAGAGAGAGAGAGAGAGAGAGAGAGAGAGAGAGAGAGAGAGAGAGAGAGAGAGAGAGAGAGAGAGAGAGAGAGAGAGAGAGAGAGAGAGAGAGAGAGAGAGAGAGAGAGAGAGAGAGAGAGAGAGAGAGAGAGAGAGAGAGAGAGAGAGAGAGAGAGAGAGAGAGAGAGAGAGAGAGAGAGAGAGAGAGAGAGAGAGAGAGAGAGAGAGAGAACGAGAACCCCACCCTTTGGAATGGACCAGTCCGGTGTTCTACAGTTGAAGTCGGAAGTTTAAAACTCATTTTTCAACCACTCCACAAATGTCTTGTTAACAAACTATAGTTTTGGCAATTCGGTTAGGACATCTACAAATTTTTCCAACAATTGTTTACAGACAGATTATTTCACATATAATTCACTGTATCACAATTTCAGTGGGTCAGAAGTTTACATACACTAAGTTGACTGTGCCTTTAAACAGCTTGGAAAATTCCAGAAAATGATGTCATGGCTTTAGAAGCTTCTGATAGGCTAATTAACATAATTTGAGTCAATTGGAGGTGTACCTGTGGATGTATTTCAAGGCCTACCTTCAAACTCAGTGCCTCTTTGCTTGACATCATGGGAAAATCAAAACAAATCAGCCAAGACCTCAGTAAACAAATTGCAGACCTCCACAAGTCTGGTTCATCCTTTGGAGCAATTTCCAAACGCCTGAAGGTACCACGTTCATCTGTACAAACAATAGTACGCAAGTATAAACACCATGGGACCACGCAGCCGTCATACCGCTCAGGAAGGAAACGCGTTCTGTCTCCTAGAGATGAACGTACTTTTGTGCGAAAAGTGCAAATCAATCCCAGAACAGCAAAAAAGATGCTGGAGGAAACAGGTACAAAAGTATCTATATCCACAGTAAAACGAGTCCTATATTGACATAACCTGAAAGGCCGCTCAGCAAGGAAGAAGCCACTGCTCCAAAACCGCCATAAAAAAGCCAGACTACGGTTTGCAACTGCACATGGGGACAAAGATCGTACTTTTAGGAGAAATGTCCTCGGGTCTGATGAAACAAAAATAGAACTGTTTGGCCATAATGACCATCATTATGTTTGGAGGAAAAAGGGAAGAACACCATCCCAACCGTGAAGCACGGGGGTGGCAGCATCATGCTGTGGGGGTGCTTTGCTGCAGGAGGGACTGGTGCACTTCACAAAATAGATGACATCATGAGGAAGGAGAATTATGTGGATATATTGAAGCAACATCTCAAGACATCAGTCAGGAAGTTAAAGCTTGGTCGCAAATTGGTCTTCCAAATGGACAATGACCCCAAGCATCCTTCCAAAGTTGTGGCAAAATGGCTTAAGGACAACAAAGTCAAGGTATTGAATTTTTTTTTACAAAAATGTATTGGAGTGGCCATCACAAAGCCCTGACCTCAATCCTATAGAAAATGTGTGGGCAGAACTGAAAAAGCATGTGCGAGCAAGGAGGCCCACAAACCTGACTCAGTTACACCAGCTCTGTCAGGAGGAATGGGCCAAAATTCACCCAACTTATTGTGGGAAGCTTGTGGAAGGCTACCCGAAACGTTTGACCGAAGTTAACCAATTTAAAGGCAATTTGCTACCAAATACTAATTGAGTGTTTGTAAATTCTGTCCCACTGGGAATGTGATTAAATAAATAAAATATGAAATAAATCATTCTCTCTACTATTATTCTGACATTTCACATTCTTAAAATAAAGTGGTGATCCTAACTGACCTAAAACAGGGAATTTTTACTAGGATTAAATGTCAGTAATTGTGAAAAACTGAGTTTAAATGTATTTGGCTAAGGTGAACGTAAACTTCCGATTTCAACTGTATGTTGTGTCAGGCTGGACCTGCCAGGTCAGGTGAGCCCACCTGACCAAGAGCAGGGAGGTCAGGAGGGAAGAGGGGAGGAGAGGAAAGACTGCAATGTGTTTGGCTCAGCTCGGAAATTGTGTTTGCAAGCCAATTAATTTGTTTATATTTGGAATCCAGGACCCCGACGACCTCGCTGCCAAACATAGTGGAGTGCATTTAGTGAGCTGTCGGCCTCACAATTAGAACTGGTTAATGAGGGAAGGTGGGAGGGAGGGAAGAGAGGGGAGAGAGGAGAGAGAGAGAATGAGAGAGAGGGAGGGAGGGAGATTGCGGAAGAGAGATAGACAGAGAGCGATAGAGAGGGAAAGCAAGAGTAGAAAATAAAAAGAGAGAAAGATCAAGAGCGAGAGAGTGAAAGAGAGTGAGGTATAAGAGGTGAAAAGATGCAATCTCCCCATTTTATTTCAGTCCAAATATATCAGTCCAAGGACCCCTCAGCTCCAGAACGAGGTTGTATTGGTTTGTGTTAAACATGAACCAAACATGTCACAACAACTCTCTCCTTTCCAGGTGTTTATTTAACATTTCAGCTGCATTATTAATGTATTTGAAGGTTACAAAAAACACACCCACCCAAACAGACTGTGATTGCTTTCATACAGTTACCTTTTGATGCAGTACATTGGTGTATATAGCCCATTGATTTTTACTCCGAGTCAACCTTGGGTAGTCTATGAGGAGAAACAAACTCTCATAACCCTGTCTGTGACCTGGATTGACCTAATGTGCCATCCACATGCTGCGTCAGAAGCTGTTAAAGCAACCAAGGAATTAGGTGGCAAACTAGAGATTTTGGGCAGATATCAGTTTGGATGGATTTACAGTATGTATAGACATAGTCTGTCCCTTGACAGGGTTAGTTATACAACCTTTTAGAACCATTGATATTATGTGTTACTTTCTGCTTTCTTACTTTCTGGTGTCCAGTATGATGAGGTTTTCATATGAAGGGCTCTGTTATGTTGTGAGTTCCAATTAATTCTCTCTTCATATTTAGCAATGAGGTATGGGGGGAAGGCATAGTTTGGAATTTGAGATTAGCATGGTGGGGGTATTTGGTGAGGGGGTTCTGTGTGGCAGGGTGACGAAGGAGTTTGGGCAGTGATGCATCGTGTCTAAATAGTGAATCAGTATGTAATTGACAGTGTCAGGTAGCAGGGTGATGGATTGCCTGATTAGTGTCCTGGCAGGGTCCTCTACACATTAACAGTGGGCAGCTGCCCCCGGCTCTACCAGTTCCCTACCAACTCTCTACTAGCACCCAGCTCTGTACCCAGCAGTGCTCTCGTCCTCTGTCATCCCCTCATCTCTCCAGCCCAGGATTAGCCTTATCTTTCTTTACTTGTTTCTCTCTCTTTTATCCATCTATTGGGATGTGTGCCCAAAATCAACTGATATGTCCCTAAATTGCATACCTGCAAATGACCTGTCTCTGTCTCTATCTCTGCCTGTGCATATCTCTCTCTCTCTCTCTCTCTCTCTCTCTCTCTCTCTCTCTCTCTCCCTCCTCTCTCTCATTCATTCTCTCTCTCATTCTCTCTCTCTCTCTCTTGCTCAGCCTCCTACCATCCATCCCCTCCTTTACCTCCTCTTTCTCTCTCTCGTTAGTGATTATGGTGGGACAGAGACAGAACAGGGATTTCCGGGCCAGTGTGTTTACACTGTGTGGACAGGTGTGTTCTCCCTGGCCAGGCTGAGACTTTTACACAGATAGAGAGGGACTAAGGGCTGTGATACACAGTCATTAATAACAACTCATACAATACAACCAATCCACGCATTCCAAAACACCAGGCCCTGGCTCCACATACACAATCAGAAAATGTAACATGTATACAATCAAGTTATCATAATGAGGTCCAAAACCACTTTCATAGCTCCATAAAATAGTGAAATTGTGCATTTAGATGTATTACAATGGTAGCTAACAACATGTAACACTTGCACAACGCATTATGCAATCTGGAACATCTTAGAACGTAGGCCTGCTTTGTTATGCATGGCCTACCTCATAAAGAGCTTAGGCACATGTGTACCATGTACACATCTTTTTAGTCTATGTATGGTGCCTGCCTGCCTGCGCTCATCTGATTAGCCTTCTGATGTCCTTGTTAGTTCACATGGCTGAGTGTGTTCTTTTATACGTGAACAAGACAAGAATAACCACAAGGCTGCTCAGTGCTCACACAAAGGACAGAGATGAGTCCCAAATGGCACCTTATTCCCTTTATAGTGCACTACTTTTGTCCAGAGTTCTATGGGCCCTGGTCAAAAGTAGTGCACTATAATAGTATAGAGTGCCATTTGGGACGCATTAGAATTTGTGAAGAGAGAACACCATAGTGGATGAGCTTTTGGTGTGGGAATGGGCAAAGAAGAACTGAAGAGCTAATGGTTTTGCCAGTGTTTCAGATGTTTCTGAGGTGAAGGGTCCTAGCGGACCACTGATCTGGAACGTGTTACATTCAGTACACAGAGCAAATCATATGCAGATGGACCCAGCACCGTCTTCTAGATTGCATCCCAAATGGCTCCATATTCCCTATAAAGTACACTACTTTTGACCACGGCCCAGGGCTCAGGGCTCTGCTCAAAAGTAGTGCACTATATAGGGAGTAGGGCACCATTTTAGATCACCCTAGGCTCGCTGGGATGTCCTTTGCAAATACCAGTGTGGATGGAGACTGGGTTCATATAATATAAAGGAATAGGATAGAATATAATATGGGTTCTGTCTATGAGTTAAAGCAGCATGTTGTAGTTCAGTCTAGTCTAACACAGACCATTTGGAGATAATTTTACAGCCAGCTGATCACAATGTTGTTAGTGGGTTTTAAAACTAAGTGTTTCCACACCTGTTATGTGAGAAATTATTCATAGTTAAAACATTTGTAGAAGCTAAACACACACACGATAATATACTCACAGACAACACACACACACACACACACACACAAAAACAAACACACACACTCACACACTCACACACACAGCCCACTCTCTGGGAGGTAGTAAACCCATAGCAGCAGATGGCTCGGTAACCATCCAAACCCAGATCTGCTGCTAACACAAGGCCCCTGTGGTGTGTGTGTGTGGGGGGGAGGGGGGGGGGGCTGTGGCGTCAATAACTTTTGTCAGCCACTTATTGTCATGCAAATGACTGGCGGTCTCACGGTTATTGACCGTGAATTAACATAAACACGTTTAGCGCCTCCAGCCCTCCACACATACAAGCCGTTGATGCGCGCCTTTGGAACATCTACAGTTGAAGTCGGAAGTTTACATACACCTTAGCCAAATACATTTAAACTCAGTTTTTCACAATTCCTGAAATGTAATCCTATGAAAAAAATTAAATAAATGTATGCACTCACCAACTATAAGTCACTCTGGATAAGAGCGTCTGCTAAAATTACTAAAATGTACAAATTCCCTGTCTTAGGTCAGTTAGGATCACCACTTTATTTTAAGAATGTGAAATGTCAGAATAATAGTAGAGAGAATGATTTATTTAAGCTTTTATTTCTTTCATCACATTCCCAGTGGGTCAGAAGTTTACATTTACTCAATTAGTATTTGGTAGCATTGCCTTTAAATTGTTTAACTTGGTCAAACAGTTCGGGTAGCCTTCCACAAGCTTCCCACAATAAGTTGGGTGAATTTTGGCCCATTCCTCCTGACAGAGCTGGTGTAACTGAGTCAGGTTTGTAGGCCTCCTTGCTCGCACACGCTTTTTCAGTTCTGCCCACACATTTTCTATAGGATTGAGGTCAGGGCTTTGTGATGGCCACTCCAATACCTTGACCAAATTGACTTCATTGTCCATTTGGAAGACCCATTTGCGATCAAGCTTTAACTTCCTGACTGATGTCTTGAGATGTTGCTTCAATATAGCCACATAATTTTCCTTCCTCATGATGCCATCTATTTTGTGAAGTACACCAGTCCCTCCTGCAGCAAAGCGCCCCCACAGCATGATGCTGCCACCCCCGTGCTTCAAATCAAATCAAATCAAATCAAATTGTATTGGTCACATGCGCCGAATACAACAGGCGCAGACATTACAGTGAAATGCTTACTTACAGCCCTTAACCAACAGTGCATTTATTTTAAACAAAAAAGTAAAAATAAAACAACAACAAAAAAAAGTGTTGAGAAAAAAAAGAGCAGAAGTAAAATAAAGTGACAGTAGGGAGGCTATATATACAGGGGGGTACCGTTGCAGAGTCAATGTGCGGGGGCACCGGCTAGTTGAGGTAGTTGAGGTAATATGTACATGTGGGTAGAGTTAAAGTGACTATGCATAAATACTTAACAGAGTAGCAGCAGCGTAAAAAGGATGGGGTGGGGGGGCAGTGCAAATAGTCCGGGTAGCCATGATTAGCTGTTCAGGAGTCTTATGGCTTGGGGGTAGAAGCTGTTGAGAAGTCTTTTGGACCCAGACTTGGCACTCCGGTACCGCTTGCCGTGCGGTAGCAGAGAGAACAGTCTATGACTAGGGTGGCTGGAGTCTTTGACAATTTTGAGGGCCTTCCTCTGACACCGCCTGGTATAGAGGTCCTGGATGGCAGGAAGCTTTGCCCCAGTGATGTACTGGGCCGTACGCACTACCCTCTGTAGTGCCTTGCGGTCGGAGGCCAAGCAGTTGCCATACCAGGCGGTGATGCAACCAGTCAGGATCCTCTCGATGGTGCAGCTGTATAGTTTTTTGAGGATCTGAGGACCCATGCCAAATCTTTTTAGTCTCCTGAGGGGGTATAGGCTTTGTCGTGCCCTCTTCACGACTGTCTTGGTGTGTTTGGACCATGATAGTTCGTTGGTGATGTGGACACCAAGGAACTTGAAGCTCTCAACCTGTTCCACTACAGCCCCGTCGATGAGAATGGGGGCGTGCTCAGTCCTCTTTTTTTTCCTGTAGTCCACAATCATCTCCTTTGTCTTAGTCACGTTGAGGGAGAGGTTGTTGTCCTGGCACCACACGGCCAGATCTCTGACCTCCTCCCTATAGGCTGTCTCATCGTTGTCGGTGATCAGGCCTACCACTGTTGTATTAATGATGGTGTTGGAGTCGTGCCTGGCCATGCAGTCATGGGTGAACAGAGAGTACAGGAGGGGACTGAGCACGCACCCCTGAGGGGCCCCCGTGTTGAGGATCAGTGTGGCAGATGTGTTGTTACCTACCCTTACCACCTGGGGGTGGCCCGTCAGGAAGTCCAGGATCCAGTTGCAGAGGGAGGTGTTTAGTCCCAGGATCCTTAGCTTAGTGATGAGCTTAGAGGGCACTATGGTGTTGAATGCTGAGCTGTAGTCAATGAATAGCATTCTCACGTAGGTGTTCCTCTTGTCCAGGTGGGAAAGGGCAGTGTGGAGTGCAATAGAGATTGCATCATCTGTGGATCTGTTGGGGCGGTATGCAAATTGGAGTGGGTCTAGGGTTTCTGGGATAATGCTGTTGATGTGAGCCATGACCAGCCTTTCAAAGCACTTCATGGCTACAGACGTCAGTGCTACAGGTCGGTAGTCATTTAGGCAGGTTATCTTAGAGTCCTTGGGCACGGGGACTATGGTGGTCTGCTTGAAACATGTTGGTATTACAGACTCAGTCAGGGAAATGTTGAAAATGTCAGTGAAGACACTTGCCAGTTGGTCAGCACATGCTCGGAGTACACGTCCTGGTAATCCGTCTGGCCCTGCGGCCTTGTGAATGTTGACCTGCTTAAAAGTCTTACTCACATCGGCTACGGAGAGCGTGATCACATAGTCATCCGGAACAGCTGGTGCTCTCATGCATGCTTCAGTGTTGCTTGCCTCGAAGCGAGCATAGAAGTGGTTTAGCTCGTCTGGTAGGCTTGTGTCACTGGGCAGCTCGCGGCTGTGCTTCCCTTTGTAGTCTGTAATAGTTTTCAAGCCCTGCCACATCCGACGAGCGTCAGAGCCAGTGTAGTACGATTCAATCTTAGACCTGTATTGACTCTTTGCCTGTTTGATGGTTATTCGGAGGTCATAGCGGGATTTCTTATAAGCGTCCGGGTTAGAGTCCCGTTCCTTGAAAGCGGCAGCTCTACCCTTTAGCTCAGTGCGGATGTTTCCTGTAATCCATGGCTTCTGGTTGGGGTATGTACGTACGGTCACTGTGGGGACGACATCATCGATGCACTTATTGATGAAGCCAGTGACTGATGTGGTGTACTCCTCAATGCTGTCTGAAGAATCCCGGAACATGTTCCAGTCTGTGCTAGCAAAACAGTCCTGTAGCTTAGCATCTGCGTCATCTGATCACTTTTTTATTAACCGAGTCACTGGTGATTCCTGCCTTTAGTAAAACAAGTTGGCATGGGTGTTCTTCGGCTTGCAAGCGTCCCCCTTTTTCCTCCAAACATAACTATGGTCAGTTCTATTTTTGTTTCATCAGACCAGAGGACATTTCTCCAAAAAGTACGATCTCTGTCCCCATGTGCAGTTGCAAACCGTAGTCTGGCTTTTTTTATGGCGGTTTTTGGAGCAGTGGCTTCTTCCTTGCTGAGCGGCCTTTCAGGTTATGTCGATATAGGTCTTGTTTTACTGTGGATATAAAATACTTTTGTGCCTGCTTCCTCCAGCATCTTCACAAGGTCCTTTACTGTTGTTCTGGGATTGATTTGCACTTTTGCACCAAAGTACGTTCATCTCTAGGAGACAGAACACATCTCCTTCCTGAGCGGTATGACAGCTGCGTGGTCCATGGTGTTTATACTTGCGTACTATTGTTTGTACAGATGAAAGTGGTACGTTCAGGCGTTTGGAAACTGCTCCCAAGGATGAACCAGTCTTGTGGAGGTCTACAATTGTTTTTCGGAGGTCTTGGCTGATTTCTTTTGATTTTCCCATGATGTCAAGCAAAGAGGCACTGAGTTTGAAGGTAGGCCTTGAAATACATCCACAGGTACACCTCCAATTGACTCAAATTATGTCAATTAGCCTATCAGAAGCTTCTAAAGCCATGACATCATTTTCTGGAATTTTCCAAGCTGTTTAAAGGCACAGTCAACTTAGTGTATGTAAACTTCTGACCCACTGGAATTGTGATACAGTGAATTATAAGTGAAATAATCTGTCTGTAAACAATTGTTGGAAAAATTATTTGTGTCATGCACAAAGTAGATGTCCTAACCGACTTGCCAAAACCATAGTTTGTTAACAAGACATTTGTTGAGTGGTTGAAAAACAAGTTTTAATGACTCCAACCTAAGTGTATGTAAACTTCCGACTTCAACTGTACATTAAAAAAAGTCTAAGAGATCAATTTAACATACACCATCACAATAAATCCATAATTTATTTTAGTCAGGTCTAAAGAAACATTATGATATGAAGAAAATGTATTTCAGATTCGCCATGCCATAGGCTGTAGGCTTGTTCATTTAGCTGACAAGATATGCTTATAAGTCCCATGCCATTATTTTATATTATATGATTTTATAGTAAGAAGAATATAATTGAACTTAGCTGAATAAAATAGAAAGGAGTGAGTGAGCATATGAAGTGGCTATGTTGAGCGTAAAATGATCATTTGAAACAGGTCATATACGCTAGATTTAGTTATTTGGTAACTTTAGTTGTGAATGATACAAACCTTAGAATGTCTTATAACTCAAAACATATATGGGCTGCATGACGCGACTATAGGCTATTGATGATTTGAGAAAGTCGCAAAAAAAGCTTGCGCTCTGTTCCTTGCCTCAGGCTGCACATGCTGTTCTCTCATCAAGTGATCATATTTTCACCCATCAGATTATTCTCAATTTAATCTTGTCTTTACTGATATGTCAAACAAAGTAGATTTAGTATGGCCCCTTATCAAATGGGCAGGAACAGGGGCAAGGGGAAAAATACGTAATCTGTATGCACTCAAATAGCGAATGCAGGCCACTTTCCCGCGGTTCGTTATTCAATCATGCCGGGTAGTCTACTCCGGTTTTATAGCATGTGTTTAATATAATCAGCTGAGAAATAAAAATAGTAGCAGCTGGGATCCTCCTCTTTTTAGTGGCAACCATCGAAACTCTGCTTTCACATGGGATTGCATATAGAAATGTCAGCCACTGTTTGAGGAGCCACTGTTTGAGGAGCATGCAGTCTCAGGTGATATTCTGCCCAAACTCTGTATGCCATGGGCTCTCCAACCATGTTCCTGCAGCTACCCAGTGCTTAATTTGGAAAACCAAGTGAAATCTGTTCGGTAACATCGATAGTAACATGTTTTCACAACGAAACATATTTTATGAAAGTGTTGACAGGGCCCCTATCTCTGCACACTCCAGAAAGGAATGAAGGAGAGAGAGGAGGAGATGGAAAGGCGTGATGGTGAGATATTCTGTAGCTAAAGGTAATGAAAATATTAAACATTCCCTATTACTAGGCTATTCAAAATACAAATTCACTTTAATTGTAGGCTAACTCTGTCAGCCTTCACAATCATTGAACCAACAGCATCTCCTAGGCCTATATGTTATTTTCTCCCAGACTCATGGATAGAACGTTTGGAGTGTAGCATAAGTTTACCAGTCCATTCAGTATGCATCATAATACAGTTCACACTCAAAGGTGATTACTAGAATTTCCGTAATATGCAGTAGGCTATTAGGCTATGTATTGTATAACACAGCACAATCATTATTATTATGAAATGTTTTATTATTTTTTTTGGGCTTGGGCTCATATATAGACCTATGCCTATGCATAAGCTCTAATATGCAGTATGGGTGTTTTTAATTAATGAATCATCACCTTAGAAAGCACTGTCAATTTCCTTGGTTTGGCTTTGAAACAAAATCCACAACAACCATGTTTTCCACTCAGTTTCAACCTGTTGTTGAACTTCTTTCTTCAAATTGATTGATCACAGTGAGGTGAGTTTTAAAAGCATGATACTGTTTTGATGGTGTATTTGATGAGATTTTCGATCGCATTTGCATTGATGTCAGAGTGGTTTAGAGGGACAATAGAGCGTTGAGTACCAGGCCATTAGCAACCTGACCGTCGTTAGAGCATGTCCATAGTGCATAAGAGGAGATTACCGTGACTCAACTGTCACATGGAATTTGAATACGGTCACCGCAACAGCCCTATGTTTGTGTCTGTCTGTGTTGTGTGTGTGTGTGTGTATGAGAGAGAGAGAGAGAGGAGAGAGAGAGAGAGAGAGAGAGAGAGAGAGAGAGAGAGAGAGAGAGAGAGAGAGAGAGAGAGAGAGAGAGAGAGAGAGAGAGAGAGAGAGAGAGAGAGAGAGAGAGAGAGAGAGAGAGAGAGAAAGAGAGAGGGAATGATCAGAGGCTGGCACACACAGGAGGTTATAAATGACCATAACCAATCCCCTATGACCATTCCTCATTACTATTTCACTCCTCTTGTTTAGTCTATACTCCATTCCTCCTTCATCTCCCACTCCACGCATCTCTCCACAACTCTTTCTCTCCCTCAGTCCCTCTCTCTCTCTCTCTCTCTCTCTCTCTCTCTCTCTCTCTCTCTCTCTCTCTCTCTCTCTCTCTCTCTCTCTCTCTCTCTCTCATCTATCTATCTCTCTCTCTCTCTCTCTCTCTCTATCTCTCTCTCTCTCACAATTCAATTCAATTCAATAAAAAAATAAGGGCTTTATTGGCATGTATGTTAACATTGCCAAAGCAAGTGAAGTAGATAGTATACAAAAGTGAAATAAACAATTAAAATTAACAGTAAACACTCAGAAGTTCCAAAAGAATAAAGACATTTCAAATGTCATATTATGTATATATATATAGTGTTGTAACAATGTGCAAATAGTTCAAGTACAAATGGGAAAATAAATAAACATAAATATGGGTTGTATTTACAATGGTGTTTGTTCTTCACTGGTTGCCCCTTTCTTGTGGCAACAGGTCACAAATCTTGCTGCTGTGATGGCACACTGTGGTATTTCACCCAGTATATAAGGGAGTTTATCAAAATTGAGTTTGTTTTCAATTTTTTGTGGATCTGTGTAATCTGAGGGGAAACATGTGTCTCTAATATGGTCACACATTTGGCAGAAGGTTAGGAAGTGCAGCTCAGTTTCCACCTCATTTTCTGGGCAGTGTGCACATAGCATGTCTTCTCTTGAGAGGCAGGTCTGCCTACGGCGGCCCTTTCTCAATAGCAAGGCTATGCTCTCTCTCTCTCGTTGGATTGCATGCTGGGAGTGAGTCGTGAAGCAGGAGTGATTGTGAGAGCGACTGGAATTTTTTTCCCTCTATTGGGTTTTGGTGTGTATATATTTATATTGATTAGTTTAGTTGTTTTAAAGGGTTATCTTGTCTAACTATCACTAAGCACGTATAGGGGTGGTGGGATTGTTGAGGTTGTTTTTCGCGAGGGCACAACCAGCGGGTGAGGCTGGTTTGCAATGGCCACTCGCGGAAGTTTGGAGTTTGAAAAACTTAGTCGGCGACATGGAGTAAAGATTCCTGCTGCGGGCGGGTGTTCAGTGGAAGAATGTAGCTTGGCAGTGGGTGCTATCATTGGGTATGATAGCATCAAATCAGCCTCAAGGATGAATAGCGCTGTAGTGATATTTTTAGATTCCATTGAAAAGGTGAATATGATAGTTGAGAGTGGTGTTGTGTTGCGGGAGACACAGACGCCGGTATTTCCGCTTATGAATCTGGCGAAGAAAGTTATACTTTCTAACGTGCCACCATTTGTTAGAGATGACGTGTTGGAGCGAGAGTTATCTTGTCATGGTCAAATTGTATCTACAATAAAGAAGGTTCTTTTTGGATGCAAATCTCCGTTGCTGAAACATGTCGTGTCTCATAGGAGACAAGTGCATATGATTTTAAAAAAGGACATTGATGAACTGAATTTAGCATTCCGTTTTAAGATTGATGGATTTGATTATGTCTTCTACGCTTCTACTGAATCAATGAAATGCTTTGGCTGTGGAAGAGAGGGGCATTTGGTGCGTAATTGTCCCGAGAATGAGCGCGCAGATTCTGGTAGCAGCTCTAGTGCTGGTGCAGCTAATGCACCACCGCGAAGGGATGAACATGCTAAGGGTGCGGGTGCTGGGGAAGGGAGGAGGTGGGCAGATGTGGTAGGAAAAGTAGGAGAGGAAGGCAGTGTGGATACGGGGGCAATGGTGGTAGATCAGAACAAAGAAGGAGGGGAAAAAGTAGCTGAGATTGCGATTGCCGTTGCTGAGGTGGTACTGGAAAATTAAATTGGAGGTCAAGAGGAGATTGAAATAATGGAAAAGAAAGCAGCTGTTTTCAAAGTACCGAGGAGTAAGAGGAAGAATGTAAGGGGTGGTGAAGGGTCTAATTCCAAGAGGAAGGTAGAGATTGATAAATCAGTTGAAGATAAACAGGTTGTAGAGATGGTAGAGTTTTCTTCTGGGGAGGATAGCGAGAGTGAGTCATCTGATGCGTCACAACAAAATAGTGAGATAAATGGGGTGGAAGGGAGGTATGAGATTGAGAAAGTACGTCAGTTTCTGAAGTTGACAAAAGGGAAGAAATATATGCAGGATTATAATGTAACAGATTTTTTCCCTGAAAGTGAATTGTTTATTGAATCAGCAAAGTTTCTGATGTCAAAAATAACAGGGGGAGGTTTGACAAGCCTTGAAATTGCTAGACTCAAGAAAGTGGTCACAAGAGTGATAAGTGATGTAAATTCTAAAGAAAATGAAAGAGTTCAGTCAAGCCTTTACTCTGTAAAGAGATGTGGTTTCTGTGTCTTCCTCTGTATTTTTTCCCCATCCATGAGCAGTTTTAAGATTTCTTCTTTAAACGTAAATGGGGCAAGAGACGTTAAAAAAAGAGCCATAGTGTATGAGTTAATTAGGGGAAAGGGAAGTGACATACATTTTCTACAAGAAACGCATAGTAATTTGGAAAATGAAGTTATGTGGCAACAGGAGTGGGGGGGAACAGTGGTGTGTAGTCATAAAAACTCAAAAAGTGGGGGTGTGGCCATCTTGTTCTCAAAAGGGTTTTTGCCTTTGTCATATGAGGTTGAAGAGGTAGTTGATGGGAGGTTATTAAGAGCAAGGTATGAAAACATCACTATGTGTCTGATAAATGTATATGCCCCAGTGGTGGCAGTTGAGAGGGTATGTTTTTTAGAGACATTATCAAATACCATTGAGAAATGTAATAATGAAGATTATGTATTTATTTCTGGGGATTTTAACTGCACAGTCAGTGATTTAGATAGAAATCACAAAGAACCTCATAGCCTCAAGGACTTTTTTAAAACGCCTCATTGTAACACATGAACTGTGTGATATTTGGCGGAGTCAACATGGAGTACACCTGGGCGCATGTGAGAGAGAACACCATCTCTATGGCCAGGTTAGATAGGTTTTATTGTTTTGAGAATCAATCTCAGGTCTGTAAATCAAGTGTGATAACCTCAGTGGGATTTTCTGATCATTGTTTAATATCAGAGGTGGTGTTCATTAACGATGTAAAACCCAAAAGCGCATTTGGCATTTTAATATAACTTTATTGAGTGATGCTCACTTCAGGAAATGTTTTAGTTTTTTCTGGGAGAGGTGGAGGTCTCAAAAGGCCAGTTTTGTATCCCTTCAACAGTGGTGGGATATAGGGAAAATACAGATTCAACAATTATGTAATCAATACACGATGAATGTCACCAAGGATATCACCAGATCAATGAAAGCCCTAGAGACTGAAATAGTGGAACTCATGACGTTGGTTGAGACCACAGGAGATCGAGGCCATACTCAGGCCCTCAAGAGGAAAAAAGCTGCATTGGCAGACCTGCTGGGTATCAGAGCACAGGGGGCATTGGTGAGAAGTATGTTTCAGGGAATCTCTGAAATGGATGCCTCATCCACATTTTTCTTTGGTTTAGAGAAAAATAATGGACAAAGAAAAATTATTAATTGTCTCAAATCAGCTGTTGGACAGTAGCTCACTAGCCCTAGTGAAATTAGAAAGAGGGCAGTAGAGTTCTATGCTGAGCTCTACAAGTGTGAGTACAAAGAGGATAAAACAGTGACACAGCAGTTCCTTGATGGGCTCCCACAGGTGGCTGCAGAAGCTCAGGTTGAGCTAGAGCAACCATTGTCATTGCAGGAGCTATACACTGCATTAAAAGGCATGGCAAATGGAAGGGCACCAGGCATTGATGGGCTTCCCATTGACTTTTTTAAGTCTTTTGGGGCTATGTTGGGAGAGGATTGGCTAGCAGTAGTTAATGATAGTTTAACCGGAGGGTTACTACCAATAAGCTGCAGAAGGGCTGTCCTCACCCTACTGCCCAAAAAGGGTGACCCTAGGTAGGTGAAGAACTGGAGGCCGGTGGCTCTATTGTACACTGATTATAAGATCCTGTCAAAGGCTTTGTCCAACAGGCTGAGGGAGGTGATGGGGCAAATCATACATACGGACCAGTCCTACTGTGTTCCCGGCAGGCAGATAGGGGATAACATTTCTCTGATTCGTGATTTTTTGGACGTCTCTAGGGCTATTGGGTTGGATGCTGGTCTAATTTCAATTGATCAGGAAAAGGCATTTGACCGAGTTGAACATCAATACTTATGGCACACTTCTTAGGCATTTGGGTTCAGCTCTGGTTTTATTGCCATGATAAAGGTGATATATGGTGACATTGAAAGTGTATTGAAAGTTAACGGTGGTTTGAGTGCTCCTTTTAAAGTGTGTAGATGTATTAGGCAGGGATGTTCTTTGTCGGGAATGTTATATGCCATTGCTATAGAGCCACTACTAAATAGCATTAGAAGTCGCATTGAAGGGGTGTACCTTTCAGAGGATATTCCTCCTATTCGTCTCTCAGCCTATGCTGATGATGTAGTTGTTTTAGTGAAAAATCAAGAGGTGGATAGTTTGAGTCTAATGGTTGATCGTTTGGAGAGGGGTGGCAGGTCTTGTATTGCAGCAGGTTGGGGGATTAGGTTTAAAGAAGGCTTTATTTTTGGTGGATAGTAGCCAGATTTCTAGGGAGGGAGTACCTCCGTTTTACAGAGGCCTTCTTAGGGTGTGGAGCATTATGAAGGTGTCCAGACGAACGTCAGCGGAGTCAGCGCATTGGCTGTTGGAGGAACCTCTGGTGTATGGGGCAAGACTGGATTGTACAACTGCAGCTGTTCCATATTTCTCCAAGATTCTGGTGAAGGGCAAAATCATCACCTTAATACAGTTAATGGCCATGGCTGGGCCCGCCTTAATGGATGGAAGACGGGTGGCTGAACATTTGGGGGTGAGGTCGGAAAGGATTGTCGGACAACTGCTGGGAAGCTGCAGGAAGGCTCTGTCAGCAGAAGAGTGGGGTATGCTGAATAGTCACAATAAGAAGGTAGAAGATGAAAACGTCTCATTTCCAAGACTAGGGATTACACCCAATATCCCAGAGTCAGAAAGAAAGGTGTTATTACTGGATTTGAGAGGGTTGGAAGAGGTGGGTTTGGATGAGGTGAATGGGAAAGACTTATATAGGGGGTGTGTCAAGGCTTTGAATAAAGATACATTGAAAAATAGAAAAGACACTCCATGGAGGGTAAAAGTCGGCATTGATGACAAGGTAAAGCCAGCATGGAGAGCACTGTACAAGCCACCGTTACAAAAGGGTACTGGGGATATGCAATGGAGGGTTTTGCATGGCATCATTGCAGTTAATGCTTTTGTATCTGTTATTAACTCAGATGTTGGAGATGGATGCCCTTTTTGTAATATAAGAGAAACTATTTTTCACTGTTTTATGGAGTGTGAGAGGATAAAACCTCTCTTGGAAATGCTGTAGTCTTTGTTTAAAGCTGTAGGGGAGATTTTCAATAACACTTTTTTTATTTTGGGGTTTCAATATAGTAAGCAATAGAAAAGAAAATGTCAACTGTTAAATTGTGTTTTGGGACAAGCTAAGATGTCAATTTTTCTGAGTAGGAAACATAAGATAGAAACGGGATATGGGCAGGATGTAAGATGTGTTTTTAAAGGATTAGTGAAAGCAAGAATAAAAGTGAATTTTGAGTTCTTCTCAGCTGTAAAAGATCTCCCATTGTTTGAGGAGAAGTGGGCTTACGAAAGAGCGGTTTGTTTTGTGGAGGAGGGGAAACTATTTTTTGTTGATGAAATGAGTTGAATGTATATGTTCTTTTGTATTTTTATTTTCATTTCTAAAAAGGCAGTGTGCCATTATGTATGTTAACACTTGAGTATAAAATAAAGGTTTTATAAAAACTCAAACTCTCTGTCACGATCGTCGTTAAGAGAGGAGGACCAAGGCGCAGCGTGATGAACGAACATGTTTATTTATCATTAGCGATAAACACGGACAGTAAACAAAAACAACAAATGACTCGTAACGTCCTAGGTAACATAGACCAACTGGAACAAGAACCCACAAACACAAAGGGAAAAACAGACAGTTTAAATATGGCTCCCAATCAGAGACAACCAGCCAAAAGCTGACACTCGTTGCCTCTGATTGGGAGTCACTCAGGCCAACAAAGAAATAAACAAACTAGAACTCCCAACATAGAAATACACCACATAGAAAGAACACACCCTGGCTCAACATATAGAGTCCCAGAGCCAGGGTGTTACAGTACCCCCCCCTAAAGGCGCGGACTGCGACCGCGCCTCAACTAGAGCAAAACAGGGGAGGGCTGGGTGGGCATTCCTCCTCGGCGGCGGTTCTGGCTCCGGCCTTGCCCACCACCCTCCAATAAACCCCCCATAGCGCCCCTGGTCCGGTCTGGCCCCGCTGGCTGGAGCTGAACTGGACGTAGCAGGAGCGGTTAGCTTCAGCTCCGTAGTGGAGCAGTTGACCGGTACCTTACCAGGCACCGGTGACCCAGGCACGGGTTGTGCTGGACTGACGACGCGCACCCCTGGCTTGGTGCGTGGAGCCGGAACGGGCCGGACCGGGCTGACGACTCGCACCCCTGGCTTGGTGCGTGGAGTAGGAACGGGCCGGACCGGGCTGACGATGCGCACCCCTGGCTTGGTGCGTGGAGTAGGAACAGGCCGGACCGGGCTGGCGACGCACACCGTAGGCTTGGTGCGAGGAGCAGGGACAGGCCGGACCGGGCTGGCGACGCACACCGTAGGCTTGGTGCGTGGAGCAGGGACAGGCCGGACCGGGCTGGCGACGCACACCATAGGCTTGGTGCGAGGAGCAGGGACTGGCCGGACCGGGCTGGCGACGCACACCGTAGGCTTGGTGCGAGGAGCAGGGACAGGCCGGACCAGGCTGACGACTCGCACCCCTGGCTTGGTGCGAGTGGCAGGAACAGGCCGGGCCGGGCTGGCGACGCGCACCGTAGACTTGGTGCGAGTGGCAGGAACAGGCCGGGCCGGGCTGGCGACGCGCACCGTAGGCTTGGTGCGAGTGGCAGGAACAGGCCGGACCGGGCTGGCGACGCACACCGTAGGCTTGGTGCGAGGAGCAGGGACAGGCCGGACCGGGCTGGCGACGCACACCGTAGGCTTGGTGCGTGGAGCCGGGACAGGCCGGACCGGGCTGGCGACGCACACCGTAGGCTTGGTGCGAGGAGCAGGGACAGGCCGGGCCGGGCTGTGGAGACGGATAGGAGACCTGGAGTGAAGAGCTGCCACAACCCGTCCTGGCTGAATGCCTACCCTCACACACTCTGTGTGAGGCCTCAGCACAGGACGTACAGGGCTGTGTACCCGTACTGGCATAACAGCACGTGACACTGGCGCAGGATATCCGGGACCGAGGAGAGGCACTGGAGGCCACGAGTGCTGAGCCGGCACACTCCGTCCTGGCTGCATGCCCACCTTCGCACAACACGTGCGGGGTGCTCGCACAGGACGTACAGGACTATGCCGGACCACTCGTGGCACAGAACGCCGCTCCGCATACCGCGGAACCTGCCCAGTCCCATGCTGCCATGCCTGAGTACGGGAAGTTGGTTCCGCTCTCCATCCAGGCTCCGCCAACCTGCCTTCTGGCCCCCCAAACCTGGTGGCCTCCTCTCCAAATCGCCCTGTGGCAGCCTCCTGCTGCCCAGCCGCCCATGCCGTGTGCCCCCCCCTAAACATTTTTTGGGGTTGCCTCTCGTCCGTCCGACGATGACACTGCTGACGCCGCTGCTCCTCTCTCGCCAGGGCCTTAATCCTAGCCCATGGCCCTTTGCCCCCGAGCATGTCCTCCCAGGACCACGATTTGCCCACCTGGGCCATCGCCAACCTCTCCATCTCCTTTCCCGGCGCTTCCTCCCATGTCCAGTCTGCCTGCTCCTGGACACGCTGCTTGGTCCTTGTATGGTGGGTTCTTCTGTCACGATCGTCGTTAAGAGAGGAGGACCAAGGCGCAGCGTGATGAACGAACATGTTTATTTATCATTAGCGATAAACACGGACAGTAAACAAAAACAACAAACGACTCGTAACGTCCTAGGTAACATAGACCAACTGGAACAAGAACCCACAAACACAAAGGGAAAAACAGACAGTTTAAATATGGCTCCCAATCAGAGACAACCAGCCAAAAGCTGACACTCGTTGCCTCTGATTGGGAGTCACTCAGGCCAACAAAGAAATAAACAAACTAGAACTCCCAACATAGAAATACACCACATAGAAAGAACACACCCTGGCTCAACATATAGAGTCCCAGAGCCAGGGTGTTACACTCTCTCTCTCTCTCTCTCTCTCTCTCTCTCTCTCTCTCTCTCTCTCTCTCTCTCTCTCTCTCTCTCTCTCTCTCTCTCTCTCTCTCTCTCTCTCTCTCTCTCTCTCTCTCTCTCTCTCTCTCTCTCTCTCCCTCCATCCCCCCTCTCTCTCTCCCTCCTTCTCTCCCTCTGTCAGTCTGTTTGTACTTGGAGCCAATATCAATCAGCAGGTTAATCCTGATGCTGGCTGAGAGGTGCTCCCTGGCTGACTGCTCCTTGGCTTGGCCTCACTCTAGCTCAGCCCTTGCTGTGGCTGTGTGCTCCTCTCCCTGGCTGTGGCGGTGTGTGCCTTGGCTGTGCTTACTGTTCTGTAGCTCACAGGTTTCCCTCTCCTATCAGAACTGTGAGTTAGTGATGCAGAGCCACAGAGCCAGACCCCCCATCCGATGGCATGGGGTCTTTAGCAACATCAGCCACCCTGCCAGCCTCGCTCTAGGCTGCTGCTGGTTGTGTGTGTGCAGCTCACATTGAGAAAAGCTCCAGCTTTCTCCTCCAAAAACCCTGCTGCCTACTGGCTTGTGGCTGGTGGCCTGGCTGGTGCTCGTCCTAGACACCTCTTGTTACTGTCACTGATAGCAGATTTCTCCTCCTCCTATCTCTCTCTCTGAGCTCCATTTGGTCCCATACTATCATGTCTCTCTCTCTGTGTGTGTGTGTTTCTCCAGCAGTCTCTGTTTGAGGGGAAGAGATCCAAGGCTGATGCTCTCTCTGTGCTGTGGCTCCTCCGCCTGCTGGTGCCCCAGCTAAACTTGTCTTCCTGCCCACCATGCCCCGTCCCTTTGACAACTCCCTGTATATACTGTATCTGTGTATGTATCCATGCATCTGTGTATGGCCTCTTTGGGTGTGTCAGTTGATTGACCTGTTTGCGTCACCATGTTGTTACTGTGTAATCGGTAATCTGGGTGTTTGCGTGTTTGAGACTACAAACGTGTGTCGCACTACAATAAAGCCAGTGTCTTCAGATAACAAGATCTTGCTCAACAGGCTGAACAGGTCCAGCGTTATCAATTATTGTCAACCTAGGGCTCTCTAGGACATCCACAAAATACACAGTGTTTTCTACAGTGTCTGTATAGAAACAACATGACTGCTGCCATCTTAAACAGGTCTGCCTTGTAAAATAGATTTGATCTCAATGACCGGTATAAGTAAAGGTTAATAACATAACAAGTACAGTAAATTAGTATCTCTTCCTAATCAACCCACCTTCAGTGTACTGTATCAATGTGGTAATGTAGAGTAGAGTTTGGGTCCATGGTTGATTTTTATGGGGTGCTTTCAACAGTTTTTATTAGATATTTTTCAGTTGCAAAAGTTTAGCTGAGGTGAAAGAGGAGGTGTTTTAGATACACAGAGATAAATAGAAGCAGACAGGGAATGGGAAAAGATAAAGGGACTCCCTTTAGGTAGGTGCGTCAGATGTGTTTCTGAATCTTCTGAATCCTACCCACTCGTCTCAGGGAGCACGTCCCAGGGAAAGGAGTGTAGGATGGAGGAGAGATGGAGCCTGAGCCTGCCTACCTGGTACTTTGGCTGGGACGGCTCACCACTGACTGGTTATTTCTGTTTACCGCCTGGTGGAATCTAAATCTCCAACCCAGGCCTTTTTCTACCTCTTTCATGTGGTTGCTCCATGGAATTTATTTCCACCCTCTTGTCTGCTGTGTGGTGTGAACTGATGGAGGGATGACGGACCTTAGAGAAGCTTTCTCCTTGAAGGAGAGCGTTTCTCATTCCTCTTGATGGTGTGAGTCTCTCCGTTCCTCTTTTCACCTCTCGTCTTTCTCTCAGTTTCGGAAAAGAACAGAGAGTGTATGTGGGCCTGCCTGCGTTTGGTAGGGTGAAGGACCAGGAGGGCGAGGCAGTGCTAGTAGGGAGATGGACAACCTTCAACAGAAAGAAATCCATCTGCTATCAACAGCAGAAATACACACCTTGAACCACCTTTACCTCTTGATAAAATAACGCTAATGTGCAGGCTTTTCTTCAGGAGATAAACACATTTGGTTCAGAAGGATGGCTCAGTGATAAATGTGAGTTGACTTTCCCATTGTGTGTCAGATACCTACTGTAGTTCTCCGGAAGGTTTGTCAGCTTTTCTGAAGCGAAATGGGGTGTGTACTTTCCATCCGGTTGCTCTCTAGGCTGGTGTTCTGACACCTTGTTGTGTGTGTGTGTGTGTGTGTGTGTGTGTGTGTGTGTAGCAGCGTTGGCAGCTTTTATCTGATACAACCTCATCAGCTCCACATTCACAGTATGTCCTGCTCCCTGCTCTCTCCTCTTCTACTCCCTATCTCCCCTTTCCTCTCATTTCCTCTCTTCTCTGCCTCGTTTCTTCTCCTTTCTTCCCCTCTTTTCCTTCTCTCTCCCCTTTATTATTACCTTCTCTGCCATCTATTTTTCTCTCTTCCCCTCTATGTTGTTTTCCTAGTGCTGTTTTAGCTGTCCTGTCAGCATTGAAAGCCACATGAAGATCAACACTGGGTTTGGGGAAGACCCTATCACTCAAATATGTGTTTTTGTGTCCTCCCTCCTCCTCTCCAGTTGACAGAATAGAGTAATACAATTACCCCTCTCTCTGGGCCCTGACATCCATCCCAGTCTGACACAAAAGTATGCATATTCAACAACCACTGTCTGTGTGAGGGTACACATGTTACTGCTGACAGACGGGAGCCCTCGCTCTCTTTCACTCTGTGTGTGTGTTTGTGTGTGTGTGTGACAGAGACAGAGAGAGAGAAAGAGAGAGAGAAAGAGAGAGACGTGGGGGAGGAGTGTTGTCTGTGTATTTGGTTTTAACTGCCCATCACAACAAAGACTGCGTGCTGGAGTGTGTCCCCAAAGCGAACCCTGCCAGTAGGTGTGTTTGTGTGTCCTCTGCCAGTGCTGCCATTTCCTCCAGAGTGTGCCGACTGAAGTGTAGAGCAGTGGGAGAGAGGAGAGCACAGAGCACACATCGCCTCACCAAAGACCTCCATTTAAAGTCATGGAGAAAAGGCTTACAGTGCAAACCTATTCTCAGGTCTCTCTCGGCTGTGAATTTAAACTGTGTCTTTAACGGATGCTCACTGATGCTCAGTACAGTTTCTCTGCACATCACCGTGCTCCACTGGTTTGAGTATTAAGCTGAGAAGTGAATGTACAGGTGTCTTACATTCCATTCATTGCATATTAAAATGGCTTTTAATCTGCAGTCTAGCATGGGGTCAAGTATTTCTCTTTTTCTTAGCTTTTTCTCTCTCATAACTTCATGTTTTACTGGATATCTGATTGAAAGTGAGAAAGTAACAAAGTTCATAGAGTTTCTGTTAGAAGGCCATTGGGGTCGGATTCAAACCCATGCCAACACCAGCATATTTGTGCTCTGAAGTAAGCGACCTTAACCGCTAGACCACCCCAGGCCACGGCCAAAACGTCTCTCTCAAAGTCAGCCGTGGCAGTAGCAGTAGATCTCTGGTGGAGTTAGTTGTCACTGAATGTGTCCCAAATGACACCCTATTCCCTGTGTAGTCCCTATGGGCTCTGGTCAAATGTAGTGCACTATATCGGGGATAGTGTGCCATTTGGGACGCAACCACTGACTCTGTCCCCTCTGGCCCAGGGCCACACAGAGTTGTTATGTGACTTTACTGTGACTTCTGCTGCAGATGTTCCTGGCTTGTTCCTGGCTGGCTGGTGCTTTAGTCCTGTGGATCGAGGCTGGTGGAGGCGCTGACCAGAGATCTGTGTGTGTGTGTGTGCGCTTGCATGCGTGCATGTCAGAACTTCTGAAGGCTATAGCCTGGTCCAAGATCTGTTTGTGCTGTATAGCCAACACACAGGGAGACACAGGGAGGGATCTGGCTAGCACTACTAAAGACCATGGCTGGCTGGCATTGACACTATTATCCAGTGTTAACTCCTCCTGCCTCTATCAACTCTGTCTGTGTTGCATTCCTGTCTTGTTGAAAGGAAAAGGAGTACAGTACTGTGACTAGTGGTCTCCCACACAGACCAGACGACAGATCTGTTAGAGACGTCCTTGATTGGTTGGCACTGTCTGTCAGATGTCATTCTGTGTGTGCGTGTGTGTGCGTGTGTATGTGTGTTAGATGTCATTTTGGTTCTGTTGTGTCTATTTAGAATTGGTTACAGGATGTTATTGTGATATATGGCATTGTCACATCAACACAGATGCCCCCTGGCCCATTGTAAACACACAGCTGGGTATCAGGAAGATGTAGCAGTGTGTCTCGTTGTGTGCTACCTTCACTTTGATTAAGCAGCCAATGAGCAGACTGACTGTTTGTTGTTCATTGCTGAGCTATGTGTGTGTGTGTGTGTGTGTGTGTTGTGTGTGTGTTGTGTGTGTGTGTGTGTGTGTGTGTGTGTGTGTGTGTGTGTGTGTGTGTGTGTGTGTGTGTGTGTGTGTGTGTGTGTGTGTGTGTGTGTGTGTGTGTGTGGGAGAGAGAGAGGGCTCCTACTGTGCTCCACTTCTCTCTGCTGGTAGTAACAGAGGGGAGGAGCAGCTCTTTTCTGCAGCACTGGTCGATACAGTCGATCAAAATAAACTACAAAGTGGCATAATGCATGCCTGTGTGTGAGCCTGTGTGTAACCTGCATTTGATTCAGTCTCACTCACACACACACACACACACACACACACACACACACACACTTCTCCAAGTTTCTCTTCAGGAACATAGAGCCTATACGATCGAGAAACCAATCAGCAAAAATTACTAATGGCAATCACTGTCAGTTGAAGTAAAAAGGGTTATAAAGGGAGAATAAGAGGTAATAGTGAGAATCAGCTCAGTCTGTAATAAAGAGTTGCTACTCCAGTTCCTTTCCTACTTCTAAGAACTGAAATCTCTGCTTTAAGAATGCACTAATTTTTCCTTTATTTCTTTTTCTTGGTATTCCGCCTTGCTGACCTGGTGTTGGTGGCTTCTAAAGGTAAGAGATCGTAATCTTTTATCTCTCATTCTGGCATTGTTCGCTATGAACTGAATCATGATTTCAGATGGCTGAAATATGTGTTAAAATCCATTAACATCCATACAGGATTTACACAAACGTTAGAGTTACAAGCATATATTTCAGGATTCTGCCCTGTGCTATCTAATCTAGCCTTAGGAAGAGACATTGCATCCTCTTAAAACCATAGCCTCGGGACTACTGATACAAGTACCGGAACATTAATGATAGTAAGGATACAAGGTGTAACACGTAACTCAGGACTGGGGGATCTGTTGACTGTCTCTGAGCCTGATTCAGTCCATGTGCAATTGTACAGCAACCCAGTGGCATACACTAATAATAGCTAAGTTTCCCTCAGCTGTAGAAACAGGAGCACAGAACCCTGCGTTTTCACCATAAAGCACTGCCAGTCTCTTCTGAAAGTCCTTGGAAAACAGTTATCAGGAACAATGGCTTGTCTGGAGAACACAGTTGTGGCCCCACAAACAGCATACACATACGCACGCATGCACACACACACACACAAACAATTACACAAGCATGCACGATCACACGCATAATCACACACCCCGTCTGCTCCGACACTACACATACTCTGAGTGTTTGACCATGGACAGTTCTTTGACCATGGACAGTTCCCTCATGTCTAACTGACCATGAACACACCAGATGCTAAAATAAAAATATGCTGAACACGATGCTGTACTGTACTGTCTGATCCTCTGATGCTGACCACTGAACACGCCCTAGACGCTCCTCAAAAGTCAAGTCTCTTTTCTTCCAACCCTATTATCGTCTTTGTTCAGCATGAGTGTCCTTGAGAACCTCGTTAAGACAATCAATCCCTTTATTAAAGACATAGAGCTAGCTTCGCCATCCGTCCACCCTCAGTGCACTTTAATCAAAACCCTCCCCTCTAAAAGCCACTGAGTTGCTGAGGGGGACAAAATATTTCCTGGGTTTGTGCACTTTATGTACGGCGGGGAGGTGTGTGTATGTGTGAATATGCCACTCTTGTATATTCTGTGGATGGAACACAGCTCACAGTCATTTGCATGAATACAAATATTAAATGCAGCCGTGAGAAGATGCATCAGCGTCTGATGATGCTGAGCTGATTGTATGGATTCACAGAGATCAATCACTTATTATGATGAGAAGGAAAACAGACCAGAGATAATATAGAGAGTCTGCTGGCTGTTTGCAGTAGCCGAGACTGAATGTGTGTCTCAAATGGCAAATTTTTCCCTATATAATAAGCACTACTTTTGACTGGAGCCTATGGGCAGCCGCTACTAAGTAGTGCACTACATAGGGAATAGGGTGCCATTTGGAATGCAGAAGAGTCTGCTGGCTGTTTCGTTGTGGCAGAGACCTGAGTTGTCCTTCTAATGATGGTGGCAGATCAGCTGAATGTGATTGACCTCTGTGTCATCAGACTTAGCTAATGTGCTGGATGTGCAGGACTGACCCTGTGGACCTCACTGACCCCTTGGCCCCTGGCTGGACAGTAATAAAGAGAGGAAAGGGGACAGTCAAAGGCTTCGGGGGGTGAGTTTGAAATGAGGCAGGCCATGTGTCGGCAGTACAGTTGGAGTGTGAACAAGGGACTATGGGGAGGAGGAGGGAGCAGAGGGGGAGGAGAGGGGAAGAGGGGAGGTGGAGGGAAGTAATACATTGTTGTCTGGGAGTGCCAGGGAGAGAGCGATAGACAGCCAGGCTGGCAGTGCCTCAATCACACCATCTGCCAAACACAGGAACAGGGCATAGGGAGAGAGAGTGGAAGGGAGGGAGCCACCACTAATGGTTAGAGGTCCACCATCATGGCCCCCATGGCTCCTGGCCCCTGGCTCTGCTTTTGGTACAATGTAAGGATGTTAGGGTTAGAGGGTTGACCAGGGACAACAGCAGACCTGGAAGCTGGCATACAGATAAGCTTTTTTTTATATGGTTGCACCAACCTAAATGGAAGTCTGTCAAAATGGAACAGACCTTTCTGCCAAACGTTTACTTGTCACATGTTACCACTGTGTTGTCACATTTGGAATGGCATCCCAATGCTCAGCCAAGGAGCAGACTGACTGACTGACTGACTGGCTCATAACAGCCAGCTCTGTTCTGTAGCGTTGACCACTCTATTTCACCCTCCTCTTCTCCATTCTCTTCCTCTGTTAATGCTTATGTATATGGTTGAGCAGACAGCCTGGGCACCTGACCAATAGAGAAGCAAAGATGAACTCAATTACATGCAGTATTTAAATGACAGATTATGCCTGTGTATATTTATGTGAGCCAAACAAAGGCTATAATATACACTTGGGGGGGTATGGGGAAATGGGGATAGAGAGAAACATAGATATTGAGATGGAGAGAGTGGGTTAGCGGAATAGAGTTATGGAAATGTTATGTGGGGGTTGGATAGCATATGAGACACCTCTCCAGAAACTGCATAATACAACAAAAGAAGGAGATTATGTTTGTGTCACAGTATTTTCTAATATTCATACATTACATTTCCCAACTTAATTGGAATCCGTCAGTGCTTATTCTCTGTTAGAGCCGTCACCACAGCAGTTGGGACGTTTTTACTGAGATAAGATGCAATAAAAAGAGGGAAGTGGATTGGGAGCACAAAATGAAATGGGTTTCAGAGTCAGTGTGAGTCAAAAAGACATTATGAGTCTGCAGAGGGGGGGGGGGGGGGGGGCTGCTTCCCAATCAGTCACTGTTTTATGATCCTCCAGCCCACAGTCCAGGCCTCTGATTCCATTACTTATATGTGCACTATACAGAGACCCTTTGAGAGCCTGGCCAATACACACAAAATGTCCACAAACATACACACACAGCTGCACACTTGCTCTAAGAGCACCAACACACATAGAAGCACATGCTCACAGACAGGCAAGCACACGCACACACCCACACACACACCCACACAGTATCAGAGGGAGTAGTGGTTACAGAGCGAGGGCAGAGTGAGAGGGCAGCGAAGAAAGAATGAAAGAAGGAGGAGGTTAAAGAGTTAGCTCCCTGGAGATGGGCTCAGAGGAAGAGGGGGGTGGGGGGGAACATAAAAATAGATCAGAGATAGAAAACTTCCCCTGTCTTGCCAACAAACAGTTATCTCCTCTGAAAACGCTTTGTCAAAGAGGCAGCATCGCTGTAACACTAGAACCGCCATAGGCAAACGGCCACTGACGTTTGATTTTGTAAATGTAAAAAATTAGCCCCCCAAAAAAGCTATGTCCTACTCCTTCCCTGACTCTTCCTAAATGTTTGTATTTTACACTGCTCATTTGTCCGAATTTTGTAATCACAAACTTTTTACCTGTTTTTTTTTCACACCTATTCCCAACTTAATCCGCCAAGGCAATGTGCTGTAGGATGTTGTTACCCAGCCAGGCGCTAATGCATCTCTCTCTCCTCACTGAATGAATGACAAATGGATGAATAGGCGATAATTGTGCACCTTACTTCACAATTGAATTGAAATTAGGCCTAACTGAATGATAAGGAGGGTGAAGAGGTTGATTTAATTTAGAAAGACAATAGTGTAATGATAAGTTTGTGTTATGCCTATTTATCAGTGTTGGCACTCATGTTAATAATTTCACCGCCCGCCTTGCGGGTTGATACCATTCTCTTTTACGTTTTACTTTGTAAAAGGAAGCTGTTACAGGACTACGTGTTGCAGTAGGCCTTTAGAAATATTGCAAAACGGGCCTCCCGAGTGGCGCAGCAGTCTAAGGCACTGCATCGCAGTGCTTGAGGCATCACTACAGACCCGGGTTTGATCCCAGGCTGTGTCACAGGATTTCCTTGTCCCGTCGCGCTCTAGCGACTCCTTGTGGCGGGCCGGGCGCCTGCAAGCTGATTTCGGTTACCAGCTGGACGGTGTTTCCTCCGACACATTGGTGCGGCTGGCTTCCGGGTTAAGCGAGCAGTGTGTCAAGAAGCAGTGTGGCTTGGCAGGGTTGTATTTCAGAGGATGCATGGCTCTCGACCTTCGCCTCTCCCGAGTCCGTAGGGGAGTTGCAGCGATGGGACAAGACTGTAACTACCAATTGGGGAGAGAAATAAAACAACAACAAAAAAACACATTGAAAAATGATAAACATATGACTCTGTCCAAGTTGATGAGTGGGAAACAAACGATGCCAGTCAACCTGCACAGCCGCCACATCAAAACTACACCTAAACTATACAGAAACGAATTTCACACATAATAAGAATTATCTTATAGACAAGATGACATTGACAATAATCTGATGAGTGACAATATTAGGCCTATCAGTTGTCAAATTGTACATGAAGAGATGTGTACATCTTGTAATTGACAGATGTAGGGAATGGAGCATCACTTTATCAAATCCTCCTTCACAGTCACATGCAGGTAAAACATTTTGATTTCTATATAGTATCAGAAAGAGCATATTATGCAGTTTCTATGACACCTTTGTCAAATAACTCTCAAAATTCAAGAGGTGCAGCTCTATTTCCAAATTTCACTTTTTCCAAGTATGTCCATGCTGTCCATGCATTCAGCACATGACCACTCACGCGGCAGCATTGCTCTGGCTACTAAGCAAAAACTAGTAACATAATAAACTTAAAATAGAAATATGCTATTCTGTCATTAATGGATGAATGGGCGATAGATTCCAGATAGAAACTGATAATGGTGCATGTGACTTCAATGAACTGAATGATGAGGAGGGTGAAGAGGGTGATTGAATTTGATTGATCTGAATGATGAGGGTGAAGAGGATGATTGAATTTATAACAATAGTGTAATAATGATGAACAATTGTGGGCGTTGTGGGCGGTCTAATAATTTTATTATGAAAGGCTGGAAATTGTATATAATTTCCCCTCAAATTTCCCCTTAAATTAGACACTGAGTACAACATACAAAGTATGTAGTTCACAATGGCAAGCTGACCCAAACAAATGGACACACTCAAAGCATGTATTGCAGTCTTGTATGTCCACAGGGCATATGGCGGAAAGAGCATGGATGTGGAGTCATTTTGGTCTGATAGGTATGGGGTGGACTTTTTCCGAGAGACCATGACACGCAACCGCTTCAGAGATATTATGCGACACCTGCGGCAGGTGCACACGAAACAAGCCCCATGAAAACTGTGTGCAGTGCAACCGATTTGTTTGTGGGGCTTGCTCACACAAATCCCAGAAGCTTTGTGCTGACTGTGGACCCGAAGCATAAAGAGAAGACAAGATTGATTCATGCATAAAGGCACGCGTATAAGGGCACAATACAGTGTCAAATACAATCAACAAATGACTGTTTTATATCTTGTCATGAATATATTTCCACAAATATTTCTTCATGCAATTAATCATTTACAATAGTTATGCACTATTTGTCAAGTGTTGGTGCGGAGACATTTGAAACCCCACCTCTTTAAGGAATACCTGGGATAGGATAAAGTAATCCTTCTACCCCCCCCCTTACCCCAACCCACCCCCCCCCAAAAAATTAAAAAATAAATAATAATAATAACATTGTAAAGTGGTTATCCCACTGGCTATAAGGTGAATGCACCAATTTGTAAGTCGCTCTGGATAAGAGCGTCTGCTAAATGACGTAAATGTAAATGTAAACGCTCACCTTGTGGGTTGATATGCATCTGATGCATATGCTAAAGGTGACACCCGGGAACGATCTCTAGCTGGTACTGGCTGAAAGGCCAGGCGGTTCTAGTGTTAATGGCCGTAGCTGTATAGTGTATAGCCTGTATAACCTCCAACGCCAACAACATACAGTTCACATCCATGGTCTTATTATGCACCAGAGTGCAATGTGTCACCTCAATGTATCACCGCTTTTCCCGGGATAAATAACAGCGAAAAACCAGTAAATTATAATAAATTATTTATATGAACCGCAGGTCAGGATTCCCTCTCTCCCTCCCATCCCAGAGGACATGAGCCCTAGGACATTTTTTTTTTTTTTTAGGACCATGCCTCAGGACTACCTGGCCTGATGACTCCTTGCTGTCCCCAGTCCACCTGGTCATGCTGCTGCTCCAGTTTCCACTCTTCTGCCTGCAGCTATGGAACCCTGACCTGTTCACCGGACGTGCTACCTTGTCCCAGACCTGCTGTTTTCAACTCTGTCTCTCTACCACACCTGCTATTTCAACCTCTAAATGCCCAGCTATGAAAAGCCAAGTGACATTTACTCCTGATGTACTGACCTGTTGCAACCTTTACAACCACTGTGATTATTATTTGACCCTGCTGGTCATCTATGAACGTTTGAACATCTTGCCTTAATGGCCATGTACTGTTATAATCTCCACCCAGCACAGGATGAAGGGGACTGGCCACCCCTCAGAGCCTGGTTCCTCTCTAGGTTATTTCCTAGGTTTCTGCCTTTCTAGGGAGTTTTTCTAAGCCACCATGCTTCCACATCTGCATTGCTTGCTGTTTGGGGTTTTAGGCTGGGTTTCTGTATAGCACTTTGTGACATCTGCTGATGTAAAATGGGCTTCATAAATACAATTTGATTGATTGATTGATTGAACTGTTAAATTATATGCAATATCAAAATCTGGCTTCTCTAGATTGATATATATAGCCTTATATGTAGATGTCCTAGCCTACCTGTTTCAGGTAATACATTCAATGCGGCATTAGCCTTATATGTAGCTAATCAATGATGGGTTGTGCATAATATCAAATCAAATCAAATCACATTTTATTTGCCACATGCGCCGAATACAACAGGTGTTCCTCTTGTCCAGGTGGGAAAGGGCACTATGGTGTTGAACGCTGAGCTGTAGTCAATGAATAGCATTCTCACGTAGGTGTTCCTCTTGTCCAGGTGGGAAAGGGCAGTGTGGAGTGCAATAGAGATTGCATCATCTGTAGACATTACCGTGAAATGCTTACTTACAGGCCTTAACCAACAATGCATATATGTTTTAATAAAAAAGTAAAATAAAACAACAACAACAAAAAAGTGTTGAGAAAAAAAGAGCAGAAGTAAAATAAAATAACAGTAGGGAGGCTATATACAGGGGGGTACCGGTGCAGAGTCAATGTGCGGGGGCACCGGCTAGTTGAGGTAGTTGAGGTAGTTGAGGTAATATGTACATGTGGGTAGAGTTAAAGTGACTATGCATAAATAATTAACAGAGTAGCAGCAGCGTAAAAAGGATGGGGTGGGGGTGGGGGGGCAGTGCAAATAGTCCGGGTAGCCATGGTTAGCTGTTCAGGAGTCTTATGGCTTGGGGGTAGAAGCTGTTGAGAAGCCTTTTGGACCTAGACTTGGCGCTCCGGTACCGCTTGCCGTGCGGTAGCAAAGAGAACAGTCTATGACAATTTTGAGGGCCTTCCTCTGACACTGCCTGGTATAGAGGTCCTGGATGGCAGGAAGCTTGGCCCCAGTGATGTACTAGGCCGTACGCACTACCCTCTGTAGTGCCTTGCGGTCGGAGGCCGAGCAGTTGCCATACCAGGCGGTGATGCAACCAGTCAGGATGCTCTCGATGGTGCAGCTGTAGAACTTTTTGAGGATCTGAGGACCCATGCCAAATCTTTTCAGTCTCCTGAGGGGGAATAGGCTTTGTCGTGCCCTCTTCACGACTGTCTTGGTGTGTTTGGACCATGATAGTTTGTTGGTGATGTAGACACCAAGGAACTTGAAGCTCTCAACCTGTTCCACTACAGCCCTGTCGATGAGAATGGGGGCGTGCTCAGTCCTCTTTTTTTTCCTGTAGTCCACAATCATCTCCTTTGTCTTGGTCATGTTGAGGGAGAGGTTGTTATCCTGGCACCACACGGCCAGGTCTCTGACCTCCTCCCTATAGGCTGTCTCATCGTTGTCGGTGATCAGGCCTACCACTGTTGTGTCGTCGGCAAACTTAATGATGGTGTTGGAGTCATGCCTGGCCATGCAGTCATGGGTGAACAGGGAGTACAGGAAGGGACTGAACACGCACCCCGTGGGGCCCCCGTGTTGAGGATCAGCGTGGCAGATGTGTTGTTACCTACCCTTACCACCTGGGGGCGGCCCGTCAGGAAGTCCACGATCCAGTTGCAGAGGGAGGTGTTTAGTCCCAGGATCCTTAGCTTAGTGATGAGCTTTGAGGGCACTATGGTGTTGAATGCTGAGCTGTAGTCAATGAATAGCATTCTCACGTAGGTGTTCCTCTTGTCCAGGTGGGAAAGGGCAGTGTGGAGTGCAATAGAGATTGCATCATCTGTGGATCTGTTGGGGCGGTATGCAAATTGGAGTGGGTCTAGGGTTTACATTTACATTTACATTTCCGTCATTTAGCAGACACTCTTATCCAGAGCGACTTAGAAATAGGTGCATTCACCTTATGATAGTCAGTGGGACAACCACTTTACAATATGTTTTAATTTTTATTTTTTTCCTCTTTGGGGTGGGGTAAGGGGGGATATAAGGATTACTTTATCCTATCCCAGGTATTCCTTAAAGAGGTGGGGTTTCAAGTGTCTCTAGAAGGTGGTGAGTGACTCCGCTGTCCTGGCGTCGTGAGAAAGCTTGTTCCACCATTGGGGTGCCAGAGCAGCGAACAGTTTTGACTGGATTGAGCGGGAACTGTGCTTCCGCAGAGGTAGGGGGGCCAGCAGGCCAGAGGTGGATGAACGCAATGCCCTTGTTTGGGTGTAGGGACTGTTCCCCTCACAGCTCCGTATGCAAGCACCATGGTCTTGTAGCAGATGCAAGCTTCAACTGAAAGCCAGTGGAGTGTGCGGAGGAGCGGGGTTACGTGTGAGAACTTGGGAAGGTTGAACACCAGACGGACTGGGGCGTTCTGGATGAGTTGTAGGGGTTTAATGGCACAGGCAGGGAGCCCAGCCAACAGCGAGTTGCAGTAATCCAGACAGGAGATGACAAGTGCCTGGATTAGGACCTGTGCCGCTTCCTGTGTAAGGCAGGGTCGTACTCTGCGAATGTTGTAGAGCATGAACGTACTTGATCGGGTCACCACCTTGATGTTAGCGGAGAACGACAGGGTGTTGTCCAGGGTCACGCCAAGGCTCTTTGCACTCTGGGAGGAGGACACAACGGAGTTGTCAACCGTGATGGCAAGATCATGGAACGGGCAGTCCTTCCCCGGGAGTTTTCTGGGATAATGGTGTTGATGTGAGCCATGACCAGCCATTCAAAGCACTTCATGGCTACAGACGTCAGTGCTACGGGTCGGTAGTCATTTAGGCAGGTAATCTTAGAGTCCTTGGGCACGGGGACTATGGTGGTCTGCTTGAAACATTTTGGTATTACAGACTCAGTCAGGGACATGTTGAAAATGTCAGTGAAGACACTTGCCAGTTGGTCAGCACATGCTCGGAGTACACGTCCTGATAATCTGTCTGGCCCTGCAGCCTTGTGAATGTTGACCTGCTTAAAAGTCTTACTCACATCGGTTACGGAGAGCGTGATCACATAGTCATCCGGAACAGCTGGTGCTCTCATGCATGCTTCAGTGTTGCTTGCCTCGAAGCGAGCATAGATGTGGTTTAGCTCGTCTGGTAGGCTTGTGTCACTGGGCAGCTCGTGGCTGTGCTTCCCTTTGTAGTCTGTAATAGTTTTGAAGCCCTGTCACATCTGACGAGCGTCAGAGCCTGTGTAGTACGATTCAATCTTAGTCTCTTTGCCTGTTTGATGGTTCGTCGGAGGGCATAGCGGGATTTCTTATAAGTGTCCGGGTTAGAGTCCCGCTCCTTGAAAGCGGCAGCTCTACCCTTTAGCTCAGTGCGGATGTTGCCTGTAATCCATGGCTTCTGGTTGGGGTATGTACATCTAATATGCTTCTAACTTGTAGTCTCTGTCTCTTGCGCAATATGCACGCACCTGTGGTAAATAGACAGCTATGAAAAATATAGATGAAAACTCTCTTGGTAAATAGTGTGGTCTACAGCTTATCATAAGATACTCTACCTCAGGCGAGCAAAACCTCGAGACTTCCTTGTGCACCAGCTGTTCTTTACAAATATACACAGACCGCCACCCCTTGTCTTACCGGAGTCAGCAGTTATATCCTGCCAATGTAGCGTATATCCCGTCAGCTGTATGTTGTCCATGTCGTTGTTCTGCCACGACTCGGTGAAACATAAGATATTACAGTTTTTAATGTCCCGTTGGTAGGATAACCGCAATCGTAGGTCATCTAATTTATTTTCAAATGATTGAACATTGGCTAATAGGATTGATGGAAGAGGCAGTTTACTCGCTCGCCGTCGGATCCTTACAAGGCACCCCGACCTACGTCCACGATATCTCTGTCTCTTTCTCCGGCAAATGACGGGGATTTGGGCTTTGTCGGGTGTCTGTAGGATATCCTTCGCGTCCGACTCGTTGAAGAAAAAATCTTTGTCCAGTATGAGGTGAGTAATCGCTGTCCTGATATCCAGAAGCTCTTTTTGGTTATAAGAGACGATGGCAGAAACATTATGTACAGAATAAATGACAAATAACGCGAAAAAACACACATAATAGTACAATTGGTTAGAGGGCTGTAAAACGGCAGCCATCTTCTCCGGCGTCATCTAAGATAATACGCTTCTAACTTGTAGTCTCTGTCTCTTGCGCAATATGCACGCACCTGTGTTCCGCTGGCCTCTCTCCTTAAAAAACGCTCCTTAGCTCTTGGAGTCCCATGCAGGAAAAGCTAGACTGGAATAGCTTGCTGGACATTCTTTTCTATTTTATTTTCTTATACCAATACAGCAGCCAATAGAACTCACGGGTAGTTTGAAAGAAGAGTGAATGGGCAAGTGAACAAGCGATATTTACTCCGAATTATAACGATTCAATCTTCGTGAAGAGAAGTGAAAGCCTTCTGCATCTAATTCTAGTCTTATATTATTCAAGGATGTCATTACAATGATGAAGATAAGGACAACAAAACGTATTTCATTTAACTGTTGAAAGCGAGGAAAGAATGCAGCAACAATAGAGAGAGAGAGAAAGAGGAGGTAGGCTAATAACATTAGGGGAAATATTATGAAAGGTATACAGTGGGGAAAAAAAGTATTTAGTCAGCCACCGATTGTGCAAGTTCTCCCACTTAAAAAGATGAGAGAGGCCTGTAATTGTCATCATAGGTACACGTCAACTATGACAGACAAAATGAGAAAAAAAATTCTAGAAAATCACATTGTAGGATTTTTTATGAATTTATTTGCAAATTATGGTGGAAAATAAGTATTTGGTCAATAACAAAAGTTTCTCAATACTTTGTTATATACCCTTTGTTGGCATTGACACAGGTCAAACGTTTTCTGTAAGTCTTCACAAGGTTTTCACACACTGTTGCTGGTATTTTGGCCCATTCCTCCATGCAGATCTGCTCTAGAGCAGTGATGTTTTGGGGCTGTCGCTGGGCAACACGGACTTTCAACTCCCTCCAAAGATTTTCTATGGGGTTGAGATCTGGAGACTGGCTAGGCCACTCCAGGACCTTGAAATGCTTCTTACGAAGCCACTCCTTCGTTTCCCGGGCGGTGTGTTTGGGATCATTGTCATGCTGAAAGACCCAGCCACGTTTCATCTTCAATGCCCTTGCTGATGGAAGGAGGTTTTCACTCAAAATCTCACGATACATGGCCCCATTCATTCTTTCCTTTACACGGATCAGTCGTCCTGGTCCCTTTGCAGAAAAACAGCCCCAAAGCATGATGTTTCCACCCCCATGCTTCACAGTAGGTATGGTGTTCTTTGGATGCAACTCAGCATTCTTTGTCCTCCAAACACGACGAGTTGAGTTTTTACCAAAAAGTTATATTTTGGTTTGATCTGACCATATGACATTCTCCCAATCCACTTCTGGATCATCCAAATGCACTCTAGCAAACTTCAGACGGGCCTGGACATGTACTGGCTTAAGCAGGGGGACACGTCTGCCACTGCAGGATTTGAGTCCCTGGCGGCGTAGTGTGTTACTGATGGTAGACTTTGTTACTTTGGTCCCAGCTCTCTGCAGGTCATTCACTAGGTCCCCCCGTGTGGTTCTGGGATTTTTGCTCACCGTTCTTGTGATCATTTTGACCCCACGGGGTGAGATCTTGCGTGTAGCCCCAGATCGAGGGAGATTATCAGTGGTCTTGTATGTCTTCCATTTCCTAATAATTGCTCCCACAGTTGATTTCTTCAAACCAAGCTGCTTACCTATTGCAGATTCAGTCTTCCCAGCCTGGTGCAGGTCTACAATTTTGTTTCTGGTGTCTTTTGACAGCTCTTTGGTCTTGGCCATAGTGGAGTTTGGAGTGTGACTGTTTGAGGTTGTGGACAGGTGTCTTTTATACTGATAACAAGTTCAAACAGGTGCCATTAATACAGGTAACGAGTGGAGGACAGAGGAGCCTCTTAAAGAAGAAGTTACAGGTCTGTGAGAGCCAGAAATCTTGCTTGTTTGTAGGTGACCAAATACTTATTTTCCACCATAATTTGCAAATAAATTCATTAAAAATCCTACAATGTGATTTTCTGGATTTTTTTTCCTCAATTTGTCTGTCATAGTTGACGTGTACCTACGATGAAAATTACAGGCCTCTCTCATCTTTTTAAGTGGGTGTCACGATCGTTCATGAACGGGTCAGACCAAGGCGCAGCGTGATCTGCATACATGTTTATTTGACTATTAAACACAATGACAAAACAAGAAACAAACCTTAATGTCCAAGGTACACAAACAACATACCTAACACGGAACAAGATTCCACAACCCACTAGTGCCAATAGGCTGTCTAAGTATGGTCCCCAATCAGAGACAATGAGATACAGCTGCCACTGATTGGGAACCACACCGGCCAAACATAGATCTACACATAATAGAACACCAACATAGAAATACACAACATAGAACATACACACCCTGACTCAACATATACGAGTCCCCAGAGTCAGGGCATGAGAGTACCCCCCCCAAAGGTGCGGACTCCGACCGCACAACCTTTACTTAACAGGGTAGGGGCCGGGTGGGCATTCCGCCTCGGAGGCGGATCCGGCTCCGGGCGTGACCACCACCTATTCTCCGCCTCCCTGTTGCGCCCCTGGTCTGGTCTGGACCTCGACGCGCTGCTTCCCCTCTCCTTCCTCCCACTATACTCCAAGCCCTGTCTGGACCCTGGTGTGGGAGACCCCAAACCTGGAGAGGGGCTGACGTCTGGGTCTGGACTGGAGCCGCTGACCGGAGCTGGACTGGGCACCGGTGGAGCGGACTTCTCAGGCTCCGGACTGGAGCCGCTGACCGGAGCTGGACTGGGCACCGGTGGAGTGGACTGCTCTGGCTCCGGAGTGGAGCCGCTGACCGGATCTGGACTGGACCCCGGTGGAGCGAACTGCTCTGGCTCCGGAGTGGAGCCGCTGACCGGAGCTGGATCAGGCACCGGTGGAGCGGACTGCTCTGGCTCCGGAGTGGAGCCGCTGACCGGAGCTGGACTAGACCCCGGTGGAGTGGACTGCTCTGGCTCCGGAGTGGAGCAGCTGACCGGAGCTGGATCAGGCACCGGTGGAGCGGACTGCTCTGGCTCCGGACTGGAGCAGCTTACCGGAGCTGGATCAGGCACTGGTGGAGCGGACTGCTCTGGCTCCGGACTGGAGCTGCTGACTGGTGCCGGACCAGGCACCGGTGTAACGGTCACAGGCAGTGCCGGACTGGACACACTCACCACTGGTCTGGTGCGAGGAGCAGGCACGGGCCGAACCGGACTAGGAACATGCACCACTGGCTTGGTGCGAGGGGCAGGAACAGTCCGGGCCGGGCTGGCTACGCGCACCACTGGCTTGGTGCGAGGGGCAGGAACAGGCCGGACCGGAATGGCGACGCGCACCACTGGCTTGGTGCGAGGAGCAGGAACGGGCCGAACCGGACTGCGAAGGCGGACTGGAGGTCTGGGGCGGAGAGCTGGCACAACCCATCCTGGCTGGCTACCCACTTTCGCACTACACGTGCGGGGCACTGGCACAGGACGCACTGGGCTGTGCACACGTACTGGCGATACAGTACGTAGAACCGGCGCAGGATATGCTGGACCGAGGAGGCGTACTGGAGACCAGGAGCGTTGAGCCGGCACACCCCGTCCTGGCTGGATGCCCATCTTAGCACGGCACATGCGTGGTGCTAGCACAGGACGTACAGGACTGTGCCGGCGCACAGGCGACACAGTACGTAGCTCCGCATAACACGGAGCCTGCCCAGTCACACGCCTCCTCGCGTGAGTACGGGGAGTTGGCTCTGCTCTAACACTAGGCTCCGCCAACCACCCTTTTAGCCCCCCCAAATGTTTTTCTTGGGGAAGTCTCTCGGGCTTCTTCCTCGGCCGGCGCCTTCTGCGTTGCCGCTGCTCCTCTCTATACCGCGCCTCCACTGTCTCCTCCCAAGGACGGCGATCCATCCCGGCCTGAATCTCCTCCCAAGTCCAGGATCCCTTACCATCCAGGATCTCCTCCCAGGTCCAGGCTGTCTGCTCCTGGACACGCTGCTTGGTCCTCGTTTGGTGGGATCTTCTGTCACGATCGTTCATGAACGGGTCAGACCAAGGCGCAGCGTGATCTGCATACATGTTTATTTGACTATTAAACACAACGACAAAACAAGAAACGAAACGTGAAGTCCAAGGTACACAAACAACATACCTAACATGGAACAAGATCCCACAACCCACTAGTGCCAATAGGCTGCCTAAGTATGGTCCCCAATCAGAGACAACGAGATACAGCTGCCACTGATTGGGAACCACACCGGCCAAACATAGATCTACACATAATAGAACACCAACATAGAAATACTCAACATAGAACATACACACCCTGACTCAACATATACGAGTCCCCAGAGTCAGGGCGTGACAGTGGGAGAACTTGCACAATTGGTGGCTGACTAAATACTTTTTTTCCCCACTGTATATGCGTCAGCCTACTAGTTATACAAATAGGTCCTATTATATTTTTTAAAATACAATTCGCTAGCCTATACTTGTAACTTTGTAGACTGCATGTGCTGCACCAGAATTGCATGGTCGCTCCCTGCTTTATCATGGTTTGAACGATGTGTGTAATTCCAGTCCATATAATACAGTACAGTAATAAGATTAGCCTACTGGAGCTAGTTTAATTTATTTACCTATTTACCATCTATGGACGTTTAGGTTTTTCTGTCGTGCGTAATGTGCAGTTGCCTATATCATATATGTATTGGATAACGTCACAATCATTTGGGCTTTTTTGGGTTTAGGCTCATTAAATGTCTTTAATATAGGGCTCATAAAATGTATTTAATGTATGGCTCAGCAGGCTGAGGTAGCATCAGGCTTGAATTTTCGATCAAAGCTCTAATCAAATCCAGACATGGGCATTATATACATTATATACTTTATAATGCTTTTGAATGACACTTCCGGTTTTGGCGGGAAATACCGGGTTACCCGGGAGAAAAGTGATTTATTCTCGGGATGGAACATTTGTAAAATACCAGGAAAATATTCAACCCTAATTATGACACCTTTCTTTTTTCCCCCGGAAAAATTGTTACTTTCCACAAAGCATAGTTATTCCAGGTGCGATGTACAGTGGTATTTACAAAGAGCCACAGATGCCATTATTGAATGTCCTTCATCTACAGCAGTCTAAACACCATACAACAGTTTACAGAAAAGCACAACGCCTTGAGAGATGAAGAGATTCCTCAATGTCTCCTCTAACATTGCTCTCAAGACGCGTCTGTGTGGAGTGGGTTCACTGGCGCTGTGTCAGGATTCGGCACAAATGGCACCCTATTCCCTACGTAGTGCACTACTTATACGCTTATGGGCCCTGGTCAAAAGAAGTGCACTGTAGGGAGTAGGGTGCCATTTGAGACTCAGTCAGAGAGTGTTGTGAGTCATGTGTTCAGTAGACTAGGCCTGAGATGATGCTGACCTGATGGTATCAGAGAGGATCCTAGGTCAAGCCTGGGTCAGAGGCATCATGGGTAGCCTCATGGGTAGAGGCATCATGGGAGAATCCCTGGCGAGATGATACCCTCTCTCTCACGGCCTAGTTGGCATGGGGAAGGAGTTAACTGTCGTCTGTAGTGTTATATATACAGTATATACAGTGCCTTCAGGAAGTATTGATACCGCTTGACTTATTCCACATTTTGTTGTGTTACAGCCTGAATTTAAAATTTATTAAATATAATTTTTTCTCACCCATCTACACACAATACCCCATAATGCCAAAGTGAAAACATGTTTTTTAACTATTCACACCCCTGAATCACCTTTGGCAGCGGTTACAGCTGTGAGTCCTTCTGGGTAAGTCTCTAAGAGCTTTGCACATCTGGATTGTACAATATTTGCACATTATTCTTTTTAAAATTCTTCAGGCTCTGTCAAGTTGGTTGTTGATCATTTCTAGACAGTTATTTTCAAGTCTTGCCATAGATTTTAAACCTGATTTAAGTCAAAACTGTAACTAGGCCACTCAGGAACATTCAATGTCATCTTGGTAAGCAACTCCAGTGTATATGTGGCCTTGTGATTTAGGTTATTGTCCTGCTGAAAGGTGAATTTGACTCACAGTGTCTGTTGGAAAGCAGACAGAACCAGGTTTTCCTCTAGGATTTTTCCTGTGCTTAGCTCTATTCCGTTTTTTTTTTTTTTTTTTTTTTTACTCCCTTGACAAGCATACACATAACATGATGCAGCCACCACTATGCTTGAAAATATGAAGAGTGATACTCAGTGATGTGTTGTGTTGGATTTGCCCCAAACATAACACTTTGGATTCAGGACATAAAGTAAATGTATTTGCCACAGTTTTACTTATTGCAAACAGGATGCATGTTTTGGAATATTTTTATTCTGTACAGCCTTCTTTCTTTTAACTCTGTCCTTTAGGTTAGTATTGTGGAGTAACTACAATGTTGTTGATCCATCCTCAGTTTTTTCCTATCACAGCCAGTCAACTCTGTAACTGTTTTAAAGTCAGTTGGAATCATGGTGAAATATCTGAGTGGTTTCCTTCCTTTCCGGCAACTGAGTTAGGAAGGACGCCTGTATCTTTATAGTGACTGGGTGTATTGATACACCATCCAAAGTGTAATTAATAACTTCACCATGGTCAAATGATATTTTTATTTATTTTACTCATCTACCAATAGGTGCCCTTCTTTGCGAGGCATACGGTAGTCATTCAAAAATCATGTTAAACACTATTATTACTCACAGAGTGAGTCCATGCAACTTATTATGTGACTTGTTAAGCACATTTTTACTCTCGAACGTATTTAGGCTTGCCATAACAAAGGGGTTGAATGCTTATTGACTCAAGACCTTTCAGCTTTTCATTTTTTATTAATTTGTAAAAATGACTAAAAACATAATTCCACTTTGACATTATGGGGCACTGTGTATAGGCCAAAATCTCAATTTAATCAATTTTAAATTGAGGCTGTAACACAACAAAATGTGGAAAAGTCAAGGGGTGTGAATACTTTTGTCACATACACCAGATAGTTTTAACAGTAGTGTGAATGCCCAGTATATCTATGTTTGGGTTTGGCTCATACAGTTGACTTGTGAAAGGGGCTACTGTATTAGTATTAGTCATGTATTTTAACATCATGCCAAGTTTTGGGTTTGGCTCACAGATTATTTGATTATTGATTGATTATTTAAAGAGAATGCTGTTGCTTTTTGTCTATTCAATGGGACACAATATAAGGTAGAAGTTTATGGAGGAATAGAAGTGTATATTGAATAGAAGGCAGATGGTCCATTGCCCTGATCCTTGAAAATACTGTAGGGGTTATGGGAAGAAGATTAGTTATTCTCCTTACACAATACAGGCTTTATGATAAAGAGGAAGCACCATGGAGAGGCAATATGATAACTGGGCTTACGCAACCAACATTGTATGTTTTCCCAGGAAAAAAAGGCCCATGAAACAATCCTGCATTTACATATGTTTCTCCTTATAATTTCCGACATTTTGATAGGCTATTTGTTAGTCAACTTGTCTATAATTAGATACATTCTTATCTTCTGTCATTATAAGTTGCCCTAGAAGACTAAATAAACCCTTGGTCACCAGAATAATGTCATACATTGATAGAATGAATGCTTCAATATTTTTGACAAAGGTAAAGTTCTCTGTCATCTCTGCCTCATTTGCGGAGCAAAGACATTTAGGGAGCAGGGAGAAAATGCAATAACAAAAAAAAACTGGAAAGATTTTCTGTGCAAAATGTCCAAATGCCATCAGTTTGATCGGTTGTAAGGAAATAGAAAGCTGGGAAACGACCCAACATGTTTCTGATAAGATTTCAGTTCGGCTTGGATGCATATTTTATGTAGTTTAAATACTATCAGCTTTTATGATGCTGATAAAGATACTGTAGCGCCTCTACAAATCAAATCAAATCAAATCAAATTGTATTGGCCACATGCGCCGAATACAACAGGTGCAGACATTACAGTGAAATGCTTACTTACAGCCCTTAACCAACAGTGCATTTATTTTTAATAAAAAAGTAGATTAAAACAACAAAAAAGTGTTGAGAAAAATAGAGCAGAAGTAAAATAAAATAACAGTAGGGAGGCTATATATACAGGGGGGTACCGGTGCAGAGTCAATGTGCGGGGGCACCGGCTAGTTGAGGTAGTTGAAGTAATATGTACATGTGGGTAGAGTTAAAGTGACTATGCATAAATAATTAACAGAGTAGCAACAGCGTAAAAACATGGGGTGGGGGGGCAGTGCAAATAGTCCGGATAGCCATGATTAGCTGTTCAGGAGTCTTATGGCTTGGGGGTAGAAGCTGTTGAGAAGTATTTTGGACCTAGACTTGGCACTCCGGTACCGCTTGCCGTGCGGTAGCAGAGAGAACAGTCTATGACTAGGGTGGCTGGAGTCTTTGACAATTTTGAGGGCCTTCCTCTGACACCGCCTGGTATAGAGGTCCTGGATGGTATGAAGCTTGGCCCCAGTGATGTACTGGGCCGTACGCACTACCCACTGTAGTGCCTTGCGGTCGGAGGCCAAGCAGTTGCCATACCAGGCGGTGATGCAACCAGTCAGGATGCTCTCGATGGTGCAGCTGTAGAATTTTTTGAGGATCTGAGGACCCATGCCAAATCTTTTCAGTCTCCTGAGGGGGAATAGGCTTTGTCGTGCCCTCTTCACGACTGTCTTGGTGTGTTTGGACCATGATAGTTCATTGGTGATGTAGACACCAAGGAACTTGAAGCTCTCAACCTGTTCCACTACAGCCCCGTCGATAAGAATGGGGGCGTGCTCAGTCCTCTTTTTTTTCCTGTAGTCCACAATCATCTCCTTTGTCTTGGTCACGTTGAGGGAGAGGTTGTTATCCTGGCACCACACGGCCAGGTCTCTGACCTCCTCCCTATAGGCTGGCTCATCATTGTCGGTGATCAGGCCTACCACTGTTGTTTTAATGATGGTGTTGGAGTCGTGCCTGGCCATGCAGTCATGGGTGAACAGGGAGTACAGGAGGGGACTGAGCATGCTCCCCTGAGGTGCCCCCGTGTTGAGGATCAGTGTGGCAGATGTGTTGTTACCTACCCTTACCACCTGGGGCGGCCCGTCAGGAAGTCCAGGATCCAGTTGCAGAGGGAGGTGTTTAGTCCCAGGATCCTTAGCTTAGTGATGAGCTTTGAGGGCACTATGGTGTTGAATGCTGAATGCTGTAGTCAATGAATAGCATTCTCACGTAGGTGTTCCTCTTGTCCAGGTGGGAAAGGGCAGTGTGGAGTGCAATAGAGATTGCATCATCTGTGGATCTGTTGGGGCGGTATGCAAATTGGAGTGGGTCTAGGGTTTCTGGGATAATGGTGTTGATGTGAGCCATGACCAGCCTTTCAAAGCACTTCATGGCTACAGACGTCAGTGCTTCGGGTCGGTAGTCATTTAGGCAGGTTATCTTAGAGTCATTGGGCATGGGGACTATGGTGGTCTGCTTGAAACATGTTGGTATTACAGACTCAGTCAGGGACATGTTGAAAATGTCAGTGAAGACACTTGCCAGTTGGTCAGCACATGCTCGGAGTACACGTCCTGATAATCTGTCTGGCCCTGCGGCCTTGTGAATGTTGACCTGCTTAAAATTCTTACTCACATCGGCTACGGAGAGCGTGATCACATAGTCATCCGGAACAGCTGGTGCTCTCATGCATGCTTCAGTGTTGCTTGCCTCGAAGCAAGCATAGATGTGGTTTAGCTCGTCTGGAAGTCTTGTGTCACTGGCAGCTCGCGGCTGTGCTTCCCTTTGTAGTTTGTAATAGTTTTCAAGCCCTGCCACATCCAACGAGCATCAGAGCCAGTGTAGTACGATTCAATCTTAGTCCTGTATTGACTCTTTGCATGTTTGATGGTTCGTCGGAGGGCATACCGGGATTTCTTATAAGCGTCCGGGTTAGAGTCCCACTCCTTGAAAGCGGCAGCTCTACCCTTTAGCTCAGTGCGGATGTTTCCTGTAATCCATGGCTGCTGGTTGGGGTATGTACGTACGGTCACTGTGGGGACGACATCATCGATGGACTTATTGGTGAAGCCAGTGACTGATGTGGTGTACTCCTCAATGCTATCTGAAGAATCCCAGAACATGTTCCAGTCTGTGCTAGCAAAACAGTCCTGTAGTTTAGCATCTGCGTCATCTGACCACTTTTTTATTAACCGAGTCACTGGTGCTTCCTGCTTTAGTTTTTGCTTATAAGCAGGAATCAGGAGGATAGAGTTATGGTCAGATTTGCCAAATGGAAGGCGAGGGAGAGCTTTGTATGCGTCTCTGTGTGTGGAGTAAAGGTGGTCTAGAGTTTTTTTTTCCTCTGGTTGCACATTTAACATGCTGGTAGAAATTAGGTAGAACGGATTTAAGTTTCCCTGCATTAAAGTCCCCGGCCACTAGGAGCGCTGCCTCTGGATGAGCGTTTTCCTGTTGACTTATGGCCTTATACAGCTCATTCAGTGCAATCTTAATGCCAGCATTGGTTTGTGGTGGTAAATAGACAGCTATGAAAAATACAGATGAAAACTCTCTTGGTAAATAGTGTGGTCTACAGCTTATCATAAGACGGTATCTAACTGCACATTCACATTCTCTCAAGATGCTGAAAGAAATAAATCATATTTCTCCACTCTTATTCACGAGTCAAAATGTATTCTACATTTGGTGTAATATTTTACTGCAAGAAATGCTTAATTCTGCAGGAGTTAATATTAAGGCTATGTGAGAGGTTATACACTACATGGCCAAAAGTATGTGGCCACATGCTCGTCGAACATCTTATTCCAAAATCATGGGTATTACTATGGAGTTGGTCCCCCCTTTGCTGCTATAACAGCCTCCACTCTTCTGGGAAGGCTTTCCACTAGATGTCGGAACATTGTTGCGGAAACTGATGCTCGCAGTCGGTGTTTCAATACAACCCAAAGGCTCTCTGCAGGCCAGTCAAGTTCTTCCACACCGATCTCGACAAACCATTTCTGTATGGACCTCGCTTTGTGCACGTGGGCATTGTCAGGCTGAAACAGGAAAGGGCCTTCCCCAAACTGTTGCCACAAAGTTGGAAGCACAGAATCGTCTAGAATGTCATTGTATGCTGTAGCATTAAGATTTCCCTTCACTGGAAATAAGGGGCTTAGCCCGAACCATGAAAAACAGCCCCAGACCATTATTCCTCCACCAAACTTTACAGTTTGCACTATGCATTCGGGCAGGTAGCGTTCTCCTGGCATCCACCAAATCCAGATTTGTCTGTCGGACTGCCAGATGGTGAAGTGTGATTCATCACTCCAGAGAACACATTTCCACTGCTCCAGAGTCCAATGGCGGTGAGCTTTACACCAATCCAGCCGACCCTTGGCATTGCGCATGGTGATCTTAGGCTTATGTGTGGCTGCTCGGCCATGGAAACCCATTTCATGAAGCTCCTGATGAACAGTTCTTGTGCTGACGTTGCTTCCAGATGCAATTTGGTACTCTGTAGTGAGTGTTGCAACCGAGGACAGAAGATTTTACGCGCTATGCACTTCAGCACTCGTGGTCCCGTTCTGTGAGCTTGTGTGGCCTACCACTTCGCGGCTGAGTCATTGTTGCTCTTAGACGTTTCCACTTCACAATAACAACACTTACAGTTGACCGGGGCAGCTCTAGCAGGGCAGAAATTTGACGAACTGACTTGTTGGAAATGTGACATCCTATGATGGTGCCACGTTGGAAGTCACTGAGCTCTTCAGTATGGGCCATTTTACTGCCAATGTTTGTCTTTACAGATTGCATGGTTATGGGCTCAATTTTATACATCTGTCAGCAATGGGTGTGGCTGAAATTGCCGAATCCACTAATTTGAAGGGGTGTCCACATACTTTTTGCCATGTAGTTCCTTGACGTGCCATAGGCCTATTTGAAGTCCTGTCTTGTGACTGTCGAATTTGTATAGTGCCTCACAATCATCACACATAACATAGCCGGCACTGCTATCATCCTCTTTTACCACTTCACCAAATATTTTCCAAACATTACTTTTCTGGCCCTCCCTCTTTATTTTCATCTCTCCATTTCACTGCTTTTCTCTTATTGAATTAAACTCATTGTCCTTTTTGCCTCCGTGGATCGTCACTAACCTTTTCTGCCCATTCCCAAAAGCATTTAGTGATTGGTGTGTAGGTTATTTGGTGCGCGTACAGTTAGGCCCTAAAGCTTATGCTTACGCACTAATGCCAGATAGCCTAAAATAATGATAGACATACCTCAATGTAGCCTATAGATATAAATTGCACAATAATTATATACAGTACCAGTCAATGGTTTGGACACACCTACTTATTCCAGGGTTTTTCTTTATTTTTACTATTTTCTACATTGTAGAATAATAGTGAAGACATCAAAACTATGAAATAACACATATGGAATCATGTAGTAACCAAAAAAGTGTTAAACAAATCAAAATATATTTTATATTTGAGATTCACACAATATTTCATAACCTTAAACACGCATTTTTTAGGGACTAATCTTTGAGAGCACGTCACGTCAAGACCCCACAGCCTCTGTTCCACTGCAACACTAGCACTACCCAGCAGTCATGTCTATCTCTTCCCCTTGATGTGATGACTTGGTCAGATTGTTCAGACGAGAGGAGAGACATGGAGATGCCACGGGAGACAGAGGATGCATCCCAAATATCACTCTATTCCCTTTGTAGTGCACTACTTTTGACCAGGGCCCAAAGTAGTGCACTATAGGGAAAATGGTGCCATTTAAGAGGCAACAGTCTCATGCAGAGGAAGAAAAGCATCAGCTAGACCCTTTAAACACAAAGAGGAGAGGAGGAGAGGAGAGAGGAAAGGAAAGGAGATGAGGAGAGGAGAGAGGAGGAGAGGAGATGAGAGGAGGAGAGGAGAGGAGAGGAGAGGAGAGGAGAGGAGAGGAGAGGAGAGGAGAGGAGAGGAGAGGAGAGGAGAGGAGAGGAGAGGAGAGGAGAGGAGAGGAGAGGAGAGGAGAGGAGAGGAGAGGAGAGGAGAGGAGAGGAGAGGAGAGGAGAGGAGAGGAGAGGAGAGGAGGAGTGGAAAGGAGAGGAGAGTGCTGTGTAAGAGCCAATTTATGCTTGATCCGAAAATGTGGTCGGAGACTCTGTGTGGAGGGTGTGACGCAATTGCGGAGCCTCCGGAGGTACGCAGAGGCCACATTGAGCTCCGTACCGCATCGCTGTGCGCCTCCCAAGTGTTGTAACAATGCGGAGGGCTCCGTATAGCTCCGCACTGACATCATTGGTTGACGGTAGGTGGGGGCGGGAGGTCCTATTTAAACACAAACTCACTTCCTTGACATCTCCCTTCACAACAGCTCTGTACTGCTCCGCGAAGCGCTTGAATGCCCTGACTTCTGCAGAGGCCGTATCACCGTAAATGCTGCACGGCCAGTGCAGATGGCGGATTGACCATGCAGCACCTTTAAGAGATAAGACCCTAAGGCTTGACAGGGCTTTGTAGCAGTAGAGGAGATAGGAATCTACAACTGATGTAGCTGGGCTATGTGTGAGAACGTCAAGATGCATCCGATTGGATTGTGATGACACAACCCTTTCAAATATGTGAAATCCTTCAGCGTACAAAAGTAAATGAATAAATCATTACTTTTGTAGGCTATTTATTCTTTACCTGTGTTTCTTCTTTATTCCTTATTTGATGTAGTGGATTTAGGTATGACTCATAAGAGAGAATGCACTTTTATCTCTGTGAGAGCAGAACGGTCAAAATATGAATGTTCAGCTAGTCGATGTGAGGGGCTAGAGGTTGGTTTCTTTGCCAACTCTTTGACCTCATCTTCTGCTACCTAAAAATACAACACATACTAGCCCAGTATGATAGAAACATATGTATTACTGGGATCGATTCACCAAGAAACTAACTGTTGAATAAAGACAATGGAATGGAACAGTGAAACATTGGAAACAGTTATGTAAACCCCAGAGTTATTTTTTAGACTGTCAGTCAGAGTTCCATGTTCTATGAACCTAGTTGGTAGTGTTGTGTCAACATAGTGCAGGGTACTGGGTAGCAGTGAGAACTAAGGGGACTTTGATAGCAGGCAGGGGACATTGTCTGGGGCTTTATCACTATAAACAGTTCATTCTGTGAAGCCATAACGTTTGTTCCCCTCTCCTCGGTGGCAATATTATCGGCTGTGTAATGATGGATTCATATCACATAGACCAGCCTGTTTCCCCCAAAATAAAAGGCTGGGCTAGTCTTGGAGGCTGCTTTATCTGAGAACTACCCAGGATGGTATATACACACAGTCCATTAACAGAAACAAAACAGAAATTCTATCCCAGCTCTAGAGTTGTCTCACTTGGCCCTTAGAGCCAAGCCTACATGTAGACAGTAGCAGTCCATCTTTCCTCTAGGTGTAAATCTCTCACCTCCATCAGTGAGGAACTGTACCTTCAGGGACCTCCTTCTGCCTCCCTTCACCTGCCCTTCTCTCTGGTCATTGTTGTGTCTGGCCCCATCCAGTTGACCTGGGACATGGGTAGACAGGTTCAGTAATGGGATCAGTGGACTACCAGCCGGCCCTCTTCGTGCTCTACCACCCTGCAGGTAAGTGAAAGCGAGAGGGGAACTCCTTCTGATTAGTTTTATACCTATTTTTGGAGCATTACTGTAACTGTCTTCCTCTTTTGAAGCTGAATTCATGATTGGATTGGAAACTCTGTGGGCAATCTTATAATATTGTGTCATTGACAGATCTACTTTGCCCTTGACTATGTACTACACTATACAATAGTATCTCTAGGATGGAATTCACAGGCTAGAGCCCAGCTCCTCTTGGAGACATACCAGCTGATTCCAGTAATGTCATGCCAAGCGTTTTGCACTCTGCTGCCATTCAGAGCATCTGCTTTACTTTGCCTTTCTACTGTCTTTTAGTTTTCAGTTTTCCCAAAAAAATTGGCAAGCAAAAATTATCTGCATATAGTAGTTTTAATTCCACTCTCAATGTGGCTCCTCAAACAAGAGATCAAATGGTGTTGCTGGATAAATATATATGAAAGCCGAATGGACGACAGAGAGGTTACAAAGTCTAGCTAATTAGACTTAGAGGGAATAGAGGCTCTGATACACAGCATCATAAGGAGAGAAAGATAGATACAGAGAGAGATAAAGAGAAAGAGAGAAGGAGAGAGACAGAGAGGAAGAGGGAGGGAGGGAGGGAGGGAGGGAGGGAGGGAGGGTCTGCTATACAAATTGATGGAAAGTGGGGTTGGGGGAAAAACATACAACATTATAAAATCCATGTACACAAACAACAAGTGTGCGGTTATAATTGGCAAAAAAACACACACATTTCTTTCCACAGGGCCGTGGGGTGAGACAGGGATGCAGTTTAAGCCCCACCCTCTTCAACATATATATCAACGAATTGGCGAGGGCACTAGAACAGTCTGCAGCACCCGGCCTCACCCTACTAGAATCTGAAGTCAAATGTCTACTGTTTGCTGATGATCTGGTGCTTCTGTCACCAACCAAGGAGTTCCTACAGCACCACCTAGATCTTCTGCACAGATTCTGTCAGACCTGGGCCCTAACAGTAAATCTCACTAAGACAAAAATAATGGTGTTCCAAAAAAGGTCCAGTTGCCAGGACCACAAATACAAATTCCATCTAGACACCGTTGCCCTAGAGCACACAAAAAACTATACATACCTCGGCCTAAACATCAGCGCCACAGGTAACTTCCACAAAGCTGTGAACGATCTGAGAGACAAGGCAAGAAGAGCCTTCTATGCCATCAAAAGGAACATAAAAGTTGACATACCAATTAGGATCTGGCTAAAAATACTTGAATCGGTTATAGAACCCATTGCCCTTTATGGTTGTGAGGTCTGGGGTCCGCTCACCAACCAATAATTCACAAAATGGGACAAACACCAAATTGAGACTCTGCATGCAGAATTCTGCAAAAATATCCTCAGTGTACAACGAAAAACACCAAATAATGCATGCAGAGCAGAATTAGGCCAATACCCGCTAATTATCAAAATCCAGAAAATAGCAGTTAAATTATATAACCACTTAAAAGGAAGCGATTCCCAAACCTTCCATAACATAGCCATCACCTACAGAGAGATGAACTTGGAGAAGAGTCCCCTAAGTAAGCTGGTCCTTGGGCTCTGTTCACAAACACAAACAGACCCCACAGAGCCCCAGGACAACCACAACAACAACACAATTAGACCCAACCAAATCATGATAAAACAAAAAGAGAATTACTTGACACATTGGAAAGAACAAACAAAAAAACTTAGCAAACTAGAATGCTATTTGGCCCTAAACAGAGAGTACACAGTGGCAGAATACCTGACCACTGTGACTGACCCAAACTTAAGGAAAGCTTTGACTATGTACAGACTCAGTGAGCATAGCCTTGCTATTAAGAGAGGCCGCCGTAGGCAGACCTGGCCCTCAAGAGAAGACAGGCTATGCGCACACTGCCCACAAAATGAGGTGGAAACCAATATTTATGTTTATTTATTTCCCCATTTGTACTTTAACATATTTGCACATTGTTACAACACTGTATATATACATAATATGACATTTGAAATGTCTTTATTCTTTTGGAACTTCTGAGTGTAATGTTTACTGTTAATATTTATTGTTTATTTCACTTTTGTTTACTATCTACTTCACTTGCTTTGGCAATGTTAACATACATTTCCCATGCTAATAAAGCCCTTAAATTGAATTGAGAGAGAGAGAGAGAGAGAGAGAGAGAGAAGAGAGAGAGAGAGAGAGAGAGAGAGAGAGAGAGAGAGAGAGAGAGAGAGAGAGAGAGAGAGAGAGAGAGAGAGAGAGAGAGAGAGAGAGAGAGAGCTAGAGGGACAGCTGACTTGCTCATCTGTCACTACTGATGATCCTCTGCTTTCTTTCAACTTTCAACTACTTGGCAGGAAAACACAATGTTCTCTAGTTCTTAATGTTGGTGGATCTGGATCTAGTTCTTAATGTTGGTGGATCTGGATACACTTTTATCTAAGCACTAGAATCAGCAGCTCTCCAAACGTATTGTGTTGTATTGTTGTTGTGTCTTTACACATTCCTCAGTTTGATTCAGTGGTTTTTGATTGTACGCTATGTCCTAGCTACGCTGTGTGTACTCAAGCAGCAACCCCTACAGTATTATTTTACTCATGCAGACAAGGAGCTAAACAATGTCTAGTACTCAAAGTACCAACCTGGCAAGCGGAGGCTG
>NC_140003.1:26981497-27008556 GCF_964263955.1 Coregonus lavaretus
ATTGTGACTTGTTTTTCATTAACACCTAATTCTGTGTCAGAAACCATAACCAGCAGCAGCCAAAGGGGATATAGCAATTATTGGATGATGTTTAGCCTACTGTTGTCCATCCCTATGATGGATGTTATTGGGTGTGTGTGTTTCAAAGGTTGTTCCCAGCTGATACCATTTTAATTTACTAATTGATTAGTGTCATAGCATAACTTTATGAAAAGAAAGTTGCTTGATGGCTATGCTAATCGTTTGTGAGAATTGACTTTACATTATGTTGTACCTTGTAAACCTGATGCTATTTCATGTGTTATCCTTGTATCACCCTGAGTACTGTCAGTGCAGGTTCAAGAGGGAGTAGGGAGGGATCAGAGAGGGACAGAACACCTGTAACTCTGTCTTGGCAGCAGTCCCATCTTAGGCCGAGGGCCAGAGTTAAGTGAGGGCTGAAGTATCTACCACCTAGCCATGTAGCTGGCTGCAACAGGAATGAACGGCAGTCTCCCCCTGTGGCCTATATACCTCTACTCTCTTCTCTCCCCTCTCTCCTCTGTCCTCACTCTCTCTCCTCTTCTCTCTCCTCTGTCCACTGCCATAGGTTAATAGCCAGTTAAAAGAGAGAGGGTCAGTGTTCACTGGAATCCTCTGCCTCCCCTCTGGACAGAGTCTCTTTATTCCATCACCTGTATCTGTTTTCACTTACAGCAGATTCAGCGCTGGTTAACCTCAGTGTGCACAGTGTGTGGGATGGGATACTGTGTGTGTGTGTGTGTGTGTGTGTGTGTGTGTGTGTGTGTGTGTGTGTGTCTGTGTGTCTCTGTGTGTGTGTGTGTGTGTGTGTGTGTGTGTGTGTGTGTGTGTGTGTGTGTGTTTGTGTGTGTAAGTGTGCATGTGATGTGGCTCAGGCCCAGTTACCTATCCTACTGCTACCTGCCTTCCTCTTTACTGCCACTGACTATAGCCACTACCCTAGCCTGCGGCCCAAATGGCTCCCTATTCCCTATATAGTGCACTACGTTTTACAAGGGCCTATAGGGCTCTGGTTAAAAGTAGTGCAATATGTAGGGAAAATGGTGCTCTTGGGACGCAGCCCATGTCCACTGGCCAACATGCTTCTCCCTCAGGCTGACAATACTGACTACTCTACCTTATAGTTTCTCAGTAAAATAAGCAATGAAATGTACAGCTTAGATGTTAAATTGGTAGCTGCAGAGAATAGTCACCAGCCAACAATCCTACACAGCAATCCTATGTAAAAATTTTGCTTCCATCCCTCTCCATGCCCCAACCGTTGCTCAAACGAGGCTCGAACCAGGGACCCTCTCAACACATCAACAACAGTCACCCACGAAGCATCGTTACCTATCACTTCACAAAAGCTGGGAAACAACTACTTCAAGGTCTCGGAGCAAGTGAAATCACCGATTGAAATGCTACTAGCGTGCACCACTAACTAGCTAGCCATTTCACACCGGTTACACCTACACAAAACCGAACTCTATTAAATTAGGCACCATTGACCCTTTTAGAATCAAGGGTTTTCTTATCGCCCGCAGGTGAAAAAGATGTGAAGAGACAATCAGGAGTGACAACATCTTGTCAATCACCAATACCCAATAGTCTTAACTCTCAGAGCTGCTTATTGATCTCTCTCTCTCTCTCTCTCTCTCTCTTTCTCTTTCTTTCTCCCTCTCACTCTCTCTCTCTCTCTAATAAATATGTGGAGCATGAGTTAGGGAGATCCACAGAGAGCAGTCAGGATTAATTTAACCAGTCTGGGGGCTGGTAGCTCAGGTCAGCTCAGGAGTAATCAGTTGAAGTGTTGAGGCAGACCAACCTCAGCTTGGAAAGCATTTAGCAGCTCACCAGAGGCCCTGGGTAGTACACACTAGTGCCACACGCCTGGCCTGTCCCCTGGGGGAAGAGGACCACACATGAAGTGTGTCTCCCTGTTCTCTTTATAGTGCACTACTTTTGACCAGGGCCCATACTGTAGATCACAGGAGGTTGGTGGCACCTTAATTGAGGAGGACGGGCTCATAGTAATGGCTGGAACGGAATAAATGGAATGGTAATCGATATCGTTCCATTCACTCCATTCCAGCCATTATTATGAGCCGTTCTCCCCTCAGCAGCCTCCGGTGCTGTAGATGTAGCCCATGTACTTGCTGTACTAACACATACAGTACCCTCCCCTCCCTAGTAGTGGGGAGGGTACTAGTAACACTCTGCTTATTAACACTCTCCACAATGCCCTGGAGAGAAGATGGCCACACATGACATGATTTAGCATGTATTTGATGTACTAACATCTAGCCTCCACAACCCAGTAGTGGAGAAACACTCCTCTGAACACTGTCTATACACACACACACAAATGCACACACACGCACACACACACACACTCCTCGTAACACCCTCCATCACAGTGCACTAAGCCAAGCAGTGATTGAGGATTATCAAATGGTATAGTAAGGTACACCATCTAAGATAATGACATGCTGATGTTCAATAATAATGTATGTCTCTGTGAATAAATGCAGCCGGAAAATAGAGAGAAAACAAATAAAATAAAATGACATCCCCTTTCTCCATAAAGGGAAAAATGAACACTGTTCGTGGACCGACTGTGGTAAACATTTAAACAACAACATGCAAACACACACACACACACACACACACACACACACACACACACACACACACACACACACACACACATCACACTCTCACACCCAAGCACACACACACACACACACACACACACACACTCACACACACACACACACACACACACACAGAATAAAGGAACAGAAACACAATTAATGAATAATTTATCTAGGACCACCCAGACGTACACTATACAGTATATACAAAAGTATGTGGACAGCCCTTCAAATTTGTGGATTCGGCTATTTCAGCCACACCCATTGCTGACAGGTGTATAAAATTGAGCACATAGCCATGAAATCTCCATAGACAAACATTGGCAGTAGAATGGCCTTACTGAAGAGCTCAGTGACTTTCAACGTGGCACCATCATAGGATGCCTCCTTTCTAGCAAGTCAGTTCATCAAATATCTGCCCTGCTAGAGCTGCCCCGGTCAACTGTAAGTGCTGTTATTGTGAAGTGGAAACGTCTAGGAGCAACAACGGTTAATCCGCGAAGTGGAAGCAACGTCAGCACAAGAACTGTTCGTCGGGAGCTTCATGAAATGGGTTTCCATGGCCGAGCAGCCGCACACAAGCCTAAGATCACCATGCGCAATGCCAAGCGTCAGCTGGAGTGGTGTAAAGCTCACCGCCATTGGACTCTGGAGCAGTAGAAACACATTCTCTAGACTGATGAATCACGCTTCACCATCTGGCAGTCCGACGGACAAATCTGGGTTCGGCGGATGCCAGGAAAACACTACCTGCCCAAATGCATAGTGCAAAAGGTAAAGTTTTGTAGAGGAGGAAAAATGGTCTGGGGCTGTTTTTCATGGTTCAGGCTAAGTCCCTTAGTTCCAGTGATGGGAAATCTTAATGCTACAGCATAGAATTATATTATAGACAATTCTGTGCTTCCAACTTTGTGGCAACAGTTTGGGGTAGGCCCTTTCCTGTTTTAGCATGACAATGCCGCCGTGCACAAAGCGAGGTCCATACAGAAATGGTTTGTCGAGATCCGTGTTGAAGAACTTGACTGGCCTGCACAGAGCCCTGACCTCAACCCCATCGAACACCTTTGGGATGAATTGGAATGCCGACTGCGAGCCAGGCCTAATTGCCCAACATCAGTGCCAGACCTCACTAATGCTCTTGTGGCTGAATGGAAGCAAGTCCCCGCAGCGATGTTCCAACATCTAGTGGAAAACCTTCCCAGAAGAGTGGAGCAGCAAAGGGGGGACCAACTCCATATTAATGCCCATGATTTTGGATGTTTGACGAGCAGGTGTCCACATACTTTTGGTCATGTAGTGTACCTTTAACAACAATGCATCTCCACGCCATGTTTTAATAACACAGCGCTAGAACGCAACAATTAAAACAATATGTGTCCCAAATGGCACCCTATTCCTTATATAATGCACTACTTTTGACTAGGGACTATAGGGTAGTGCACTATGTAGGGAGCCATAGGTGCCATTTTGTACCATTTGTTGGGGTTCATTGGACGGTGGTGTTGATGCTCAGGGCCGTAATCATCACAGAGTAGAGTAGAGAGATTCATCATCCACCTTCAGGCTAACATTACATGAAGCTCTTATTCAATTAACTCCAGTCCCATTCGTTGTCCGGCTTCTCCTGGTTGTTTTTACCCATTGTCTTGGATCTAGTGGTCATCTAGCTAACACATTGGCTTTACACACAGTGTGTGTGTGTGTGTGTGTGTGTGTGATTGTACCACACATGGGTAATGTCAGAGAGTGTGTGTCACACACATGCCTATAGGTAATGTCCTATAGACACAGTGAGCTTGGAAGATTCCACCTGAAGCCAGAGATGAACGATACATAGTAGATCTTCTTTAGTCCTGAAAGTCTTCGTCAGACTGTCAGAGAGAGTTTTAGTGCCCTAGGTAGCCATATGAGGCCTTTTTGACCTGGTATCTCTGGCTTTGTTCTAAGTGGCACCCTGTTCCCTATGGGCCCTGGTGAAAGTAGTGCACTAAATAGGGTCCATAAGGCACTGCAGGGGTAATATATCCCCCAGGAGTCTCTTCTCTCCTCTATACGGCCCATTTCCCCCTGTACACCAGTGCTTCATCACTCACACACCCTCCCTCCACCCCCATTGCCCATCCACACCACAGCCTCACCACTACCTCACAATTTATTGTTGTCCACATTATTATATTACATGAGTAATTTGCACTCTCTTCTAATAAGAGCGTAGATTCCAACATTGAATCAGGTTGTACCACCCAAACCCACCCTGATTGCATCGCCTGTGTGATATAGGCTAGCTATATCTTTTTAAACGTCAATGCTTCACTATTTACATTCTTCTGTTCAGCATTAAAACAAATTAGAATCGATTGAAGCCGTGATGTACGGGGGTAAGCCTCCTAGGGCCTCTTATGCTGGCACAAATGAAAAGTAATAGAGAGGAGTGTGGAGGGTGGAGGGATACAAGGACGAGTGTGATAAAATAGATCTGACGAAGCAGCGTGCTGTCACCGAGACAACAGTCACCCGCTGCTATCGTCACCTCGCCCCTCTCTCTCTCTCTCAGACACTCTCCATGGAAGAGATGAGAGGGACAAGGATGCAACAGGCTTTTATTACGAAGAGGCGTGTGTGTGTGTGCATGTGTCTATCTGTGTGTCAGCAGGAGCAGCCCTGGGTCTAAGAGGGATCTCTCTCTCTCTCTCTCTCTCTCTCTCTCTCTCTCTCTCTCTCTCTCTCTCTCTCTCTCTCTCTCTCTCTCTCTCTCTCTCTCTCTCTCTCTCTCTCTCTCTCAATAAACACAAGTGTTGTTCAGGTGTCACTGCCTCTCCAGTCACTTCTGATGGTTTAATGGAATACATTAGCATAGTGTGTTACTCTAGCAGGGAACATGGCATGTTACGTGTCACAGGGATGTGATATGCTATATGTGGAGGATGGCAAGTAATGTTAAACTACTCCAACCTGACAGGTTTAGGGGTAGATGTGTCTAGAGCTGGTAGCCTACGAGATGTTGAGGGAGTATATTGTTCCTGGGCTGTTACCTTTGTTGTAAAGCAGACATCTTTATTATAATCATAATAATATGTCCCTTAGCAGATTTTATTCATCCAACGCAACTTACAATACAGTGAGTGCCTAGTATGCATGCAGTGCATCGTTACTAATCATGCAGTCTTCAGTTTCTGGATCACTCAATTCTCAATGTTGATGAAACCAATGTAAGTGTGCTAGCTTCGCAGTATAAGCTTCCTCCCTCTCTGAATGCAACTGTGGGTAAACTGTCTTTACAACGGCTTGAACCCCAGGGCCCTCTGCCTCCCCAACACACGTGACCACCCTGCTTCACAATGTACTATCCAGTTGTGCCACCGAAAAGGAACATTTTCAATGGCACCATTGGCGACATTTCAAGCTTGCTGTGGAGTGAGCTTCCAGCACGTTCTTATCTCTGTTACATAGACACTACAAAATGGCTTCCTGCTACCATTTCTCAGTTACTGACTCCCCGCCTTGAGAGAGAGAGCCCATTGTGTTTTTAACCCTTGCAGTGCTGTTGATCTCCTCTCAGAGTTGTGTTGTGTTGTGGATCTTACCACGCACTGCTTTCTTTTACTGCGTCCCAAATGGCACCCTATTCCCTATATGTAGTGTTATATAGTATATAGTATACACTGAGTGGACAAAACATTAAGAACATGCTCTTTCCGTGACATAGACTGACCAGGTGGTCCACCATCCAAAGGACTTCCAGCCAACAAGACACAACTGTGGGAAGCATTGGAGTCAACATGGGCCAGCATCCCTGTGGAATGCTTTCGACACCTAGTATAGTCCATGCCCTGATGAATTGAGGCTGTTCTGAGGGAAATCAATATTAGGAAGGTTGTTCTTAATGTTTTGTAAACTCAGTATATTGTATAATCCCTCTGTGCCCAGGTAAAAAGTAGTGCACTGAATAGGGTGCCATTTGGGATACACATTTCTTCTCAGCATTGTGCTGTGTTGTGGATCTTACCATGCACTGTTTTCTTTCTTCTCCCGTTGGGTAAGAGCCAGCCTGACAAGCTGTCTGCGACAAAATTAATTTTCACGGCAAAGAGAAGCAGGAAGCTGGAAATTTACTGGGATGAGCCATTAATTAGAGCCACACACATTCTACATACACACATATGCACACACGCTTGCGTGCACACAAACATGCTGGCACGCATGAACAAACACAAAGACACACACACATACACAAACAGTGTGCCCTCCACCTGTGGCACTGCAGTATGGACTCCCTCCGTTTAGCCTGCTGAGAAGCCAAGGCAATTGGGAAAGGCACACACACACGATGACAAGCAGGCAGGGAAAAACCTTTTTAATGGGGAAAAATGGAGGCGGGGGAGGAGTGGGACTATAATTGATGGCAACTGTTTGGGTAGAAGATTACCCAGCTAGCACATTTGGTTCTTTGGAAGTTGTGGGAACTTACGTTTTTGGTTTCCTATTGGTTCTGGGAATGAAGCCATACGTTTCCTGACCGTTAAAACTGAACATTTCCGGAACGTTCTGAGTACAGGGATTATTGTTTGAAGTGCTGTCATCATGAAAATGTAAAAAATGTACTTGTCTCCGCAGCATACATACTGTATTTCATGCAAAGAGGGTAGACATGGCTTATTTGGTCGATATTACTTACCAAGCCAAGAGTCAGACTCGGCGCCATTATAAAGTGACTAAGAGGGCAGTTGAAATCGGTGAGGGGGCACAATTTTGTGGGGTTCTTGCGTTGGAATTATATGGAATTCTGCTTATATCACACTATACCACAATGAACATAAAGTTAAAATGCAGAGACTCCGAGAGCATTCAGTGCTTTTGAAGTTACAGGTTGGTGCAAAATCTGTAGCCCATCTCCTCTGCGCTGTATCAGCACCATGGACAGCACCCTCTTTGGCAATGAATATAGACTACAAGATAGGTAGGGTAATTCAGCTATTATAAACCGCCTATGTGAATGCACACACAGCTATCTTACCAAAATAATGCAAACTAAATGTTGAAAGTAGTAGCCTAGTTATTCATGCAAAACCAAAATACTGAATTGCAGTTTGGCTTAGAGTTTTTTATTTTTTTATTTTTTTACCTTTATTTAACTAGGCAAGTCAGTTAAGAAGAAATTCTTATTTACAATGACAGCCTACACCGGCCAAACCCGAACGACACTTTGCCAATTGTGCGCCGCCCTATGGGACTCTCAATCACGGCCGGTTGTGATACAGCCTGTAATCGAACCAGGGGGTCTGTAGTGACGCCTCAAGCACTGAGATGCAGTGCCCAGAGTACCGACACAACTGTGAATGCGAACAAACAAATGTGAACAGAACAAAACAGCGGTATGCCTACTATATGCCTATAAACAAAATATCAGATCAATAAAGTCATGATTATACCTTTTTTTTTTTTTTTTTTTAAGAGCTTGATGCCAGCTCTTAGCAAACTGTTGTGTTTGTATTTTTCTGTAAACAAATTAACAACAGACTTTCAGCATGCTTATAGAGAAGGGCACTCAACATGTGACACAAATGACTGATGATTGGTTGAAAGAATTTGATAATAATACGATTTTGGGAGCTGTACTGTTAGATTTCAGTGCCTTTAATACAGTATTATTGACCATATAACCTGTTGTTTTATGAAAACATATGTGTTGTGGCTTTTCAACCTCTGTCATATTGTGGATTCAGAGCTATTTATCTAATAGAACTAAGAGGGTTTTCTTTAATGGAAGCTTCTCTGATGTCAAACATGTAAAGTGCCGTGTACCGCAGGGCAGCTCTCTAGGCCCTCTAATATTTTATATTTTTACCAATGACCTGCCACTGGCATTAAACAAAGCATGTGTTTCCATGTATGCTGATGATTCAACCATATACGCATCAGCAAACACATCATTCCCTAAGTTCTAGACCTCAGCTGAATCTGATATTGAATGGTGTAGCTGTTTAATAAGTTGAGGAGACTAAATTACTTGGTTTTATCTTAGATTGTAAACTGTAATGTTCAAAACATATAGATTCAATGGTTGTAAAGATGGGGAGAGGGGTGTCCATAGTAAAGAGATGCTCTTTTGACACCACACTCCACAAAGCAAGTCATGCAGGCTCTAGTTTTATCTTATCTTGATAATTGTTCAGTCATATGACCAACTGCTGCAAAGAAAGACCTAGTTAAGCTTCAGCTGCCCCAGAACAGAGCCGCACGTCTTTCTCTTCATTGTAATTAGAGGGCTAATATTAATACTTTGCATGCCAGTGTCTCTTGGCTAAGAGTTGAGGAAAGACTGACTGCGTCACTTCTTGTTTTTATAAGAAACATTAATGTGTTGGAAATTCCAAATTGTTTGCATAGTCAACTAACACACAGCACTGACACACACACACTTACTCGACCAGACATGTCACCAGGGGTCTTTTTACAGTCCCCAGGTCCAGAACAAATTCAAGGAAACGTACAGTATTATACAGAGCCATAAGTGCATGGAACTCCCTTCCATCTTATATAGCGCAAGTGAACAGCAAACCTGGTTTAAAAAAACAAAAAACACATCACGGCAAAACTTCTCTCCCCCATGTGACCTACTTGTTGTGTGTATGTACTGACATGTATTTGTAACTGATAGACGCACACACACACACTACTTTTAATGTTTTTAAATGTATGTAAATTATAAAGTATTTTGTCTGTAATGTATTTTTCGTTATGTGTCGGACCACAGTAAGACTAGCTGTCGCCATTGGCGTCGGCTAATGGGGATCCTAATAAATCCAAATCCCATCCTTATAAATCCAAATCAAATATTACAGGCAGAGGCATATCACGTTATTCACTAAGCCTACCACAGATGAGCAGTGTTTTTTCCCGCTTTTTATGGAAACCCAAAGGAGTCATACCTAACCGCCCAGTTGCTTACCAAAGCCCCCCTACACACAAACACACACACTCTGCAGCATGCTCTTTCCATGGTGCTGATACAGAGCAACAGAGAAACCACTTTTTCCCTCTTGTGGAAGTGCGCTTGCAAGCAGAGCTGTTTTATCAAGACACAAATATCCTATGCTTTTTCATTTGGTGCATAGGTGCATACACACACAGCTTGTCTACATTATAACCACAAAGTCGCCACGGTGCGCTAGTATCTGGGGATCAGCCAGGACTGTTACTTTTGTAACTGAATGAAAACATTTTAACAATGTGATTTAACCGATTGAAGTTGGGAAAATAGATGGCAAAAATGCAGAATTATGTTAAATTCCTCTAACAGCTTGTGGAGGGAAATTATTTCACAGATTTAATCGTAATATTAGGCCTACTGATTATTTCTCACTAACTACTTGTGAGCTACTCATTGACAGCCTGCGAGCTACTGGACATGCAGTTTTCTGCTAAGGTGCAACCTTTGGTAGGCTGATGGAAGGCTACTCAGAGTCTGAGTCTGCGCTACAGCGAAGCCTAATCTGACATGCCCGTGCTCATCATGGTTCTTACAGGCAAAGTGAAATGATACAATGAATTTGTTTGTGGTGCATGCAGTTCAAATGATATGTAACAACACCATTGGACCAACACCATCGGACATAAAACAATGATACAAATGTAACGGGGTAGGGGGATAAAACCATAGAAATGAAGACATTGGGCCTCAGTTCCTCTGAATGGGAATCCATGCTGTAGGGGGAGAATCTCCTATGTACAAGTGTGTGAGAGAAAAAAAAGAGCGGGTGGGAGAAAATAAAAAGCTAAAGAAAGGAGAAAAAATGAGGAAATAAATTAGTATAACACCACACCATGACATCAGTTTGCATCATCTGACAATAGCTTTTATAATATTTCCATCCTGTGACCAGAGTCTGTGAATGTTGTTCAGCTTTGGGACTTTGCCTGCTCTGTGAGCTTAGCAGTGTCCACCATGTCTGGCGCAGGATTCACAGGATCGCTTAAAACCGCACATGCATGCATGCACACAGGCAGGGAGGCATACACACACACACAAACATACATACACACACGCACACACTCTCTCTTAGATAGCTTTGTCTAAAAGCAGCTACATCTCAGACCTACAGTGAGGGAAAAAAGTATTTGATCCCCTGCTGATTTTGTATGTTTGCCCACTGACAAAGAAATTATCAGTCTATAATTTTAATGGTAGGTTAATTTGAACAGTGTGAGACAAAAAAATCCAGAAAAAAGCATGTAAAAATTTTTATAAATTGATTTGCATTTTAATGAGGGAAATAAGTATTTGACCCCCTCTCAATCAGAAAGATTTCTGGCTCCCAGGTCTCTTTTATACAATGAGCTGTATAATGAGCTGACATTAGAAGCACACTGTCACGCCCTGGCCTATAGAACTCTAGCTAGTTTGGTCAGGGTGTGAATATTCTAGGTTTGTATTTCTATGTTTGGCCGGGTGTGGTTCCCAATCAGAGGCAGCTGTCGCTCATTGTCTCTGATTGGGGATCATACTTAGGCAGCCAGTTTTCCTGCCTGTGTTGTGGGATTTTGTTGTGTTCCTGTTTAGGCTTGTGTGTTAGCCCTTTGGACCGTCACGGTTAAGTTTGTTATTTTGGTTACTGTGTCGTGTGTTTATTAGTTAATAAACATGTACACCTTTCACACTGCACCTTAGTCCGACCCGTTTCTTAACGTACGTGACTTAAAATCCCACCACCAATGGACCAAGCAGCGTGCCCAGGAGGAGCAGAGAGTATGGACTTGGCGGGAGATAAGAGAGGATCTGGCAAGGCAGATGGAGGCCCTGAAAGGGATCAGGGTGGAGAGTCAGCCCCAATAAAATGTTGGGGGGGGGGGGCTAAAAGGGTGGTCAGGGAGCGACAGAGAGGAGCCCCGACCACTGCTCTCATGGGGGTTCAAGGAGGAGTCCTCACTGGAGGAGGACGGGGCGCGAGTGTAAAGGACGGAGACAGTCATAGACCTCCAGCGCCGGTTCCCAGTCCGGCCCGGCCTGTTCCTGCTCCTCGCACCAAGCCGGTGGTGCGCGTCGCCAGTCCGGCCCGGCCTGTTCCTGCTCCTCGCACCAAGCCGGTGGTGCGGGTCGCCAGTCCGGCCCGGCCTGTTCCTGCTCCTCGCACCAAGCCGGTGGTGCGGGTCGCCAGTCCGACCCGGCCTGTTCCTGCTCCTCGCACCAAGCCGGTGGTGCGCGTCGCCAGTCCGGCCCGGCCCGGCCTGTTCCTACTCCTCGCACCAAGCAAGTGGTGCGCGTCGCCAGTAAGGCCCGGCCTGTTCCTGCTCCTCACACCAAGCCAGTGGTGTGCGTCGCCAGTCCGGCACGGCCCGTGCCCGTTCAACCGGTGCCTGGTCCGGCACCGGTCAGCGGCTTCACTCCGGAGCCAGAGCAGTCCGCTCCACCGGTGCCTGATCCAGCTCCGGTCAGCGGCTCCACGCTGGAGCCAGAGCAGTCCGCTCCACCGGTGCCTAGTCCAGCTCCGGTCAGCGGCTCCACTCCGGAGCCGGAGCCGCCACCGAGGCTGAAAGCCCACCTGGACCCTCCCCTATTCAGTCAGGTTTGTGTGGCCGGAGTCCGCACCTTTGGGGGGGGGGGGGGGGGTACTGTCACGCCCTGGCCTATAGAACTCTAGCTGGTTTGGTCAGGGTGTGAATATTCTAGGTTTGTATTTCTATGTTTGGCCGGGTGTGGTTCCCAATCAGAGGCAGCTGTCGCTCGTTGTCTCTGATTGGGGATCATACTTAGGCAGCCAGTTTTCCTGCCTGTGTTGTGGGATTTTGTTGTGTTCCTGTTTAGGCTTGTGTGTTAGCCCTTTGGACCGTCACGGTTAAGTTTGTTATTTTGGTTACTGTGTCGTGTGTTTATTAGTTAATAAACATGTACGCCTTTCACGCTGCACCTTGGTCCGACCCGTTTCTTAACGTACGTGACACTCACTCTTAAAGGGAGTGCTCCTAATCTCAGCTTGTTACCTGTATAAAATACACCTGTCCACAGAAGCAATCAATCAATCAGATTCCAAACTCTCCACCATGGCCATGACCAAAGAGCTCTCCAAGGATGTCAGGGACAAGATTGTAGACCTACACAAGGCTGGAATGGGCTACAAGACCATCGCCAAGCAGCTTGGTGAGAAGGTGACAACAGTTGGTGCGATTATTCGCAAATTGAAGAAACACAAAAGAACTGTCAATCTCCCTCGGCCTGGGGCTCCATGCAAGATCTCACCTCGTGGAGTTGCAATGATCATGAGACCGGTGAGGAATCAGCCCAGAACTACACGGGAGGATCTTGTCAATGATCTCAAGGCAGCTGGGACCATAGTCACCAAGAAAACAATTGGTAACACACTATACCGTGAAGGACTGAAATCCTGCAGCGCCCGCAAGGTCCCCCTGCTCAAGAAAGCACATGTACCGGGCCGTCTGAAGTTTGCCAATGAACATCTGAATGATTCAGAGGAGAACTGGGTGAAAGTGTTGTGGTCAGATGAGACCAAAATCGAGCTCTTTGGCATCAACTCAACTCGCCGTATTTGGAGGAGGAGGAATGCTGCCTATGACCCCAAGAACACCATCCCCACCGTCAAACATGGAGGTGGAAACATTATGCTTTGGGGGTGTTTTTCTGCTAAGGGGACAGGACAACTTCACTGCATCAAAGGGACGATGGACGGGGCCATGTACCGTCAAATCTTGGGTGAGAACCTCCTTCCCTCAGCCAGGGCATTGAAAATGGGTCGTGGATGGGTATTCCAGCATGACAATGACCCAAAACACACAGTCAGGCAACAAAGGAGTGGCTAAAGAAGAAGCACATTAAGGTCCTGGAGTGGCCTAGCCAGTCTCCAGACCTTAATCCCATAGAAAATATGTGGAGGGAGCTGAAGATTGGAGTTGCCAAACGTCAGCCTCGAAACCTTAATGACTTGGAGAAGATCTGCAAAGAGGAGTGGGACAAAATCCCTACTGAGATGTGTGCAAACCTGGTGGCCTACTACAAGAAATGTCTGACCTCTGTGATTACCAACAAGGGTTTTGCCACCAAGTACTAAGTCATGTTTTGCAGAGGGGTCAAATGCTTATTTCCCTCATTAAAAAGCAAATAAATGTATAACATTTTTGACATGCGTTTTTCTGGATTTTTTTGTTGTTATTCTGTCTCTCACTGTTCAAATAAACCTACCATTAAAATTATAGACTGATACTTTCTTTGTTAGTGGGCAAACGTACAAAATCAGCAGGGGATCAAATACTTTTTTTCCCTCACTGTACCTCTTCCTGGCAGGACTTAAAATACTGGGTGTGATATCTTTGCGCTCCATGTGGTCCGTTCTGCACGACCATCTAAAGCTTCCCTTGTACTGTGCATTTAAGTATGCTCTCTCTAATTCTCTCGTTCTCTCTTTCTCTCTGAGAACCTGAGCCCTAGGACCATACGTCAGGACTACCGGGCATGATGACACCTTGCTGTCCCCAGTCCGCCTGGCCTTGCTGCTATTCCAGTTTCAACTGTTCTGCCTGCGGTTACGAAACCCCTACCTGTCCCAGACCTGCTGTTTTCAACTCTTAATGATCGGCTATGAAAAGCCAACTGAGAGACCTGAGCCCTAGGACCATACGTCGGGACTACCGGCCGTGGTGACTCCTTGCTGTCCCCAGTCCGCCTGGCCTTGCTGCTATTCCAGTTTCAACTGTTCTGCCTGCGGTTATGGAACCCCTACCTGTCCCAGACCTGCTGTTTTCAACTCTTAATGATCGGCTATGAAAAGCCAACTGAGATTTATTCCTGATTATTATTTGACCATGCTTGTCACTTATGAACATTTTTGAACATCTTGGCATGGTTCTGTTATAATCTTCACCCGGCACAGCCAGAAGAGGACTGGCCACCCCTCATAGCCTGGTTCCTCTCTAGGTTTCTTCCTAGGTTTTCGCCTTTCTAGGGAGTTTTTCCTAGCCACCGTGCTTCTACACCTGCATTACTAGCTGTTTGGGGTTTTAGGCTGGGTTTCTGTACAGCACTTCGAGATATTAGCTGATGTAAGAAGGGCTATATAAAATAAAATTGATTGATTGATTGATACTGTGTGATGGTCTAAAGCCTCCACTGGGGCTGGGATGATGGCAGCTTTTAAAAATCATACAGTCTGATATAATCCTTCCTTTGCCTTAGCCGTCCCTCTATAGTGGGCCTTCCACAGGTGGCACACACTAGCAAGGTCATGCAGGACATCTCACACACTGGGGCTGATTGGGATATGCAATAGACGATGTACTATAGGTAATAGTGTAAGCCTGTTATGTATGTGTCACCGTTGTGTACATTGCAGGGTAATGTTTTGTGCTGTAGATGTGTTGTTTGTGTGTACATTCTATTGAATTTGCTCTGTACATAGCCTTTCAATGACCCTTGATATTGTTTATTTTCTTTATGTCTTGTCCATGGCCTTTGGTCCCAGGCACACTGTCAGCATTGTGAGAGCTGGGTTAGTGTGTGTGCAGTGAGAATTGGGTTGGTGTGCGGTGTGTGTGTATGTATGTGTCAGTGAGAGCTGGGTTGGTGTGTGTGTGTGTGCAGTCAGACTAACAATGACCACAGCCATCCTCCAGGGTAGTCAGACCGCTGGGTCACGGTCAGGGAGCAGTCAGGCAGAGCTGGACAGGAAGGGAGGGTATGTCCTCTTTCACATGGCACCACATCTGTACTTACACACACATACTGTACATCCCACCTGCTATCCCACCTGCCTGCTAATGGTTCTGCTTCACCTTCTTACTCATCAGACCTGGGTCAAATATATACTGTGCCTTCAGAAAGTAGTCATACCCCTTGACTTATTCCACATTTTCTTGTTACAGCCTGAATTCAAAATGGATGAAATAAAAAACATTTCTCAACCATCTATACACAATACCCCATAATGACGAAGTGAAAACATGTTTTTAGACATTTTAGCAAATGTATTGAAAATAAAATACAGACATATATAATTTACATAAGTATTCACACCCCTGAGTCAATACTTTGTAGAAACACCTTTGGCAGCACTTACAGCTGTGAGTCTTTCTGGGTAAGTCTCTAAGAGCATTCCACTCTCTGAATCTATGGGTTTCAACCAGGTTATACTGCAAATATTTGAGATGTGTCAGGCAGAGGTGGACAGGAAGGAAGGATTCGTCCTCTTTCACCTGGCGCCATCTATACTCACACACATTATCCCACCTGACTGGTAATGGCTCTGCATCACCTGTCACAGACCCTGGTCAAATACATTATGTAAAATACTTTCCAATGCTTGTATTTGATTTAGCTTTGAGTTTGCACTTTTGGGACTATTCACTTGGATCCATTTAATTGGTTCCCTATTTAACCAGGTCTGCCACTGTGACCTTCACAACAGTCATGCAACAAGCTTACTCTTCAATACGCTCAAACATCCAATCAATAAATACAAATGCAGGCTTCAATATTCCCTCCCCACTCTAACCCTAACAATTCCCAGAATTGAACATATCTCAGGTAGGACTCCTATCCATTGTCAGTAATCCACATCCAGCTCTATGTTGATAAACTCCTTGCTAAACCACCTCTAAATTCCTGTCAAGATCAGCTGAGTTCTGAGTTCTGACTTTTGACCCGTTACATTCTATACAATGCTCACAGTAAAGGCTTTACCTTTAACTTGGCATCAGCGGCACAGCACACACACACACACACACACACACACATGCAAACACACACACACACACACACACACACTCCCTTTAACCCGGTGTCAGTAGCCAGCACGGCGTGGTCAGGCAAGGATAAACGGCGAGGTGAACAGGATTATGGGTAATGAGGTGTGTGTCATGATCTCCTCTGCTCGTGTGTGTGTGTGTGTCATCATCTCCTCCTCTCTTCTGTAACCTGGCCAGATTTGGTCTAGGATAGGATTAGATTAGCTCCAGCGCGTGTGTACACACACACCTCCACACCCTGGGCCGTGCACCTTATCGGTGTGGTGTACAGAGCTCTGACTAAGAAGCATTGACCTGTATCCATGGTGACCAAAGCCCAGGCAGTGGTGCTGCAGATGTGTGTGTGTGCGTGTGCGCGTGTGTTTGTTTGTGATATGTGTGTGCCTGTGCGCGTATGTATGTGTGTGTGTGTGTGTGTGTGTGTGTGTGTGTGTGGGTGTGTGTGGGTGTGTGTGTGTGCAGGGGTGTGTGTGTGTGTGTGTGTGTGTGTGTGTGTGTGTGTGTGTGTGTGTGTGTGTGTGTGTGTGTGTGTGCAGGGGTCTGGGAAGCCCGAGGGGGTGTCTACTATAAGAACCCTTTTTTCTGCTGTGCCCAAAATAGACCACTACCTCTTCTTTCATATCCTGACATGACAGCCCAGTAGATAACTGGGCTACAGTAGTCTGTTTGACATTTCCTTTCACACCCTCTCGTACTTACACTCCTTCCTGGTCCTGCTCTCTACACACAGTCATTATACAGTAGCTACAGTATCTATGGAAGACACACACTCATTCACAGTCATTCAAGCATGCACGCACACACACACTCACACGTCTTTGGCCCTTTAGATGCTCTACTGAGAAATACTCACCTGTCTGTAAATAGGCAACATCTCTTCCTCTTGGCGATTGAAAACATTTCTGTAAAATTATGTTTTATATCTTCTGCCACTGTGGGGGCACACCATTTTACAAAATGCCCCACTTACAATTTGTATGTAAAATTGTTGTCCGTGAAATCAATCTTCTCTCTCTGGTGTCTCCCTGTAATATATATATTGGCTGCATACCTTGAAACTCTCAAAGCAGGGAAACAGCAAACAGTTTGTGGTGGCAATTATTTTAGAAATGCTGGGTTGTTTTCTCCAAGGCCTAATGTAGTGTGTGTGCTTAGAGAAACCATTTATGATACGTTCCAAATGCCACCCTATTCCCAATATGGTGCTACTTTTGACCACAGCCCATAGGGCTCTGGTGAAAAGTAGTGCACTATAAAGGTAATTGGGTGCCATTTGGGGTACAGCCCTACTCTGTGGTGGGTTCCAGCCAGGTTGTAGTTGTTTCAGTGCAGAACATATGTGTGTAATGGAATCGAGTAGTCAATTTCCAGGTGTTTTGGTGACAGGGGCCACATGTCCCAGCCCCCCCCCCCTCTCCCCAGCCAGCCAAGTATTCCCCTCCTTGTTGCCAGCGACTGGCTACTCTCAGCAGAGGTATTACTCATTACTAATGCTGTGTGTGTGTGTGTGCATTTGTTTGTTTGTGTGTGTGTGTATGTATGTGAGCTCGCCTGCTTGTAATATTAGCATTCAGGCCTTGCCTTGTTAACACAGAAACACACTGGCATACATACAAGCAGACAAGCACACACACACACACACGCACACACACAGACACACACACGAATGCTTTAGTATGTGTCAGCCTGACCATATGGAGCAGTAGACAGGTTCATTGTGAAGCTCATTGACCGCTGAGGCTAGAGAGGGGACCTCCATCAAACCGTAGTGTGTGTGTGTGTGTGTGTGTGCGCTTGTGTGTGTGTGTGTGTGTGTGTGTGTGTGTGTGTGTGTGTGTGCGTGTGTGTGTGTGTGTGCGTGTGCGTGTGCGTGTGTGTGTGTAGTTGACCGCGGAGGCTAGAGAGGGGACCTGACCTCACCGGACCGTCTTGTCATCACCCTCAGTACACATCATATTATTATGGTTATTGTCATCATTGTCATTAAGCTGCCCAGCAGATGGGCAGTAATCTGGGGGCATGATTACACCAGCCACTGCAGCTTGTAACTCATGATAAGTGACCGATGAAGCTCATGATAGGGGACACAGGGGTTATAGAGGAGGGAGGAGGGAGGAGGAGTGTCATTGTTAGTTTTTCAGCACGGTTTGAAGCAAGATGGAAACATTTTGTCCTAGAGTACTAAGGGTGGTCTAGTTTTGGACCGATTAAGTTAATTGGACAGGGGACACAGGAGTCAGAGAAGGGGTGTTTCATCATCTCAAATTCAAGCGGGATGGGAGCATTTGACCCTCAATCCTAAACTCCTAGGGTCAGTTTCCTGAACATACCTGTAGATTAATTATAGTCCTGGACTGAAAATCATGTCCAATGGAGAATATTAATCCATTTAAGTAGTTCTCAGTCTGGCCAGTAAACAGTTGATGAACTCAGGTAGTATGATAATGATGTGTGACCTACTATATTTTATCTGTAAATGCAGTTCTAAAATGTCACATAGGTGAGAGACTGTAACTTGGCGAGAACCAGACATAAAGGTAGAGGGTAGAGTATAGATGGGATACTTGTTGCCTGTCTGTTTCCTAACCATAGCTCCTAACCCTAACCCTAAACCTAATTCTAACACTAATTCTAACCTTAACCCTAAACCCCCTAGAAAGAGTATTTGACCTCATGGGGACTAAACATTTTTGTTAGTTTAAACACGTCCAACACTAACACACACACACACACACACACACACACACACACACACACACACACACACACACACACACACCAACCCCAGGCACCCCCTCCCTCCCCAAACTGAGCTATCGATGATGTTTACTTGAGGAACTGACATTTGCAACTTTATTTAATTCAGTGAGTTACTGTGTGTTGGTATGACCTTTCTTAGCGTGGCTGTGAGGCCCAATAAGCCTTGGAGACTGTGACACTCTCTCCACTTTATTGGTGTTCAATAAAAACCCACAGGCACTATTGATAAGTCATTTTGTGCAATACTTATGGAAATTAATTGAGTAAGAGGTAGAAAGTTATCCGGGGAGGATCATTTAGTTTAATTCCACAGAGTATATTTATAGAATACCAAATTAAATTGAAGTTGATGAGAAAATGACGTAGTGGGTCACACGATGGTTTGTAACGTAGTGCTTCTTTAAATATTTAACATTATACATGTTTTATTTATGCCACAGAGAGGCACATAGATTCACTGTCTGCATCCCAAATGGCACACAATACCCTATATACTGTAGTGCACTACTGTTTTTAGGGAATATGGTGCCATTTGGGATGCAGACAGTGAATCTATGTGCCTCTCTGTGGCATAAATAAAACATGTATAATGTTAAATATTTAAAGAAGCACTACGTTACAAACCACCGTGTGACCCACCACCGCGTGACCTACTACGTCTGGCAGAGTGAAAACATTGACTTTTAGTGTAATCGTTGTGACAGTGACAGATGCTGTGCGATACCCTGTCTCTGGCATAGAAATATAATGAATAGAATGGGCTTTGAAGCTCTAACCGTGGCAATTTGACTGGTAAACTCATAGGTACACTCGCAATGGCTGCCTGGTATTGTGATGCAATCATTTCCATGGTTTTATCAACTGAAACTGGAATGCCATGGTAATGTAGAATGTTAATTGAAATTATGCTAACTGATGTGGCTCATGCAATGGAATGTATTTTTTGTTATGTCAATTGAGTTGACTGAACAAATCACAGCCCAGATAGAAGGGTACACTTCCTGCTTTTACTTCCTCGCATGGTACACTCCATTGTCTCACGACAGATGGCATTACTCCTACACTACGCTCATCCTTCAACCAATCTGTCTTGTAGGACGTGGAACTCATGTCTAAAAATCTAGATTTTGATCATTCGCCTAACATTAGTTAGGTAGCTACGAGGCACTGGCTACAATGGGAAACCATGCTTGATCAGCTGGGTAAAACTTGCTCCAGCTAGCAGCATGGTGCAAGTTTGTTTGAATAGCCATACTGTAGCTAGTTTGCCAGCTTGTTGATGAAGTTGTACTGCACCAAAGTTATGGGACTGTTCTCCTAATTCAGCATGTATCTGACTATGACAGTTGGCACTGTGCCTAGCTACTTTGTAACGTGTGGCCAACGTGATAACGTTGCAGAGAGCAGTCAGCTGACACCTTAGCTAGATGTAGAAGTAGGTAGTGAAGACTTTCTCATGACATTTGTTTTTTCAATATTATCTACAGGTTTATAGTTTTTGGTAATATTAACTTACTTCAGTGGACGATGTCACCTTGTTAACATTTTAGAATGTTGAGGCAGAAAAGTAGCCAAACATATTTTTAGCTATCCCATGAGTGTCAGAGAGTTATCAGACAGATCAGTGCAGACGGCCGTCATGTTATCTGATGTGAGACAATGGGGTGCACTCAAAATGGCTGCCAGTCCATCCATTATGCCACCATTGACTTGAATGGAGACGCCCTTTCTATTCATTCTATTTCTATGGTCTATGGTGAGCCTGCTGAAGACTCTTAGGGCCTGTCATGCCAAATACTGTCCACTTGCCAAAATGTGTCCACCTCTGCGACTCTGAGGGCCCATACATCCCTGTTGTGAGAATTATGTAAACTGCTGAAGGGACTCTAAGGGCCCATGCATTCACCTGAGACCCATCTCACAGGATATAGTCTATAAGCTGCTCTATGGAGAGATGGGTGACTGATAGAGGATGAGATAAGAGAGAGAGTTGGAGAGAGTGATAGAGAGTGGGGAGAGACAGAGGGGTGATAGACCGAGGGGGAAAGAGAAAGAAGACTTGGATTGATAGAGTGGAATAAGAGAGAGGTAGAGGGGTGATAGAGGGAGAGTGATATAGACAGAGAGTGATACAGTGATAAAGATAGAAGAGAGGATGGAGAGAGAGAGAGAGAGAGAGTAAGAGTGAAATAGAAAGAGAAGAGAGCATGGATAGAGAGAGAGAGAGTTAGAGTGAAACAGAAAGAGAAGAGAGCATGTATAGAGAGAGAGAGAGAGAAAGAAAGAGAGAGAGGGGTGGAGGGATTATTCATTGTCACACAGTGGGAGAGCAGATCAGTACCGCTTCTTATCTGGAGATGATAGCAGAGAAAGCAGACTCTTTCACATCCACCCTTTTCTTATTTTGTTTTTCCATCTGTTTTTCTTCTCTCGCACAGCATGAAACACACTACGTGACTGGTTGTAAAACGTTGTGGTTTCCTCCAAGTGTACATGTCATGTTTATGCAACCGTTTCCTTCTGTGGTTATGGTGCAGTTTGGGGGTAGGGTTGGACAGATTGTACACTAAGTGTGATATAAAGCAGTGTGTGTCAGTGTCAGAGGTGATCACCTGCAGATATACAGAGGCTTGTGAAAGCATTCACCCCCCTTGGCATTTTTCCAAAAAAAAACTGAAAACTTGAGCGTGCAGAACTGTTCACCCCCCCCCCCCCCCCCCCCCCCCATCTAGCCACTGGGATTTTTGCCCATTCTTCAAGGCAAAACTGCTCCAGCTCCTTCAAGTTGGATGGGTTCCGCTGGTTTACAACAATCTTTAAGTCATACCACATGCCACAGATTCTCAATTGGATTGAGATGTGGCCATTGACTAGGCCATTCCAAGACATTTAAATGTTTCCCCTTAAACCGCTCGAGTGTTGCTTTAGCAGTATGCTTAGGGTCATTGTCCTGCTGGAAGGTGAACCTCCATCCCAGTCTCAAATCTCTGGAAGACTGAAACAGATTTCCCTCAAGAATTTCCCTGTATTTAGTTCCATCCATCATTCCTTCAACTCTGACCAGTTTCCCAGTCCCTGCCGATGAAAAACATCCCCACAGCATGATGCTGCCACCACCATGCTTCACTGTGGGGATGGTGTTCTCGGGGTGATGCGAGGTGTTGGGTTTGCGCCAGACATAGCATTTTCCTTGATGGCCAAAAAGCTCAATTTTAGTCTCATCTGACCAGAGTACCTTCTTCCATATGTTTGGGGAGTCTCCCACATGCCTTTTGGCGAACACCAAACTTGTTTGCTTATTGTTTCTTTAAGCAATGGATTTTTCTGGCCACTCTTCCGTAAAGCCCTGTGGAGTGTACGGCTTAAAGTGGTCCTATGGACAGATACCCCAATCTCCGCTGTGGAGCTTTGCAGCTCCTTCAGGGTTATCTTTGGTCTCTTTGTAGCCTCAATGATTAATGCCCTCCTTGCCTGGTCCGTGGGTTTTGGTGGGCGGCCCTCTCTTGGCAGGTTTGTTGTGGTGCCATATTCTTTCAATTTTTTTATAATGGATTTAATGGTGCTCCGTGGGACGTTCAAAGTTTCTGATATTTTTTTATAACCCAACCCTGATCTGTACTTCTCCACAACTTTGTCCCTGACCTGTTTGGAGAGTTCCTTGGTCTTCATGGTGCCGCTTGATTGGTGGTGCCCCTTGCTTAGTAGTGTTGCAGACTCTGGGGTCTTTCAGAACAGGTGTATACAGTGGGGAAAAAAAGTATTTAGTCAGCCATCAATTGTGCAAGTTCTCCCACTTAAAAAGATGAGAGAGGCCTGTAATTTTCATCATAGGTACACGTCAACTATGACAGACAAAATGAGGGGAAAAAATCCAGAAAATCACATTGTAGGATTTTTTATGAATTTATTTGCAAATTATGGTGGAAAATAAGTATTTGGTCAATAACAAAAGTTTCTCAATACTTTGTTATATACCCTTTGTTGGCAATGACACAGGTCAAACGTTTTCTGTAAGTCTTCACAAGGTTTTCACACACTGTTGCTGGTATTTTGGCCCATTCCTCCATGCAGATCTCCTCTAGAGCAGTGATGTTTTGGGGCTGTCGCTGGGCAACACAGACTTTCAACTCCCTCCAAAGATTTTCTATGGGGTTGAGATCTGGACACTGGCTAGGCCACTCCAGGACCTTGAAATGCTTCTTACGAAGCCAGTCTTTCGTTGCCCGGGCGGTGTGTTTGGGATCATTGTCATGCTGAAAGACCCAGCCACGTTTCATCTTCAATGCCCTTGCTGATGGAAGGAGGTTTTCACTCAAAATCTCACGATACATGGCCCCATTCATTCTTTCCTTTACACGGATCAGTCGTCCTGGTCCCTTTGCAGAAAAACAGCCCCAAAGCATGATATTTCCACCCCCATGCTTCACAGTAGGTATGGTGTTCTTTGGATGCAACTCAGCATTCTTTGTCCTCCAAACACGACGAGTTGAGTTTTTACCAAAAAGTTATATTTTGGTTTCATCTGACCATATGACATTCTCCCAATCCTCTTCTGGATCATCCAAATGCACTCTAGCAAACTTCAGATGGGCCTGGACATGTACTGGCTTAAGCAGGCGGACACGTCCTGCACTGCAGGATTTGAGTCCCTGGCAGCGTAGTGTGTTTCTGATGGTAGGCTTTGTTACTTTGGTCCCAGCTCTCTGCAGGTCATTCACTAGGTCCCCCCGTGTGGTTCTGGGATTTTTGCTCACCGTTCTTGTGATCATTTTGACCCCACGGGGTGAGATCTTGCGTGGAGCCCCAGATCGAGGGAGATTATAAGTGGTCTTGTATGTCTTCCATTTCCTAATAATTGCTCCCACAGTTGATTTCTTTAAACCAAGCTGCTTACCTATTGCAGATTCAGTCTTCCCAGCCTGGTGCAGGTCTACAATTTTGTTTCTGGTGTCCTTTGACAGCTCTTTGGTCTTGGCCATAGTGGAGTTTGGAGTGTGACTGTTTGAGGTTGTGGACAGGTGTCTTTTATACTGATAACAAGTTCAAACAGGTGCCATTAATACAGGTAACGAGTGGAGGACAGAGGAGCCTCTTAAAGAAGAAGTTACAGGTCTGTGAGAGCCAGAAATCTTGCTTGTTTGTAGGTGACCAAATACTTATTTTCCACCATAATTTGCAAATAAATTCATTAAAAATCCTACAATGTGATTTTCTGGATTTTTTTTTCTCAATTTGTCTGTCATAGTTGACGTGTACCTATGATGGAAATTACAGGCCTCTCTCATCTTTTTAAGTGGGAGAACTTGCACAATTGGTGGCTGACTAAATACTTTTTTTCCCCACTGTATATACTGAGATCATGTGACAGATCAAGTGACACTTAGATTGCACACAGGTGGACTTTATTTAACTAATTATGTGACTTCTGAAGGTAATTGGTTGCACCAGATCTTATTTAGGGGCTTCATAGCAAAGGGGGTGAATACATATGCACGCACCACTTTTCCGTTATTTAAGTTATTTTTTTCATTTCACTTCATCAATTTTGATTATTTTGTATGTGTCCATTACATGAAATCCAAATAAAATTCCATTTAAATTACAGGTTGTAATTCAACAAAATAGGAAAAACGCCAAGGGGATGAATACTTTTGCAAGGCAATGTACATCACTTGATTTCCATACCATATTGCTGTTGCTGTTGTTACAATGTCTGGACAGGAAATGGTAGCACTTATTGGGAAATAATAGAGATTTGTTTGTGTGGGCTTGAGTGAATGAGAGGGAAAATGTTTCATTTATTTGAATATAGGTGCATAACACGTGAGATTGGCCTAAATATAATGATGATGTTTTGCATATTCCGGAAATGAATCCGTAGCAAAGGTTATTTGGGGGAATAATTGGCATAGTTATATTTGGGCCTATCTGCCCCTATGTGGTTTTTGTGATTGAACTGAAGAGGTCTGTTGTTAGCATGCCAAGGGAAAGCAGACTTTTAGTTCTGCCAATAACAAAAATATGAATCAATCAGTGTCATCATAGATTTTCTACGTCGAGAGGGAGTCTAGAGTAGATTGCATTTCTATTCATTATTTAATTTTTTATTTGCTGTAAATCAAAGAAATGCAGCATTTGTCTGTTTACACATCACAATTTTACAGTGAACATGATTTAACCCAGCAACTGTTTGAATAGCTAATGAAGCTCTTTGATGCTGATATTTACTGAGGGATATAGTAGGGTGCTTATTTCTAAAGATGTCTAAACTACACTGTTTACTGTAGATTACCTGAGAGAAAAGGGGAGGGATCAAATATATAAGCATTGATTTATATTCAGTTTAACCATATTCAATGGCAACAAATTGTCTTTATCATGAAGGTAAAAATACCCCATCCTTGAGGCCTTGGTTAACAAAAAACCTTGTGTAAATCAATGTGAAACATATTTAATGTTATTTAATTGCACACACATAGGCTACTGTCAAAACTATATAGATACCCACACAAGCAAACACACACACGCCTGAAACAGACATGCATATTATTTTTTACCGCAGGCTTCCAATCCTACTATTAATTAAGTATATGAAGAAATACCATATTGAGATTCATTGCCTCAATCCATCATTTCTGGAATGGAAATCCCAGAGAATAAATTAAACCAGTCCTCTGATGACGAGGAGGAACGGAGTAGGGGGATAAAACCATAGAAATGAAGACATTGGGCCTCAGTTCCTCTGAATGAGAATCCATGCTGTAGGGGGAGAATCTCCTATGTACAAGTGTGTGTGTGTGAGAGAGAGAGAGAGAAGAGAGAGAGAGAGAGAGAGAGAGAGAGAGAGAGAGAGAGAGAGAGAGAGAGAGAGAGAGAGAGAGAGAGAGAGAGAGAGAGAGAGAGAGAGAGAGAGAGAGAGAGAGAGAGAGAGAGAGAGAGAGAGAGAGAGAGAGAGAGAGAGAGAGAGAGAGAGAGAGAGAGAGAAGAGAGAGAGAGAGAGAGAGAGAGAGAGAGAGAGAGAGAGAGAGAGAGAGAGAGAGAGAGAGAGAGAAAGAAAGAAAATGTATTATTTCTATCTGCATGTAACATAGCCTTCACAAGTCACCATACACGCTATCCCACCCATTGTTCTAGTCCAGCCCAGTACAGCTCGGCATGGCTTGTTTCAGCTCAGTATGCCAGTAATCTAGCCTTGGTCCACTTGAACATCCAACCAGGTTGACACAGGTGGCTTTGCTGTGGTTCACTGGGCAGTCAACACCATGTAGGGCTTACATGGAGTTATAGGCTTCCATTACAGATACTGTATGCTTTCATTACAGATCACTGATAATTCAGTAATTACCACTTAGCAGACTGAGTGTATCTGATGTACAGCAACATTTTGAGTTGACTGTACTCAAATCATTTAGTTGGATTGCCATTAAGGTTTCATAATGGAATAATAACAATTCAATCTCAGTGAAAGGTTGTGTGTGTGTGTGTGTGTGTGTGGTGGGAGGTTTCTTTTTTGGTGGCTGATGATATATTATAAACTGTCCTTTTCACTGGGAGACTGGCTGATGATATATTATAAACTGTCCTTTTCACTGGGAGACTGCGCTTGCATCTCAAATGGCACCCTAATCCCTACATAACGCACTATTTTTGAAAGTAGAGCAGTATGTAGTGCATAGGGTACCATTTAGGATACAACCTGCACATCCCACAATACCCCTGAAAACTCGGCATGGTATCCTGAGGCTATAATAACTGTTTATTACCTGGAAACCCCATTTTATGATACCCCCTCCTCCTCCGTCTATACCAATGCTAACCGTTATTGAAAACACCCAGGCCTCATCGTATATATCATCATATCACACCTGATCTGCATGCCATCTCTGCTTGATA
>NC_140003.1:27008756-27111256 GCF_964263955.1 Coregonus lavaretus
ATATATTTTTTTTTAGTGTGCAACACACACTTGCTCTTTCTACAGTTTGATAAACGAGGGAGGGAAGACTTTGTCAAATGAATGCATGAATAAACAGATATTTATCCTCTTTCTTTTGTTCCTTCCCCCTCCCCCTCTCTTTCCCTCCTTTTCAGGCGCAATCGCTGGTGCCCCCACGGGCGGTGGTTCTAGTAAGTTATAACAAGCCAAGCAGAGGATGCTGCATCCACATTCTCAGTCTCCTCTATCTCTCACCCCCCCCCTTCTCTATTTTATTTATCCCTTTATCCCTCCATCTATCACTCTATCGTTCTATCTCTCTGTTCTTCATCCAGCTCCCTCTGTTCGTCTTTGTTGGTTGCAGCGCTGGCCTTGTCTTCTATATTATTGATAGGCCTCCCTGTACTGTCGGCACCGTTATGTCCTTTTCATTCCAGCAACGCTGGCTTCCACTGGAGGAATCTTTCCACAGTTCTTTCTGACTTAGTTGGACTGAAGTCGCACTGGTGGAGAAGCATGGGAGAGAAAGAGATAATGAAAGAGAAGAGGGGGGAAAGAGAGGAATGGGAAAGAGTGTGTGGGTGGTAAAGCAGAGGCAGGGGAAAGGAGAGAGAGAGAGAGAGAGAGAGAGAGAGAGAGAGAGAGAGAGAGAGAACAGATCACAGAAACAGGGTTCTCAGAATGGTACATAAAATTGAGGTAAGATCTTTGAGGGGAGCTGTCTTGGAGGAGACAGGTGTGTGTGTTTGGAGTGTGTGTGTTTGTTTCCTATGGTGGTGGGTGGCAGTTCATGGGTGACTGTGTGACAACACTTTGAGAGGATTCTGCCACCAGTGTCAAGGCAATGGTTCCCTTGTCAACCGTGAAGTGGCTAGAAACAGCACACAGTGACAACATGGCTGGGGTTGAATGGTAATGTTGGAGAAGGCAGTGTCTTCGTCCCAAATCGCTTCCTATTTCCTTTATATTGCGCTTTTTTTTTAACCTGTCCTATGGACCCAGTCAAAAGTGGTTCACTATATAGGGAATAGGGTGCCATTTGGGACAGAACCTCTTCTCTGTATCTCTCTAAAAAAGACTGCAGGTGTGGATGTATTATTGATGTTAAATATAGCAGTAGTTTGCATAAACTTTTACTCACCTCTGAATGGAAAGGTCATTATTCTGTTAGTTTTCATGTGACAATGGAGGTTAAGACATGTTTCTTAGAATTGCTGCCTCACCTCTTTACTGATGGGCCAAGAACCACTTAAGCACACAGTGTGTGTGTGTGTGTGTGTGTGTGTGTGTGTGTGTGTGTGTGTGTGTGTGTGTGTGTGTGTGTGTGTGTGTGCGCATGCACTTGTGCATGCGTGCCTGTTTATACGTACAGTGGGGGAAAAAAGTATTTAGTCAGCCACCAATTGTGCAAGTTCTCCCACTTAAAAAGATGAGAGAGGCCTTTAATTTTCATCATAGGTACACGTCAACTTTGACAGACAAATTGAGAAAAAAAAATCCTGAAAATCACATTGTAGGATTTTTAATGAATTTATTTGCAAATTATGGTGGAAAATAAGTATTTGGTCACCTACAAACAAGCAAGATTTCTGGCTCTCACAGACCTGTAACTTCTTCTTTAAGAGGCTCCTCTGTCCTCCACTCGTTACCTGTATTAATGGCACCTGTTTGAACTTGTTATCAGTATAAAAGACACCTGTCCACAACCTCAAACAGTCACACTCCAAACTCCACTATGGCCAAGACCAAAGAGCTGTCAAAGGACACCAGAAACAAAATTGTAGACCTGCACCAGGCTGGGAAGACTGAATCTGCAATAGGTAAGCAGCTTGGTTTGAAGAAATCAACTGTGGGATCAATTATTAGGAAATGGAAGACATACAAGACCACTGATAATCTCCCTCGATCTGGGGCTCCACGCAAGATCTCACCCCGTGGGGTCAAAATGATCACAAGAACGGTGAGCAAAAATCCCAGAACCACACGGGGGGACCTAGTGAATGACCTGCAGAGAGCTGGGACCAAAGTAACAAAGCCTACCATCAGTAACACACTACGCCGCCAGGGACTCAAATCCTGCAGTGCCAGACGTGTCCCCCTGCTTAAGCCAGTACATGTCCAGGCCCGTCTGAAGTTTGCTAGAGTGCATTTGGATGATCCGGAAGAGGATTGGGAGAATGTCATATGGTCAGATGAAACCAAAATATAACTTTTTGGTAAAAACTCAACTCGTCGTGTTTGGAGGACAAAGAATGCTGAGTTGCATCCAAAGAACACCATACCTACTGTGAAGCATGGGGGTGGAAACATCATGCTTTGGGGCTGTTTTTCTGCAAAGGGACCAGGACGACTGATCCGTGTAAAGGAAAGAATGAATGGGGCCATGTATCATGAGATTTTGAGTGAAAACCTCCTTCCATCAGCAAGGGCATTGAAGATTAAACGTGGCTGGGTCTTTCAGCATGACAATGATCCCAAACACACCGCCCGGGCAACGAAGGAGTGGCTTCGTAAGAAGCATTTCAAGGTCCTGGAGTGGCCTAGCCAGTCTCCAGATCTCAACCCCATAGAAAATCTTTGGAGGGAGTTGAAAGTCCGTGTTGCCCAGCGACAACCCCAAAACATCACTGCTCTAGAGGAGATCTGCATGGAGGAATGGGCCAAAATACCAGCAACAGTGTGTGAAAACCTTGTGAAGACTTACAGAAAACGTTTGACCTGTGTCATTGCCAACAAAGGGTATATAACAAAGTATTGAGAAACTTTTGTTATTGACCAAATACTTATTTTCCACCATAATTTGCAAATAAAATCATAAAAAATCCTACAATGTGATTTTCTGGATTTTTTTTTCTCATTTTGTCTGTCATAGTTGACGTGTACCTATGATGAAAATGACAGGGCTCTCTCATCTTTTTAAGTGGGAGAACTTGCACAATTGGTGGCTGACTAAATACTTTTTTCCCCACTGTATGTTTATATGTGCGTGTGTCTATTTTTAAGTGTGTGTTGAATTGTGCTTTGTTGTGATTTTGTGTTGTTTTGGGGTGTTTTGGGCTATACTCTGGGCAGCAGCAGCAGCTGACAGGGCAGATGTCTCCTGTCCTAGTGGGGGTGAAAGGTGTTTGATGGGTGGAAAAGCCTGGCTTTAATTACATAGCAGGAGTCTACTCAGTAGCCTGGACACACGCTAACGGGGACTCATCTGCCCACTGGGCCTCAAGGGCTTCCTGTACACACAAACGCAGGCACGCAGAGTAAAGTCTTGTTTCAATGTTTTGTATGGATCATGAGTATCACGTACAGTGTAAGACATAGCTAACATACCTCCTCCTCTCTCTTCCTGCAGTATGCGCGGGCACAGAGAACAAGCTGAGTACTCTGTCAGACCTGGAGCAGCAGTACCGCACCCTGAGGAAGTACTATGAGAACTGTGAGGTGGTGATGGGCAACCTGGAGATCACCAGTATCGACCGCTCCAGAGACCTCTCCTTCCTCAGGGTAAGACCTGACACTACCATCCCTTCTTAGCTTTTCACTGTATTTCTCCCCCAACAATTTAGCTTTTAATCTTAGACCTCTCCTTCCTCAGGGTAAGACCCAACTTACACATCAGTATTAGAATCACGACTAGGACAATCTGTTCTGGAATCACACCTCACGTTGTTGAACATTGCAGTGCTTATTTAATTAACTTTGCAACCAGCCATTGTCCACGTGACCTTGTTGGTCTGACATGGTTTTACTCTTAGGTCTTCTTTTACCAATCAGCTAGGCTGTCTGTGACAATCAAACCCTCATCCTCTCTAACTCTGATCTCTAAATACCAAACACTGATTGTCTCCATGTTCTCTTCTGCTTGGTGTGAGACATAATGGAATTTTGATGACCTAATTCATTCGCTTTGATTCAACACAATCCATATCGTCTTTGATTAGAGATTTTTCAGAGATTTAGAATAAATCAAAATTAAATGGCTTGATTGGGATTGATTGTAGGTTAGATGAGGGACCAGTGGTGTAATTGCTTAAGTGACCCAACACACATGCACACACTCACTCACGCATGCATGCACACACACCCTCTGAGGCCCAGTGAAATAATTATGTGGTAATGGGGGGTTGGAGGCAGGTCAGTGAACTCCTATACATTTGCTGGAGAAAGGAAAAACTGTGTGGCACACACACAGCATTCAGTATGTTCAGCTGGCTGAGAATGACCTCTTTTGCCCCTACCTTTCCGTCGGCACGCTCCCTGCTCTGATAGCACCACACGCTCCCTGCTCCCTGCTCTGATAGCACCACACGCTCCCTGCTCTGATAGCACCACATGCTCCCTACTCCCTACTCTGATAGCACCACACGCTCCCTACTCCCTACTCTGATAGCACCACATGCTCCCTACTCCCTACTCTGATAGCACCACATGCTCCCTACTCCCTACTCTGATAGCACCGCACGCTCCCTGCTCCCTGCTCTGATAGCACCACACACTACCTACTCCCTACTCTGATAGCACCACACGCTCCCTGCTCCCTGCTCTGATAGCACCACACACTCCCTACTCTGATAGCACCACACGCTCCCTGCTCCCTGCTCTGATAGCACCTCACGCTCCCTACTCCCTACTCTGATAGCACCACACGCTCCCTGCTCCCTGCTCTGATAGCACCACACGCTCCCTACTCCCTACTCTGATAGCACCACACGCTCCCTACTCCCTACTCTGATAGCACCACACGCTCCCTACTCCCTACTCTGATAGCACCACACGCTCCCTGCTCCCTACTCTGATAGCACCACACGCTCCCTGCTCCCTGCTCTGATAGCACCACACGCTACCTACTCCTTACTCTGATAGCACCACACGCTCCCTGCTCCCTGCTCTGATAGCCCCACACGCTCCCTACTCTGATAGCACCACACGCTCCCTGCTCCCTGCTCTGATAGCACCACACGCTCCCTACTCCCTACTCTGATAGCACCACACGCTCCCTGCTCCCTGCTCTGATAGCACCACACGCTCCCTTCTCTGATAGCACCACCACTCCCTGCTCCCTGCTCTGATAGCACCACACGCTCCCTACTCCCTACTCTGATAGCACCACACACTCCCTGCTCCCTGCTCTGAAAGCACCACACGCTCCCTGCTCCCTACTCTGATAGCACCAACCAAGGTAACTCCCAAATGGCACCCTATTACCTATATAGAGCACTACTAAAAGTAATGAACTATATGGAATAAGTTGTCATTTGAGACGCAGCCCAACTCCAAAATATTTCAGTCCATTTGGGAGAATTGGGGGGATGGAGGGCTAACCCCTGTTGTGCTGACTGTATTATTGTGTGTGTTGGGGTGTAATGGGGTGGTTTGCCTGGGTGGTTGTCTGAATCCCTAAGCACTTTATGAGGTGATGCTTTAACCTAGTAGATGGAAACCTTATCTCCAGCACGGCCAGAGAGGACTTGGCCTCAATGTATTTAATATTGATTCACTGATCAATATTTAGACATAGAGTCAGCCTATCAAGTTTACCAGCTCTATGTGTTATGATTCAGATATTACATTGCACTTTGAAAAATAGGTGACTAAAACCCCATTCTAAAAATTACTTTGATCAATTACTTGAATACTTTTTAATCACAGTTTGTTTCCTTAAAAAAAAAATCAAATGATTTATCCATGTAAGTAGGCATTGTTTATATTGGGGTAATTATGTTATGAGCTACTGTAAATGATCATAACACAGTCAGCTTTCTGCCTAAAGAAAATACACTGTAAGTGTTTAGTACTTTTGTGTTGAAACAGTCTTCCTCTTATGTAAAAGCTGTGTATCTTTGTGGCCCACTAGCATCAAGGCATAACACAGTACTGTTCTACATAACTAAACGAAACAGAAGAATTTAAGCCCTTCTGTGTTCCTCCAAACAACAATGTCTACCACTATATCGCCTTACCCCCCGCAATGAAAAACAAAACACCAGAGCGTGGCATGCTGTGGAGGGGAGCGGTGGAGAGTACAGTGTTACCGTTGGCCCCCTGCAGAGTTAACAGGTAATGGGACACTGCTCAACATTGTGGGTATGAGAGGGAAGCAGTGTGCTGGTGAAGACAGCATGATTATTGGTGATCTCACAATCAGTTTAAAGTGAAATGTAGCTCTTTGTTTGCTGCAGTTTGCCATTGCAGAACTCGCAAAGGGATGAACATAGAGTAAGGTAGTGACAGGGTTTAACATCTTGGTTACTAGTACACACTGTTATTTCCTTACATGACCATATAACAGAGGCTGGTTACTTCTCGTTTACAAAATGGCCCCCCATGGCGCTGTGCATGTGCAAGGTCCTTGAGAATCTTAAGGCTTCACAATTAATGAGGGTTAATTGAACATCCTAATTAGGAACACAGGGTGCCAAGCAGCAAGGGAGCAGGGAGGAGGGCAAGGTAATGTGTGTATTTTTGGGTTGTTAAGATTATTATTATTTTAAAACACATTAATAATGTGCCATCCCTCGGGCAGAGGAGGAGAAGGAGGAAAACTTCACCTTGAGGTCTAGGAGATGGGAGAGGAGAGGAGAGGAGGGGGAAATAAAACCTAGCTCGAAGCTTCTTTCCTTCCTGCATGGTGGCCTGGCAGTCTGGGCGGTGTGTTTAGCTGGCTGGCTGGCTGTCTCCTGGGTGATTGAAAGTGATGCCTGTGCTCTGCCTCCCTTTTAAAGATAGCCAGAGATGGATGGCTGCATCCCAAGCCCCTTGAACAGCTTTAGCAGTAAATAGAGTCCATCTTCTAAACTGCCTCCATACCGCTGATGAATCAAGACCCAGCTATAAGATTAATAATTGGATTTTTTTCTGTTCGTATTTTGTTTATGTGTATTGAATCCGACTTGTGAAGTGTGTTTCTGGCACGCAAATGCAAGAAATCTTGTAGCACATTTAATTTCCCCTTCATTCAGTTGGATGAGCAGGAGATGACCCAGTAATCCATCTCAGAAGGCCTTCAACATTCCCTGACCATGATGTCACAGTCTCCTTGTAACCACAGTCATAAGATCTACAACTCTACCACATTCCTTTTCCTTTACATCTGGCGTAGGCTGGTTGGGTCACTAGCATAACATGTTATAAACCTTATAACAAGACATGATTAAGTTTCATACATGCTTATAACAACTAATAAAGCAGTGTACCTGCAGGCTCTAAGTAAAGTTGTACCGCTAGGGGTAACCACTTCATAGCACAATTGCGTATCGGGACAATTAATCTATAGACAATCCACCTTCTAGCACAAAGTCTTCCAACTCTCGCAACCTATCAGTCCCCTGCCTGGCTAATAGTGGCTCCCTGCCTTGTGTCTCTACTGTTAAATGGAGTGATATGATTGGCGTCTCAAATGTCACCCTATTCCCTATATATTGTAGTGCACTACTTTTGACCAGGGCCATAGAACTTTTGGCAAAAATAGTGCACTATAAAGGGAATAGTGTGCCATTTGAGACACATACCATGGTGTTAATTATACCACTATCATTGACAAACGGAAACTGTAAATATTTCCATTACGTTTCACATCATTAGCTTGACGATTAGAGACTGGGAAGAAAAGAGGTGTGGGAGGGGGTCTGATAAGAAATACAGTATTAAATGGTGTGTTGCCATGGTACCATAGCAAGTACTTTATTCTCTCTCTCTTCTCTCTCTCTCTCTCTCTCTCTCTCTCTCTCTCTCTCTCTCTCTCTCTCTCTCTCTCTCTCTCTCTCTCTCTCTCATTTAAGGGCTTTATAGGCATGGGAAACGTATGTTATCATTGCCAAAGCAAGTGAAGTAGATAGGAAACAGAAGTGAAATAAACAATAAATATTTTCAGTAAACATTATACTCAGAAGTTCCAAAATAATAAATACTTTTCAAATGTCATATTATGTCTATATAATGATTTGCAAATAGTTAAAGTACAAAAAGGAGAATAAATAAACATAAATATAGGGTGTATTTGTAATGGTGTTTGTTCTTCACTGGTGCCCTTTTCTTGTGGCAACAGGTCACAAATCAAATCAAATCACGTGTTTAGCAGATGTTATTGCATGTGTAGCAAAATGCTTTTGCTTCTAGCTCCGACAGTGCAGTAATATCTAACAAATAATATCTAACAGTTTCACAGCATATACCCAAAACACACAAACTAAGTAAGGAATGAATTTAGAATATATACATACATGGACAAGCGATGTTAGAGCGGCATGGACTAAGATACAGTAGAGTAGTATAGAATACAGTATATACATATGAGATGAGTAATGCAGATATGTAAACATTATTAAAGTGACTAAGATTATGTAGAATAGTATAGAATATAGTATATACATATGAGATGAGTAATGCAAGATATGTAAACATTATTAAAGTGGCTAGTGTTCCATTACTTTAAAGTGGCCAGTGATTTCTAGTCTATGTCTGTAGGCAGCAGCCTCTAATGTGCTAGTGATGGCTGTTTAACAGTCTGATGGCCTTGAGATAGAAGCTGTTTTTTAGTCACTTGGTCCCAGCTTTGATGCACATGTACTGACCTCGCCTTCTGGATGATAGTGGGGTGAACAGGCAGTGGCTTGGGTGGTTGATGTCCTTGATTATCTTTTTGGCCTTCCTGTGACATCGGATGCTGTAGTGCGGGTAGTTTGCCCCAGTAATGCGTTGTGCAGACCGCACCACCCTCTGAAGAGCCTTGCGGTTGCGGGCGGTGCAGTTGCCGTACCAGGCGGTGATACAGCCCGAAAGGATGCTCTCAATTGTGCATCTGTAAAAGTTTGTGAGGGTTTTAGGTACCAAGCCACATTTCTTTAGCCTCCTGAGGTTGAAGAGGCTCTGTTGCGCCTTCTTAACCACACTGTCTGTGTGGGTGGTCCTTTTCAGTTTGTCAGTGATGTGTACGCCAAGGAACTTGAAGCTTTCCACCTTCTCCACTGCGGTCCCGTCGATGTGGATAGGGGGGTGCACCCTCTACTGTTTCCTGAAGTCCACAATCATCTCCTTTGTTTTGATGACGTTGAGTGAGAGGTTATTTTCCTGGCACCACACTCCCAGAGCCCTCACCTTCTCCCTGTAGGCAGTCTCGTCATTCTTGGTAATCAAGCCTACTACTGTTGTGTCGTCTGCAAACTTGATGATTGAGTTGGAGGCGTGCTTAGCCACGCAGTCAAGGGGGTAAAAAGGGAGTACAGGAGTGGGCTGAGTACGCACACTTGTGGGACTACAGTGTTGATGATCAGCGAAGTGGAGGTGTTGTTTCCTAACTTCACCACCTGGGGGCGGCCCATCAGGAAGTCCAGGACCCAGTTGCACAGGGCGGGGTTCAGACCCAGGGCTTCGAGCTTAATGATGAGCTTGGAGGGTACTATGGTGTTGAATGCTGAGCAATAGTCAATGAACAACATTCTTACATAGTTATTCCTCTTGTCCAGATGGGATAGGGCAGTGTGCAGAGTAATGGCGATTGCATCGTCTGTGGATCTATTGGGGTGGTAAGCAAATTTAAGTGGGTCTAGGGTGGCAGGTAAGGTAGAGGTGATATGATCCTTGACTAGTTTCTCAAAGCACTTCATGGTGACAGAGTTGAGTGCTACGGGGCGATAGTCGTTTAATTCAGTTACCTTTGCTTTCTTGGATACAGGAACAATGGTGGCCATCTTGAAGCATATGGGGACAGCAGACTGGGATAGGGAGAGATTTAATATGTCCGTAAACACACCAGCCAGCTGGTCTGCGAATGCTCTGAGGACGCGGCTAGGGATGCCGTCTGAGCCGGCAGCCTTGCGAGGGTTAACACGTTTAAATATTTTACTCACGTCGGCCACCGAGAAGGAGAGCTCACAGTCCTTGGTAGCGGGCCGCGTCGGTGGCATTGTGTTATCCTCAAAGCGGGTGAAGATGGTGTTTAGCTTGTCCGGAAGCAAGACGTCAGTGTGCACACTGTGGTATTTCGCCCAATAGATATGGGAGTTTATCCAAATTGGATTTGCTTTCTAATTCTTTGTGGGTCTGTGTAATCTGAGGGAAGTTTGTGTCTCTAATATGGTCATACATTTGGCAGGAAGTTAGGTAGTGCAGCTCAGTTTCCACCTCATTTTGTGGGCAGTTTGCACATAGCCTGTCTTCTCTTGAGAGCCAGGTCTGTCTACGGTGGCCTTTCTCAATAGCAAGGCTATGCTCACTGAGTCTGTACATAGTCAAATATTTCCTTAATTTTGGGGTCAGTCACAGTGGTCAGCTATTCTGCCGCTGTGTACTCTTTATTTAGGGCCAAATAGCGTTCTAGTTTGCTCTGTTTTTTTGTAAATTCTTTCCAATGTTCAAGTGATTATCTTTTTGTTTTCTCATGATTTGGTTGGGTCAAATTTTGTTGCTGTCCTGGGGTTCTGTGGGGTTTGTTTGTGTTTGTGAACAGAGCCCCAGGACCAGCTTGCTTAGGGGTGTGAGAGTGTGATTTGAAGGAGTCAGGCGCAGGAGGGTAAATCACTGAATACAGAGTTTATTCCGTAGGAAACAGTTACGCTGGATAGCGTCAACAAAATACAGGCACACGGGGAACAATAGCCCCGGAAATACAAGGTACGGGTAGCTCAACCGAGCTACACTCAACTAACAAATAACAATCACCCACAAGGACAAGGGGCCAGAGGGAACACTTATACACAGACTAATGAGGGGATATGAACCAGGTGTGTGTAATTGACAAGACAAGACAAATTAAATGATGATATATGGAGCGGCAGTGGCTAGTAAGCCGGTGACGATGAACGCCGAAACCTGCCCGAACAAGGAGGGGAGGCAGCCTCGGCGGAAGTCGTGACAAGGGGACTCTTCTCCGGGTTAGAAAGGTGTTCTTAATGTTTTGTACACTCTGTGTATATAGGACGAGACTTGGCTGATTGGGTTATGGGTCGGGAACTTAAAGACAACGTCATAAGTGGCCCTTACAGTAGCAGTCAGTCCCCTGGAGTTATTTTGACCCTGTGTGTTCCAGAGGACAGAGGTCAAATAGGGGTTAATGAGCCTGGAGAACACGGAGGAGCAGAGGAGACATTTAAAGTAGTCTGTCCCAAGCCAGTTGGCTCTACTCAGGATAGGAGGAGCTGTCTGCATTAATAACAGCAGACACCTACCTCTGTGCATCGAAATAGGGACATGATAAGAGTCTCACTTTCTCTACCTGTCCATCCTTTACCTGTCCTGCAGCCTCTGTCCTGATACAGCCTGGATGGGGAAGGAATCTCTCTCTCTCTCTCTCTCTCTCTCTCTCTCTCTCTCGCGCGCGCTCTCTGTTTCTCTCTACAACCCCCTGTCCCCCTCACTTCCTCCCCCCTCCCCCCTCCCCCCTCTCTCCCATCTATCTCTCCTCTTCTTCTTCCTCTCTTCACTTTTGACAGGCTGGTTATTTGTCCCTCAGGCGTTGTTGGTTGGTGTATGTGTGCTGCCTGCCTGGGTAGATGCTGGGCTAGATGAGAGCAGATTACATCCCAATTGGCACCCTATTCCCTACATAGTGCACTACTTTTGAACATACAGGGCCAATAGAGCTCTGGTCAAAAGTAGTGCACTTTTTAGGGAATAGGGTGCCATTTGAGACACAGGTCAGATTACGTTCCCCTGTTCTTCAGCACCCTTCATTATTAATGAAGACTGATGAAGTGTTGGCGAGCTCCTGTCTTTGAGGCTCGCCTAGATTGGATTGACAATCGCAATTAGCGTGCTCGCAAGTTCATTTCCATCACTTTAATATGACATGAATAAGGACAGAGAGAGAGAGACGACCCTGCACAAAGAAAGAGGGAGTGAGAGAGAGAGTGGAAGAGAGAGAAAGAGAAAGAGAGAGAGAGGGGGGGGGGGGGGGGGGGCTGAAGGCAATGAAGGAATTCTGTGTAGGCTCTAAGTTTTTGTCTTGGATCTCTGTCTGTTGTCTGAGACTGATGGTGGTCAGGACAGACACAGTTAGAGGAGCTAAGCAGACGGAAGCAGAGAGATGCCTGATGCCACTATCCACTAGCTTTAGATTGATTATCCCTGTTCTATATAGGAAAACATTACAGCAGGCAAGCGGTGGTAGTATGGGGTAGATGAGAGTATGTGTGTTTGTGCGTGTGTGCTTGCTCTTCGCCATGGTGACAGTCGCTTAAAACCCTACTCCCTTGGAATGATTATTTAGAGAGCGATGGGAAATGTATGTCTGGGCCTTTGTGTGCTTCAGTGTGTGTTTATGTGTGCGTGCATGCTGTATGTGTGCGTGCGCGTGTGTGTTTGCAATTTCATGCGTACATTTGTCTGTCCATGCGTCCGTCCGCTTGTGTGTGTTTAATCTTGCACAGTGCACAGTGCGGTATCAAGGCTTAAACGTTTTTTTCAGGCTGACTGACAGATACATTTTCTCTCTGTGGCCCTGCTGGTCTTGGGGAGGCCATTCTATCCTCTGTCTGTCATGACCCCGCCGCTGGAATAGATAGATAGATAGAGTGTGGAGATGAAAGAAGCGCCTCAAATTGCTTCTTCTTTCTGTCCGTGATTTTCTGGTTTGACTGTGTTGGCTGGAGCCACCCCGGAGATTCTCTCTCTCTCTCTCTCTCACTCTCTCTCTCTCTCTCTCTCTCTCTCTCTCTCTCTCTCTCTCTCTCTCTCTCTCTCTCTCTCTCTCTCCCTCCCTCCTTTGTCATCCTGTCGTAGTTCTGGCATCCAACCACTAGGGACAGTGATCAGATCACGTAGTAGTTGTCCAACCCCTCACCTGACAGCCCTGGTACAGCCTGTCACTCTATTGACAATTGTTGTGAACAGAGGTTTTGTCAATGTCAATAACTAGCTCCTGCTCTCTGTTGACATAAGTTACTGCAGATGTGCGTCCCAAATGCTACCCTATTTCCGATATAGTGCATTACTTTTGACCACGGCCCATAGGGATCTGTTCCAAAGGAGTGCACTATATAGGGAATAGGGTGCCATTTGGGACGTAACTTAAGTGTCAGGAAGATGCATGGCCCTGTAGTCCAGGCCTGGCTGGGACACAGTGTCTTCTCCTCTTCCCCCAGCTAATGATGTTACACACCTTTGATTGACATCTTCATTAAAGGACCATCCGTCATGGTGGATGGCTAGGTCGGTTACCTACCCACCGGCTTGTGTACAGAGACAGAATTCTTGACATGACGTCTGCACATTGAAAAAAAAAAAGTAAACAGGGGCAGGCTGCTCCATCGTGAGGTGTTATAAAATCCCCCCCCCCCCCCCCCCCCAACGTAAAATACATTTGTTTACTTTTTTTAAAATGTGCACACCCTCTCCCCTCAAAAAATTTACACAAAAAGTATTATTACCACCATAAATAACAATAACTGTAGCAACCCTGTGTTTATAAACGTGGATATTGACTTTACCATTTCAGCATGGTTTTGTGGCACGGTCTATGCCACACAGGGGTAACTGGCCAGAAGGTCAGAGCCAGCTGCAGACAATGATCAGCGAGGGGGAAATCAGATTTTCAACATTTTGATGCTATATTTATAATTATTTTAAATATATGACATTTTCCACCAACAGGTTTCTCTGCCAATTCACCATACGATTACCGAATTTGGGCGCTTATCATTATGGTTTCCATTTTCAACACCACAATCAAGTAGAGTATTTCAATCTCGACAAACAGAAAATATATCCCTCCCTACTCAGTATCGAAGGCTTGGTTTGACAATATCCAAACTTTTTTGTGTTTTGTAACAGATGTTTCTTTCCATTAATCGAATGGCTGTTGCACAGTTTGGATGCTGGAATTACATTAGAGTGGATAAACGTTCGCAGGTAGCCTAGCCTACAGGAGACTTTTGAAGTAGCAAAATCAGATTAAAACATTGTTACTAGTTGTGTTTATGCCACACATAAAAGTGAATACATTTTAAAAGTTAAATGACAAATATTTTGGCTATATGTGACTCGTTTCAGGAAACTAGGCGTATGTCGCGGGTCACTACTTCACAGGAGAGCCATTTGAATATAAACTTTTTTTTAAAAATCTAAATGCGTTTTTTTTAGCAGGAATGCCTTCTGGAACATGTGAACTTTCATGTGCCTTAATAACAAACTTGTATGCCATCTGTAAATACGAAAAAAATTGTTAAATTACGAGCCTAGTTGGTTAAGCCACAGAAAAAGACAGCAACCCTCCCACTAGCCATGATTGGCTGAGATAATGAGTGGGCTGGACATGCCGAGAGAGGAGTTCAAGTTAGTCTGCCATATAGCGCGCTTCTGTCTGTTTGAACTGCTCAGTATGTGTGGGTAATCCTGTTTAACGCAGCTTTTTTTTTTTTTTATGTATCGTGTTGTGGAGCTGCATAAGTGTTTTCTGGAAGATCGAGTTTTGAAATCAGTGGAATTAGAGTATGATAGCTAAAGAGATGGAGAATACACCTGTCTCCGGATTACATCTTCAAACTAAGGGAAACCATGGCATCCGTGACAGGGAGATGTGTCCATCATGCATGATGTATAAAGGTAAGATAGTCTAGCTAGCTAAATTTTCAGATATTACACGTTTCTAATTTTGACAGAAAGGGGATTCATTTCAAGGTAAAGTGTACTGTTAGCTAGCTAGCTAATGTTAGCTGGCTGGCTCGCTAGCTAACATTATGTGTATGATCTTATTATTCGTGTCTCAGAGCCATTTGCTTGGCTAGTTAGAGCCTAATGTTAGCTAGCTAACGTTGAACCTAGTTGGTTAGCTACCTGCAGATTCATGCAGGGTAGTAATGTCATGAGTTGGGATTATGGTTCATTGTTTAGCTAGCTAGCTAACGTTAAGTGTATGATCTTATTATTCGTGTCTCAGAGCCATTTGCTTGGCTAGTTAGAGCCTAATGTTAGCTAGCTAACATTGAACCTAGTTGGTTAGCTACCTGCAGATTCATGCAGGGTAGTAATGTCATGAGTTGGGATTAAGGTAAATTGTTTACCTAGCTAGCTAGCTACATGTCTTAACAAAAGACTTCACTATGCAAGTAACCATTTCAGGTGCATTCGTAAATTCAGTCTGACTATGCCAGAGCGCAGAATAACTGATGAATTTACGAACGCACAACACCCATTGAAATGTCGGCAAAAAAGCGTAATTAAATTGTTGCCAGCAGCACAGTTACAGTCACCAACGCTCTGGACTTTTACTCGCCCTAGCAGAGCTGGTTAGGCTGTTTTGTCATCAAGAGGTAAACAATGAACCATATAATCCCAATTTTGTGTCTGGAAGTAGCTAGCAAGCTAGCCAATGTTAGCCAGTTAGCTTGGGTGCTTGACTGCAGTTGTGAGGTCAGAGCGCTTGGATCAACCCTTCTCATTGGCTAGAGCGTCAATTGTGCGCTCTGAACGCTCCGAGAGCGAAACGAGATGGGTGGGGCTAAAGTGTAAGAGGGTGTGAACGATGCTGAATGGGTGTAGACAAAGAAGAGCTCTTCAGTAGGTACCAAAACATTCAAAGGTCATTTTCTCAAAAGGGAGATTACAAGTTGATCAACTTTCAAAGCAGAATTACTTTCCCATTGTTCACTTGAAACCTCTACGTGATCGGTGTCCCTTATATGGGACAGTTGTTGCTCAATATGCGATATGTGACTAGAATGGTGTTATAAACAACAGCCAACTTTCCAGGACATAGACATGTCTTATATGTGCAGAAAGCTTCAATTCTTGTTAATCTAACTGCAGTGTCCAATTTACAGTAGCTATTGCAGCTAAAACATACAATGCTATTGTTTGAGGATAGTGTACAACAACAAAACACTTTTATTCCGGCAACTGGTTTGGTACATTCACCTCTGAAGGTAAATAATGTATTTACATTCAGTAATCTTGCTCTGATTTGTTATCCAGAGGGTCCCAGAGATAAAAAGTAGTGTAGTTTTGTTTGAAAAATCAATTTTTATATTCAAATGTAGGAACTGGGTTCTACAGTTTTACTTCTGACTCCACACCCACCCCGCCCGGCCATCTAGATTTGAGAAGGTTAGTGTCTTTTCTGTAGGGATGCTAATGATCCATCATTTATGACATTCCTGGGAGTGTGCATACTTACATTTTGTATTACCATAGCATTTTTGTATGTTCTCTATAGTTATGTACTTCAAAACCAATTCGGCACATTGGGGAAAACTCCTGGCAGACTTGATACAAACTATTGTGTTGTGATCGAATTCTTCACTGAATCAGTCTGAAACTTTGCATACTGCTGCCATCTTGTGGACAACATCTAAATTACATCTAGAATCCTACATCACTGTCTGGCCTTTCTCTTGCATTTCAACGATCTGATGTGTTATATTCTACTACATTCCTTTCACATTTCTACAAACTTCTAAGTGTTTCCTTTCAAACGATATCAAGAATCAAGTCCCGTGTAGCTCAGTTGGTAGAGCATGGCACTTGCAACGCCAGAGTTGTGGGTTCGATTCCCATGGGACACCAGTATGAAAAGATTTATGCACTCACTAACTGTAAGTCGCTCTGGATAAGAGCGTCTGCTAAAATGACAAAAAAATTAAAAATAATAATAATATGCATATCCTTGCTACAGGCAGTTAGTTTTGGGTATGTCATTTTAGGCGAAAATTGAAAAAAAGGGTCCGATCCATAAGAGGTTTTAAATGCAGTGTATGATATAGCATTTTGTAGCTCTGTGTCTCTGCTTTTATCCGATGTAAAAAACACAATTTCAAATTTCACAACTGAACTGATCCAAATGTAGTTAATGGAATAAAAAATTCAAATAACAGGGTTTTTGCACCATTATTCAAAATACATTTTCAGTTGAATTGTACTCAATTGTACTCACTTGAAAACAATAATGCAAGTATGGTGTTGTAGGCTAGTCTAGGTAGGATAATTGTATTATACCTGAAAAAGATCAATAGGGGAGCTTTTTTAGCTGCGTGTCTTCACTGTTCTTTCATATGCAATGACACACACTGGCCTGTCCACTGCCTATCAGCTATTCCTCTATCTTGTGGATTTATATAGAATGTTGGTGCAGATTTGAATGATCTTATGCATGGTATGATTGCTAGTTAACCTATTGCAGATTTGGACAAACAATCCAACTACCACTATTGTCATTATGGATAGAGGGCAGGATAGACAGTTGACTGGTTGACTATATTGAACTGTGGTATAGTAAGCGTGCGGAAAGGCGTAGTACATAAGGGAAGTACCAAAGCAACTTGATAAGGGAGGCGCATGCAAGCAGATAAGGACATTTGGCCGTATGGAAGACATTATATAGTAAAACCTGCAAAATGGTGAATGTAAAATCAGGGGGAAATTGCTCTATCCTCCCCTGTGCCCAATAAAAAAAAAACACACAACCCTATTTTGGACCAGCCCCCCACCCCAGTAAATTTTTAACTGTCCCTAAGTACACTGATATCTCATTGTGACTCTCCAATACTGTCCCAGCTCTCATTCATCCCACTGCCCTCAGACCAGGCAGGAATGCTGGTACATTGAGTTCTCTACCTCATATCAGTGGGCTTACAACACCTACTGGGGACAGGTGATCAGAGCCACATGCATATAAATAATATAAGTCAACAGGAGTGTATGTGTGTGTGTATGTATGTGTGTGTGTGTGCGTGTGTGTGTGTGCGTGCATGTTTCTATGCTATACAGTGTTTTTCCTACTTTAGGAGGGCAGAATTATATCCCCCTTTAATTGCAGCAAAGACATATATAAAGTCATTTTCTACTCCAAACATATGCTTGACAGCTCTTTGCCAAGGGACACAATCGAGAGAGAGAGTGAGACATGCACAACCACACACTGACACATCCACACACACAGTGACACGTACACAGAGAGAGCGATACAGAGAGGGACCGGTGGCTTCTCTTCGCTTATCACTGCAGAACACCGGCGAGTGAATAAAAGGGATCAGAAGAGAGAAAAAGAGAGAGAGAGAGAAAGAGAGAGAGAAGGAGAAAGAAGGAAAGGAGTACAATAGGCCACCCCGCTATGAACAACCATCTCAGACGTCTCTACACCATATCTCACTCTCCCCTACTCCTCTCCGTCGACTGACAAAAGGTGAACGATAGGGGAAGGAGAAGTTTCACAAGGCAAATTGAAATCAATTTCTACAAAAGCCTGTCTGCCTCAGCTGGAGGAGCCAGGATAGCTGTTCAGAGCTGATCTGTGTCAGAGCTAGCCTGGCTACAATAGGCTGAATGCCCTGGCCATGTCCTTCATTAGCCTAGCTAAGCTGTGATAACAGGACTCTCTGAAAACAGGCATATCCTCCGCTTTATTATGTTTGTCCATTTTTTAATTCACTCTGGAACATGGCGGAGACGTTAGAGATGTGATAAGAGAGAAAAGACCTTGAGCTTCTGAACCAAAGTATTTTATATCTGTCTGGAGGAGTGTCGCCTGTGTTTGTCCTGTCTCTCTGTCTGTGTCTAGGAATGTATTCAAAAAGCGTCTCAGTGTGGGATTGTCCACCCTGTCCATAGTATTGTATTCATTATGAAAGACTAAACAGATCCTAGATAAGCACTCCTACTCTGAGACTATTTTGTGAACACGGGCCCTATACTGTGAGAGATAGAGAGAGAGGAAAAGAGAGAACCTTTGTCCTCTTATACTAGTATCTCTGTCCTGTGGCTTCTTCTCTGTGTCTGTCTCTAGGACTGTAGATGGAGGAAGAGAAGTGCTTTGTCTGTAGCTATGAAGTGCTTTGAAAGGCTGGTCAAGGCTCACATCAACACCATTATCACAGAAACCCTAGACCCACTCCAATTTGCATACCGCCCCAACAGATCCACAGATGATGCAATCTCTATTGCACTCCACACTGCCCTTTCCCACCTGGACAAGAGGAACACCTACGTGAGAATGCTATTCATTGACTACAGCTCAGCATTCAACACCATAGTGCCCTCAAAGCTCATCACTAAGCTAAGGATCCTGGGACTAAACACCTCCCTCTGCAACTGGATCCTGGACTTCCTGACGGGCCGCCCCCAGGTGGTAAGGGTAGGTAACAACACATCTGCCACACTGATCCTCAACATGGGGGCCCCTCAGGGGTGCGTGCTCAGTGTTCACCCATGACTGCATGGCCAGGCACGACTCCAACACCATCATTAAGTTTGCCGACGACACAACAGTGGTAGGACTGATCACCGACAACGATGAGACAGCCTATAGGGAGGAGGTCAGAGACCTGGCCGTGTGGTGCCAGGATAACAACCTCTCCCTCAACGTGACCAAGACAAAGGAGATGATTGTGGACTACAGGAAAAAAAAGAGGACTGAGCATGCCCCCATTCTCATCACCAACGAACTATCATGGTCCAAACACACCAAGACAGTCGTGAAGAGGGCACGACAAAGCCTATTCCCCCTCAGGAGACTGAAAAGATTCGGCATGGGTCCTCAGATCCTCAAAAAATTATACAGCTGCACCATCGAGAGCATCCTGACTGGTTGCATCACCGCCTGGTATGGCAACTGCTTGGCCTCCGACCGCAAGGCACTACAGAGGGTAGTGCGTACGGCCCAGTACATCACTGGGGCCAAGCTTCCTGCCATCCAGGACCTCTATACCAGGCGGTGTCAGAGGAAGGCCCTCAAAATTGTCAAAGACTCCAGCCACCCTAGTCATAGACTGTTCTCTCTGCTACCGCACGGAAAGCGGTACCGGAGTGCCAAGTCTAGGTCCAAAAGACTTCTCAACAGCTTCTACCCCCAAGCCATAAGACTCCTGAACAGCTAATCATGGCTACCCGGACTATTTGCACTGCCCCCCCACCCCATCTTTTTACGCTGCTGCTACTCTGTTAATTATTTATGCATAGTCACTTTAACTCTACCCACATGTACATATTACTTCAACTACCTCAACTAGCCGGTGCCCCCGCACATTGACTCTGCACCGGTACCCCCCTGTATATATAGCCTCCCTACTGTTATTTTATTTTACTTCTGCTCTTTTTTTCTCAACACTTTTTTGTTGTTGTTTTATTTTACTTTTTTATTTAAAATAAATGCACTGTTGGTTAAGGGCTGTAAGTAAGCATTTCACTGTAATGTCTGCACCTGTTGTATTCGGCGCATGTGGCCAATAAAATTTGATTTGATTTGATTTATAGTTTCTTTGTCTAGTGACCTCTCTCTGAGTGTTTTATTAAAGATAATATCACTGTCCATGTGTCTGTTGTCCTCTCATAGTATCTCTGTCCGATTGCCTAGCTTTCACCATGGCAGCTTAATGATGCGGATGGAACCTGGAAGTGGTTCTCTGGACCAAGCCCTGACCTATTCTCTCTCTGAGTAAAGGTTTCTCTCTCTCTCTCTCTCTGTCTCAATTCAATTCAAGGGGCTTTATTGGAATATGAAACATTGCCAAAGCAAGTGAAATTGATAAACAAAGTGAAATAAACAATAAAAAGTGAACAGTAAATATTACACTCACACAAGTTCCAAAATAATAAAGACAATTCAAATGGTATTATGTCTATATACAGTGTTGTAACTATGGGCAAATAGTTAAAGTAAAAAAGGGAAAATAAATAAACAAATATGGGTTGTATTTGTTCTTCACTGGTTGCCCTTTTCTTTTGGCAACAGTTCACAAATCTTGCTGCTGTGATTGCACACTGTGGTATTTCACTTAATTGGATTTGTTTTCAAATTCTTTGTGAGTCTGTGTAATCTGAGGGAAATATGTGTCTCTAATATGGTCATACATTTGGCAGGAAGTTAAGAAGTGCAGCTCAGTTTCCACCTCATTTTGTGGGCATTGTGCATATAGCCTGTCTTCTCTTGAGAGGCAGATCTGCCTACGATGACCTTTCTCAATAGCAAGGCTATGCACACTGAGTCTGTACATAGTCAAAGCTTTCCTTAATTTTGGGTCAGTCACAGTGGTCAGGTATTCTGCCACTGTGTACTCTCTGTTTAGGGCCAAATAGCATTCTAGTTTGCGCAGTTTTGTTGTTAATTCTTTCCAATGTGTCAAGTAATTATCCTTTTGTTTTCTCATGATTTGGTTGGGTCTAATTGTGTTGCTGTCCTGGGGCACTGTGGAGTCTGTTTGTGTTTGTGAACAGAGCCCCAGGACCAGCTTGCTTAGGTGACTCTTCTCCAGGTTCATCTCTCTGTAGGTGATGGCTTTGTTATGGAAGGTTTGGGAATCGCTTCCTTTTAGGTGGTTGTAGAATTTAACGGCACTTTTCTGGATTTCGATAATTAGCGGGTATCGGCCTAATTCTGCTCTGCATGCATTATTTGGTGCTTTACATTGTACACATAGGATATTATTGCAGAATTCTGCATGCAGAGTCTCAAGAATCCATCTTGTTGTTTTGTGTGGGTGCGTCCGAGTGTATGCATCTGAGCGTGTGTGTTCGTGCAATGAGTCTGTATGTTCAGTAGACTGCAGCCACAGACACTCCACTGTCTGTATTACTGTGTGTTCCTCTAGGGCTTCTGGCTGGGATTATGATTGGTGAGATCCAGTTCCTCAGTATGGCCTTGTTTTAAACAACAGGCAAACGAGGGGAGAGAGGCTTTTGTCTTGTGGTAAAGCTAGGTTGCGTCCCAAATGGCACCCTATTCCCTATAGTGCACTATTTGTGACCAGCGCCCATAGGGCCCTGGTCAAAAGAAGTGCACTAAATAAGGAATAGAGTGTCATTTGGGACGCAAACCTAGAGTGGAAAAGAGAGAGAATATATGAAACCATCAACCATCTTCATTGCATTAAATTCATATCTTCTTATTTCCCTACTCCATTGGTTTTTATACATGGGTGTGTCTCAAATGTCCCATATTCACTATATAGTGCACTACATTTGACCAGGTCCCAATCACTATATAGGGAATAGGGTGCCATTTGAGATGCACACAGCCAATGACTTCCCACACCATCAACTCCTCTTCTCGTCTCAACACAGATGTTGTTGCATTTCACTGTGAAAACAACAGCTTGCATTGAGGCTCCATATCACATGCTTTTAGGTGGTTGAGGGTGGTATTCCATTCGTCATGACAACAGCGATATACATTGATCTTATTAGCTTATCCTCCTTCCCAGAATGCTTTGCTCTCTCTGCAGCTCACCACACCAGCAGAATACTTTGTGTTGTTCTCTTCCTCTTCCACGCACACACCCACACACACAAACAAATCTCTTTTTCCCACTCGCTGTACATTAACTAGTTACTGTTTGAATAAAAAGTCATTAGGATTACATAGCCATTTAGCTAAGTGACATTGGGTGTAATTGTACCATCCATCACATCCTGTGTAATAACACACTCGGAGGAGCTACATGTTGATTAGTCCTCGGCCAATTTCACTTGTGGACAGAAATAATGACTGAGGTGGGAGAGAGGGGGAGGGGGAGAGGTGGGGAGAGAGATGGTGGGGTCAGAGGCATTGACCCAAGGCCAAATTAACTTCAGGAAAACAACAAACTAATAACATTGTTGTCGTGAGCTAAACTCCTAGCTACCACTGGGCCTTTAATCTAACCTCCTCTCTCTCCCTGTTTCTCTCTCTTTTGAGTGCTTTGCTTTCCACCTCTCAACTTTCAGTTGTCTTTATAATGATGTTGCTTTTCTATATTAAAATGTCTTCCGTTGCTCTCCACCCTCTCTAATTTCTGCCCTATGGACCCTGGTCAAAAGTAGTTCACTATATGGGGAATTGGGTGCCATTTGAGACGCAGCCATGGCATTTTGTTACGGCTTAATAAAGACTACCAGGGTGTGTAGTGTTCCTTCCTCCATTCCCTCCTTGGCCCTCTTTCCTTTAAGCTGACCCCCTGAAATCCAATTGCCTGGTTGTAATTACCACTGGAAACAGGAATGGAAGCAGTCATTAATCAAGACAAGGGATGCATCTAAATGGCACCCTATTCCTTACGTAGTGCACTACTTTAAGCAAAGCGCTATTTACTTTTGACCAGAGCCCCATTGGGCCCTGGTCTAAAGCAGTGCACTATATTGGGAAGAGGGTGCCATTTTGGACAAAGCCAAGCAGAAAGCATAAGGCATTGGCATTGTCTTGTTCTGTTCAGTAGCCCAAGCCCCCAGCATTGTATTGAGGTATTAAAATCAACCCCTAAATTCCAACACATGATTTGAAGGGTGAGTGAACCCTACACCTCACAGTAGAGGTCCTACAATGACTTCTTCACCCCATAGATATGTTCCATTTCCTTTCTTCTATCCTCATTGTCGTATTCCTCCCTTGTGCTCTCTCTCTCTCTCTCTCTCTCTCTCTCTCTCTCTCTCTCTCTCTCTCTCTCTCTCTCTCTCAATTCAGTCATTGATTTCTCCTCCTCTTCTCTCCATCCTTCCTCTCTATGTTTGAGGAAGTCTTCAACACCACCTGCCCTGGGCCAGGATCAAAGCAAGGCTATAATTGTAATTACTCTTTAAGAAGAAGATCTCTTATTTACTTAACATGTCTGCCTTTTGTCTATGGCCCAGAACACAATGGGGCTGATGGGGCCTCTTTTATTGGTTAAGAATAATAAGAAAAAAAATATTTGATTGGTGGGCCAAGGGAGGAAAGCTTCTTTGATTGGTTAATAAGACAAAAATCCTCTTTGATTTGTGTGTGGAGGTGGGCGTGACTTGTTAAGATCACTACAGGGTAATGAATGGGGTTGTAATGGAGATCTCTGTTAGTCCTTTCTTTAACCATGCAGAAGTAACATGCCTAACGGCCTCCCACCCTCCACCTCGCCCATCTGTGAAAATGTGAAACGCTGAAAAGTCTTATTTTGAAACAGAAAAGGATGTAGTTTACTCGAAACAAAAGCTACCTAGAAAGCTGGATAAAAGAGTAATGATGGAGAGTTTTTTTAAGGCTGGGCCTTTTCTTCTCTGCAAGTAGATGAGACTAAGGAATTTAATTGCTCGTCAGCTAATGATGCTGTTTTATAGAGTTAATATCCCTCACCCTGACAATGTAATAGATAAGAGCAGAGGGCTGAAGTCAATGTAGTGGAGGGTGGGAGGGAGGGAGGGATGGTGGGAGGAAAGGGGGAGGGAGGGAGGGAGGGGAGAGAGAGAGAAAGAGAGAGAGAGAGCGCACACGCAAGACAGAGAGAGAGCGAGACAGAGTGAAATAAAGAGAGAGAAAGAGATATACATTTGATTATACCTCTTTAACTGTAAAAGGAGTGCATTGCATTGTGGGTGCTGGTGCCAGCTCCAACCCACTCCATTGTCCTCCTCATCATTTCATAAATAAGAAAAGTACTCTGGCACTAGGCAAGATCTTCCAAATAGAGAAAGTCATGGTTTTCTGGTCTTGCCCCAGTGTGTGTGTGTGTGTGTGTGTGTGTGTGTGTGTGTGTGTGTGTGTGTGTGTGTGTGTGTGTGTGTGTGTGTGTGTGTGTGTGTGTGTGTGTGTGTGTGTAAGGAGTGGGAGGACAGTAAAGGTACCTGTTTGTAAATCGTGATGGTGGTGCCACCCCAGTCGCAACACTCTGAAAGCACTGCAACCTTATGAACATTTGAAGTGTGTATGTGTGTGTGTGTGTGCGTAAGGAGTGGGAGAACAGTAAAGGTACCTGTTTGTAAATCGTGATGGTGGTGCCACCCCGGTCGCAACACTCTGAAAGCGCTGCAACATTATGAAAATTTGAAGTGTGTATGTGTTTGTGTGTTTCTGTGTGTGTGTGTGTGTGTGTGTGTGTGTGTGTGGAATGGACTGCTTCTCTCAGCAGGCAGGCAGTCAAGCCTGTGTTGCATTTTGCTGTAGTAAATCCAGCCCAGGGGACAGTGAGTCTCTGGATGCTGCCCAAATGTCACCCTATTCCCTATATAGTGCACTATATATGGAATAGGGTGCCATTTGGGATGCGGTCTCTCTGTTAAAGGCTAATGCTCTACACCGCCTAACATCACATCACAAGGCCATGTAGAAACCCTCCCTCCCAGGACTCATCAAAGATCCCTATAATGCATGATGATAACACCATGCCTATCAAAGACAGTACAGACCTCCTGGGGCCATGTGTGGTAAAATGCTAGGTAGCTAAATAGCATTAGACCAGACTACACACACACACCTCATGGGGTCTCCTGGGTCCATTTAAATTGCTGACCACACACCAGTTGATTCCAGGCAGACAGTATTCAGTTTAATATGGCAGATCATTTTTTATGAAAGATTCATTTACAGTGAGCTGAATAAATTAGACAGCAGTATTCGATTATTTTGAGGTTTATTTAACTTCTGTTGAAATCTGTGCGAAAGGGTGTATTTGCAATCTGTAAATTTCATCAGTTTATTATACTGTTTGTGAGTCATGTGGATAAAGGAGATGGCACTGTTTGCATTGCTGACAGCCAAATCAACAATGCAGTGCTCTAGTTCTGCTCTGAAACTTGAGCATCTTAATTAAACATGATTGTTAGCGTGTGAGAGAGGAGAGGATGGGTCGGTTGCCAAAGTCAACTCCTTGGGCTCCCTGCGCTGCTGCTCTGCTGTGGTGTGTGTGTGTGTGTGTGTGTGTGTGTGTGTGTGTGTGTGTGTGTGCACCAGGACACGACAGCCAACTGGGTCAAGGATCTGATTTCTCCATCCGTCCCCAATGGTGAAAGATTGCCCCTTTATCTTCCTATTAATAGATTTTCTTCATGATGACGCGTGGAGCCAAGTTTCTCTCTGTCTTTGTGAGTAGGAAATGTCCTCATGGAGTTACTCTGTTATGACACTAGCCAAAAGCTTTCCCCTTAGGGTATTGTCTTAAGATTCTATACTTTTTTATTAGATTAGATTAGTTTATTAGATTATTTATTTATTTATTTTATTTCACCTTTATTTAACCAGGTAAGCCAGTTGAGAACAAGTTCTCATTTACAACTGCAACCTGGCCAAGATAAAGCAAAGCAGTGCGACAAAAACAACAACAACACAGAGTTACATATGGGATAAACACAACGTACAGTCAATAACACAATACAAAATCTAAATACAGTGTGTGCAAATGTCTTAAGTTATGGAGGTAAGGCAATAAATAGGCCATAGTGCAAAATGGAATGATAGATTTTTGCAGTTCGTTCCAGTCATTGGCAGCAGAGAACTGGAAGGAATGGTGGCCAAAGGAGGTGTTGGCTTTGGGGATGACCAGTGAGATATACCTGCTGGAGCGCATACTACGGGTGGGTGTTGCTATGGTGACCAATGAGCTAAGATACGGCGGGGATTTGCCTAGCAGTGATTTATAGATGACCTGGAGCCAGTGGGTTTGGTGACGAATATGTAGTGAGGGCCAGCCAACGAGAGCGTACAGGTCACAATGGTGGGTAGTATATGGGGCTTTGGTGACAAAACGGATGGCACTGTGATAGACTACATCCAATTTGATGAGTAGAGTGTTGGAGGCTATTTTGTAAATGTCCTCGCCGAAGTAAAGGATCTGTAGGATAGTCAGTTTTACGAGGGCATGTTTGGCAGCATGAGTGAAGGAGGCTTTGTTGCGATATAGGAAGCAGATTCTAGATTGAACTTTGGATTGGAGATGCTTAATGTGAGTCTGGAAGGAGAGTTTACGGTCTAACCAGACACCTAGGTATTTGTAGTTGTCCACATATTCTAAGTCAGACCTGCCTGAAAGTAGTGATTCTAGTCGGGTGGGCGGGTGCAAGCAGCGTTCGATTGAAGAGCATGCATAATGATGAAAGAGATAGCATCACTGGAGGCACCGATTGAGCTGGTCTCTGCGTGTGTGGGGGGTGGGACAAAGAGCTATCTGAGGCAGGTTGAGCGGGACTGGGGGCTCTACAGTGAAAAAGTACAATAAGAACTAACCGAAACAGCATTAGGCAAGGCATATTGACATGGGAGAGAGACATAAAACAATCACAGGTGTTATTCGAGAGAGCTAAGACAACAGCTGGTAATGGCGACGAAAGTTTGAGCTGAGGCTAAACAAATAAACAGGATGGGGTACCGTATAAAGCACACGTGTCAAACTCATTCCACGGAGGGCCGAGTGTCTGCGGGTTTTCGCTCCTCCCTTGTATTTGATTGATTAATTAAGGTCAGTAATTAGTAAAGAACTCCCCTCACCTGATTGTCTAGGTCTTAATTGAAAGGAAAAACCAAAAACCTGCAGACACTAGGCCCTCCATGGAATGAGTTTGACACCCCTGGTATAAAGGAACAGTCCAGCAGGCATCAGCTGTGTAGCTGAGTGATCATAAGGTCCAGTGAACAGCAATAAGTGAGTCCGGGAGCAGTTCAGTGGCTGCTACGGCACAGGCGAGCAGGAGGCACCGCTGTTGATTGCGTGTGCTAGCGGGCCGGGGCTAGCAGATGGATCTTCGTGGGCGTCGCAACGGGAAGCCTGTTAAAACCTCATCAGACGATTACGTCGGCAGACCAGTCGTGATGGATCGGCGGGGCTCCGTGTCAACACTAGGAGGTCCCGTCCGGTTGACAGAGAGGTAGATAGCCGGGAGATGGGCCTGGCTCGAGGCTAGCTCAAGGCTAACTGGGGCTTGCTTCGGGACAGTGGTGATTAGCCAACAACAACAACAGCCATTCGGTTGCAGCTAGCTATTTGCGATGATCCGGTGTTAAGGTCCGGTGATTCAGTGATTCCAGAAGAAAATCCGATATGCTCTGGCTCGATAGCGCGATGTGCAGACTGTGCAGACTGGCCGATAATTATCCAGGCTAGAGCTGGCTGGTAGGTAGTGCAGGCCACGGACAATGGTGAAAACCGCTAATGGTGGCTAATAGCAAGTAACTAGTTAGCTGGTTCTAGATAAAAATGTATAAAGAAATAATAGAATCCGTTCCACATTGGGTGAGGCGGGTTGCAGGGAAGTATATTTAGTTAAAGGATGGAAAGTGAGATTGAGAAATATATACGAAAAAGACAAAAAAACAAAAAACTGACTATTTACATGAGGACACTACAGAAAACACGACCGCACTGCTACGCCATCTTGGAATTCTCGGTAAACATACACATAGATAAGTACACAAATACACATTCATAAATAAAATTATGACAAAAAACATAATTATGTTAATCCATTGTGGTCCTGCATCCTTAAGTCCAGAGGAGTGTCACTTTAACACCTAAACCCAACCCCCTCCTTCCCCGCTGTCTGGTCTCATACCACCTACCTGGAGTCCTCCTAGCTGCTTGTGACTCAGAGAGATGAATCCAGTCACTGATTCGACATGTGAAGCCAGAAGAGGACTGACGACCCCACAGAGCCTGGTTCCTCTCTAGGTTTCTTCTTAGGTTCCTGCCTTTCTAGGGAGTTTTTCCTAGCCACCGTGCTTCTACATCTGCATAGTTTGCTGTTTGTGGTTTTATGCTGGGTTTTTGTATAAGGAATTTGTGACATCTGATGATGTTAAAAGGGCTTCATAAATACATTTGATTTGATGTGCCCACCTCTGCTGCTGCCCTGCCTGCCAGCCCAAATATATAGACCAGTTAGGGCCATCAACCTTTATTAGCTAATTATGCTGTTACGGCCATTAAGTGTGGCCTAGCCTCGGCCTGGCTGCGGCTCCCCTGGAGGTAGCTAGCCTAACAACCTGTTCTGAGTCCCAAATGGCACCCTATTCTCTATATAGTGCACTACTTTTGTCCAGGGCACATAAGGCTTTTTGGGGCGCAGGCTAACAAGCTCACTGTGATGCTAACAGAGGCTAAAGAGGTAGCACTGCGGCCTGGCCTGTAGCTCAGCTTGATTTGACACCACACATGAAAGTGTCACTGTAGAGAAAGACACTCTGGATTAGCTATGTAATTAGCTACTGCCACTATAGTCTATAGGCCATGCGGCTTGCAACTCAGAGGCTGTCCGTTCTACCACCAAAGATATTCACAAAGCACTCCCGCACCAAAGATATTCATTAAGCATTTTCACTTTTTCACACTATCCAAATCTAAAGCAAATGAAGCCAATTAAAACTAGTTATTTCTGCAGGCAATGCGTCCTGCACTCGAAGGCAGTCTGTGCAACATCACAAAGATATTCACAAAAGTGTGTTCATTTCACTCCCCTGTTCAAATCTAAAGCAAATGTAGCTAATAAAACAGTAGAAATTGATTTTTCTACTGTACACTTAGAGCTAGTCCATGCAACATCCAAAGAGAAAACTATGGTCACTCATTTCACTGTCCGGATTGAAGCAAATGTAGTCAATAAAAGAGATGACTTCCCTAGACATAGCGAAGGCCTGAAGGTGTTTCTAGATTGCCACTGTGAAATATGCATCAAGGGGCAGGGTGTTGTCTCTCTGGCTACTGCCCTCCAGCCTCCACAATGCATTGTTGTTGTTGTTCTGACTGTTTTTAATGCACTGAGTGGAGAAGTAAGTGTCCCTAATGGCACCCTGACCCTATGTAGAGCCCCATAGGTCTCTGGTCAAAAGTTGTGCAGTACATAGGTAATGGGGTGCAATTTGGGATGAAGGGGAAGGAGATAGAGATGATACATCAGATACATCAGAGAACTATGTTTTTCTTTCATTCTCTTCAGTTTGGCCACAGCTGACTCATTCTGTAGTTTGTCTACCGGTGTATACTCTAAAAGCAATCAAGAAAGGAAAATGTATTTGTTGGGTTTGTTGTGTTGCTATAAAGGAAGATATTTCTGCTGGGGAGTGTGCCGTGCACATGTGGGCTTGTTGCAGAGCTAATGGAGGGACCAACAGTAATCATGATAGATGGAGACATTAGAGAAAAGGATTCCTTGGTTTTGATGCACCAGCCGGTCATACTCAGCTGAGACTCAAGGAATAGAAAACACAAGCTTGATATTGCTGAAAGAGCAATCGAATTGAAGCGTTAGGTTAGAATAAAAGTATGTACTATGTTACCTCACCTAGATGAGGTAGATTTGGAGTGGTGTGATTTTGTGTAGATGGGGATATGAGTCAGGTTTACAGTTGGGCCATTGGCAATACTGTTGTTATCAGAAGTCCTTTTTTATTATTTTATCACTATCTTATTTACAAGGTCATCTGTAATTTGCAAGGATGACAAACTACACTGAACAAAAATATAAACGCAACATGCAAAAATGTCAAACATTACAGGTACAGTTCATATAAGGAAATCAGTCAATTGAAATAAATAAATTAGGCCCTAATCTATGGATTTCACGTGACTGGGAATACAGATACAGTGGCTTGCGAAAGTATTCTGAGACTGAAACAGGTTGGTTTCCCTCAAGAATTTCCCTGTATTTATCGCCATCCAACATCCTTAAATTCTGACCAGTTTCCCAGTCCCTGCCGATGAAAACAGACATAGTGTTTTCCTTGATGGCCAAAAAGCTCAATTTTAGTCTCATCTGACCAGAATACCTTCTTCCATATGTTTGGGGAGTCTCCCACATGCCTTTTGGCGAACACCAAAAGTGTTTGCATATTTTTATTTTAAGCAATGGCCACTCTTCCGTAAAGCCCAGCTCTGTGGAGTGTACGGCTTAAAGTGGTCCTATGTGGAGCTTTGCAGCTCCTTAAGGGTTATATTTGGTCTCTTTGTTGCCTCTCTGATTGATGCCCTCCTTGCCTGGTCCGTGAGTTTTGGTGTGCTGCCCTCTCTTGGCAGGTTTGTTGTGGTGCCATATTCTTTCCATTTTTTATTAATGGATTTAATGGTGCTACGTGGGATGTTCAAAGTGTCTGATATTTTTTTTATAACCCAACCCTAATCTGTACTTCTCCACAGCTTTGTCCCTGACCTGTTTGGAGAGCTCCTTGGTCTTCATGGTGCCGCTTGCTTGGTGGTGCCCCTTGCTTAGGGGTGTTGCAGACTCTGGGGCCTTTCAGAACAGGTGTATATATACTGAGATCATGTGACAGATCATTTGACACTTAGATTGCACACAGGTGGACTTTATTTAACTAATTATGTGACTTCTGAAGGTAATTGGTTGCACCAGATCTTATTTAGGGGCTTCATAGCAAAGGGGGTGAATACATATGCACGTACCACTTTTCCGTTATTTTTTTTTGTTGAATTTTTTGAAAGAAGTACTTTTTTTTCATTTCACTTCACCAATTTGGACAATTTTGTGTATGTCCGTTAAATGAAATCCAAATAGAAATCCATTTAAATTACAGGTTGTAATGCAACAAAATAGGAAAAACGCCAAGGGGGATGAATACTTTTGCAAGGCACTGTATGCATCTGTTGGTCACATATACCTTTAAAAAAAAGGTAGGGGTGTGGATCAGAAAACCAGTTTGACCACCTTTTGCCTCATCCAAGGTGACGCATTTCCTTCGCATATACAGTGGGGAAAAAAGTATTTAGTCAGCCACCAATTGTGCAAGTTCTCCCACTTAAAAAGATGAGAGAGGCCTGTAATTTTCATCATTGGTACACGTCAACTATGACAGACAAAATGAGAGAAAAAAATTGTAGGATTTTTAATGAATTTATTTGCAAATTATGGTGGAAAATAAGTATTTGGTCAATAACAGAAGTTTCTCAATAGTTTGTTATATACCCTTTGTTGGCAATGACACAGGTCAAACGTTTTCTGTAAGTGTTCACAAGGTTTTCACACACTGTTGCTGGTATTTTGGCCCATTCCTCCATGCAGATCTCCTCTAGAGCAGTGATGTTTTGGGGCTGTCACTGGGCAACACAGACTTTCAACTCCCTCCAAAGATTTTCTATGGGGTTGAGATCTGGAGACTGGCTAGGCCACTCCAGGACCTTGAAATGCTTCTTACGAAGCCACTCCTTCGTTGCCCGGGCGGTGTGTTTGGGATCATTGTCATGCTGAAAGACCCGGCCACGTTTCATCTTCAATGCCCTTGCTGATGGAAGGAGGTTTTCACTCAAAATCTCACGATACATGGCCCTATTCATTCTTTCCTTTACACGGATCAGTCGTCCTGGTCCCTTTGCAGAAAAACAACCCCAAAGCATGATGTTTCCACCCCCATGCTTCACAGTAGGTATGGTGTTCTTTGGATGCAACTCAGCATTCTTTGTCCTCCAAACACGACAAGTTGAGTTTTTACCAAAAAGTTATATTTTGGTTTCATCCGACCATATGACATTCTCCCAATCCTCTTCTGGATCATCCAAATGCACTCTAGCAAACTTCAGACGGGCCTGTACATGTACTGGCTTAAGCAGGGGGACACGTCTGGCACTGCAGGATTTGAGTCCTTGGCGGCGTAGTGTGTTACTGATGGTAGGCTTTGTTACTTTGGTCCCAGCTCTCTGCAGGTCATTCACTAGGTCCCCCCGTGTGGTTCTGGGATTTTTGCTCACCATTCTTGTGATCATTTTGACCCCACGGGGTGAGATCTTGCGTGGATCCCCAGATCGAGGGAGATTATCAGTGGTCTTGTATGTCTTCCATTTCCTAATAATTGCTCCCACAGTTGATTTCTTCAAACCAAGCTGCTTACCTATTGCAGATTCAGTCTTCCCAGCCTGGCATAGGTCTACAATTTTGTTTCTGGTGTCCTTTGACAGCTCTTTAGTCTTGGCCATAGTGGAGTTTGGAGTGTGACTGTTTGAGGTTGTGGACAGGTGTCTTTTATACTGATAACAAGTTCAAACAGGTGCCATTAATACAGGTAACGAGTGGAGGACAAAGGAGCCTCTTAAAGAATAAGTTACAGGTCTGTGAGAGCCAGAAATCTTGCTTGTTTGTAGGTGACCAAATACTTATTTTCCACCATAATTTGCAAATAAATTCATAAAAAATCCTACAATGTGATTTTCTGGATTTTTTCCCCTCATTTTGTCTGTCATAGTTGTCGTGTACCTATGATGAAAATTACAGGCCTCTCTCATCTTTTTAAGTGGGAGAACTTGCACAATTGGTAGCTGACTAAATACTTTTTTCCCCCACTGTAGTTGATTGGGCTGTTGAATGTGGCCTGTGGAATGTTGGATATTGGCTGGAACTGGAACACGCTGTCATACATGTCGATCCAGAGCATCCCAAACATGCTCAATTGGTGACATGTCTGGCGAGTATGCAGGCCATGAAAGAACTGGGACATTTTCAGCTTCCAGGAATTGCGTACAGATCCTTGCGACATGGGGCTGTGCATTATCATGCTGAAACATGAGGTGATGGTGGGGGATGAATGTCAAGACAATGGGCCTCAGGGTCTCGTCAAGGTATCTCTGTGCATTCAAATTGCCATCGATAAAATGCAATCGTGTTCATTGTCCGTAGCTTATGCCTGCCCGTACCATAACCCCACTGCCACCATGGGGCATTTTGTTTAACAGCGTTGACATCAGCAATTCGCTCGGCCACATGACGCCATACACACTGTCAGCCATCTGTTCAGTACAGTTGAAACCGGGATTCATCCGTGAAGAGCACACTTCTCCAGCGTGCCAGTGGTCATCGAAGTTGAGCATTTGCCCACTGAAGTCGGTTATGACGCCGAACTGTAGTCAGTTCAAGACCCTGGTGAGGACGACAAGCATGCAGATGAGCGTCCCTGAGACGGATTCTGACAGTTTGTGCAGAAATTCTTTGGGTGTGCAAACCCACAGTTTCATCATCTTTCCATGTGGCTCGTCTCAGACCATCCCGCAGGTGAAGAAGCCGGATGTGGAGGTCCTGGGCTGGAATGATTACACGTGGTCTGCGGTTGTGAGGCAGGTTGAACGTACTGCCAAATTCTCTAAAACAACGTTGGAGGCGGCTTATGGTAGAGAAATTAACATTCAATTCTCTGGCAACAGCTTGGGTGGACATTCCTGCAGTCTGCATGCCAACTGCACGCTCCCTCAAAACTTGAGACATCTGTGGCATTGTGTTGTGTGGCAGAACTGCACATTTTAGTTTGGCCTTTTATTGTCCCCAGCACAAGATGCACCTGTGTAATGATCCTGCTGTTTAATCAGCTTCTTAATATGCCACACCTGTCAGGTGGATGGATTATCTTGGAAAATGAGAAATGCTCACTAACAGGGATGCAAACAAATTAGTACACAATATTTGAGAGAAATAAGCTTTTTGTACGTATGGAAAATGTATAGGATATTTTATTTCAGCTCATGAAACATTGGACCAACACTTTACATGTTGCGTTTATATTTTTGCTCAGCATAAAAGGGAGCTGGAATGATCTTCGGGGCTGGAATTATATTCATCTTAATCATTTCAAGTAGATGTCAACACATTGCCAATCAGACAAAAGTTGCTTGGAATAGCTCCAACAATATGTTCAGGTTTCAAAAGGCTCACAATTGAATCAATTTCCCTGAGTGTTAATTTACATACAATTATCAGATTGCATTTTATTAGAGTAGAATAGCCACTTTTTTGGTCATTATTTGTAAGGCTATTATATGTGTTAAATATTATTCAGCTAGTGCAGCGTTCAGCTTGTCATTGTCCCCAGGAGGACCTCAGGGAGAGTTCAGGACAATGCGTCCTCTCTCCTCTCAGCTTTTTCTTTCATAGATGGAGCTGGCCTGGCCCTATTCTCAAAATCACCCCAACATCCTCCACCGTTTCAGAAGTGGATTTATTAGAGGCAATATTATTGTTGAAATCTATGGGGAAAATCCATTCAGACCCAATGTTTTGCCTGTCTCGTATACAACACAACCTTTGCAGTCGTTGAAAGTCATCAATAATTAAGTATTTAATAGCTAGCTAGCTGTATCGCTGGTCCAGCGCTATCAGATGATATGGTGAATAGCATTAACATATCAAAATAACACACGTAGATGCCTGTTAAATTGCATACATGCAGGTACATGTGTCAAGGGTTTCTGATTATTGTTCGCTAACCTTCCATCTTCTTCAATAATAACTTTATGTAATTGTGACTGACTGGGGCATGTCAGGGGACTGTCATAGCCCACTGAGCTAAAGCCTGGTAAGCCAACACAAGTCTTCAGATCTCAGGCAAACTTAATCTGTTTCTGAATGATCATGTAATGTGTAATCTCTCTGATCTCCACTAGTTTTCTTCTGTATGGGTTATCGAGTCAATAGGTTCAGAAGTAGTGTATGCACATTCAGTTACTTAAAGGTGCAGGGGACAAAAGGTCATGAAAGAAAGATAGATGTTTTCCCTAGGTCAGGCCTGATTAACAGTGAGACCGCCATAGACCATGGACTTCCTGCTGTACTGTACTATGAGCTTCAGCTTCAGCTGGCATCCATCCTATCCCACAATCCTGTGAGTGCGTTGAGAAGGTGATTACGGTCAAATTAAGACTCTACAGTTGAAAGTGTAACGGCAGTGCAGTGGCGTAATTGAATAATTGCTGTTCACCCAAACGATCCCTCCTTCAACGGACGAATGGTCTCGTACTCATCAGATCAGCGTAATATTAACCATGACACGGGTCTAACCGCCGCAGTAATTAATGCACTGAATCAATTACAAATTACTCCATTTGGAGAATTCCTACAGGAGTCCGCTCATTACCACCACACTGATGAAGTCACAGTCCCATGTGAGAAAGGAGAGCAAGAGTGCCACTCTATTTACCTCCCTCTCATCCTTCCATCTTTCTCACCCTCTCTTTCTCTCCCTCTCACCCTCCATCTCTCTCACCCTCTCTTTCTCTCCCTCTCACCCTCCATCTCTCTCGCCCTCTCGTCTCAACCGCACACTAACTATCTTATCTGGTCTTCATCATTGACCACCTATTCAAGTAGAATGTCACCTTTCCTTCTTGAACTCAGTGTACCATATGATGTACAAACTTTTTGGACTCATCACATTTGCTGCTGCTACTGTTTATTATACATCCTGTTGCCTAGTCACTTTATTCCTAGATACTGTATGTGTACATATCTACCTCAGTTACTTCGTACCCCTTCACATCGACTCGGTACCAGTACCCCTTGTATATAGCATCACATCCACTGGCTCCTAGGCTACACTAAGCCTTTTCTGTAAGCACCATTTAGTCTCCTGCTGTTGAGTTGAGTACAACCTAAAACCACTAGACCAACTATTACCTATAACTCAAGGAAATTGGCAGCAGCAGAGTAATAGGAGAAATATGCCTGTGGTTCGTGCACAAATGGTTAAGATATCATACGGTGAGTGCACAGCCATTCATTTCCTGGTAAAAGTTGGCTTTGATGACAGAGGGATTTCAGCTCAATTTGGGAGCTGTCATGGAGGTACATGGGAAAAAAGTGCAGATACAGGAGGACATACTGCCTGACTGGAGTGGCTGAGAGAGAGAGAGAGAGAGAGAGAGAGAGAGAGAGAGAGAGAGAGAGAGAGAGAGAGAGAGAGAGAGAGAGCGGGAGGGAGGGAGGGAGGGAGAGAGAGAGAGAGAGAGAGAGAGAGAGAAGCAGTAGTAGACACAGCAACACGTTCTTAGTGATGTGTTACATTAAATCTTATGGATTTTAACTGCATTGATGCTACGCCGTGTTGGTGGGCTGTGTTAGAGGAAGAAAGGAGAGGAAGATGTGCAAAAACTTTACTTCATCATCTGGCGGACAAGACACTCAACAGCGAAGCTAGTCTGTGTGTTTGTGTGCCTGCCTGTGTGCTTGTGTGCTTGCTATGAGTATGTGTGTGCGCACACACACACACACACACACTACTACTCCAATAAATCTCACATCATGTGATGAAGTCCACATGGAAGAGATAAAACGTATTATAAAGAGAGGGGCGGGCCCTTACCATTCCAGAGCCACTTGTGCATGTTTGAAATTGGATGCCAATATACCCAAGTCATGAGGAATTAATAAACAGGCAAAACTCTGTTATAAATTGATCTTAGTCATACAGTCTAAGGGGTTGTGTTTCACTTGTTGGTAAAAAGGTATTTTTGAAGTCTGAATAATATATGATTGTATCCCTGAGACTGAAATAGGTGAACTATTCACTAATTAATTGTGTATTGTAAGTGAATGAGCATGAGGGAATGATTAACATAATTATTGAGATGGAGAGACGGTGGAAGAATTAAAGGGGGAGAGGAGTGGTAAATGGAGTGAAAAATAGGAAGAAAGAGATGATTTATACAATTCTGAGAGAGAGAGAGAGAGAGAGAGAGAGCGAGATGGAGATAACGGAAGCATGGTTCTTAATTACTGTGGTGCCAGATCGATTGCACTGTGACACGGTTCATTATCAGTAATGCCATAGAGAGGGAAGGAATTAGCCATGTGGAGTGTTAGAGGGATGAAGACGTTGTAAGGTAAATCAGAGGCCAACACCTGTGGCCTCAGAACATCAGACCTATACACAGACCATACAGACAATATAACACATATTAGCATACTGTATAACATACAGAACACACACACTTGCATATAAGTACACACACACACACACACACACACACACACACACACACACACACACACACACACACACACACACACACACATCGTACTATTACACAATATGTGTGAAGTCTAAGGTTCCTAGGCTAGGCCTGCCTAATTGTTATGTAACCTGACTACATTAACGTGAAAGTATGAATGTACTCTCAGTGTTTGTTGTGGGTGTACCTAGGGAGAGCAGGTTGGCTTACCGGGGATCCAGGTGGACAGCTCTGGCCGACTCCGTGGTCGGGGTAGCACAAGCAGGTCGTGGATGTTCAGTTGGTGACAAACAACACATAATAGTAGGAAAAACTCCAAAAGGGAATGTCGAAACGAAAGATACAAAACCAAAAAGCCCTGCGGGTCGAGAGATCACACTCGTTCAGATGATTAGCTCTGAAATCACCCTCAACTGTGCACACCACCGACTTGTTATGTACACCGGAGCTTCCTTAACTGGCCCCAGCTGCCACTGCCCCCTAGGGTTAGAATGTGTATCATGATAGTGTGCAAAATAACTGTGGCATAACCCTCTTATTTACCTACTACATAACAGTACACACACACACACACACATCGTGCGCACACACACACACACACACACACACAAACACACACACACACACACACACACACACACACACATACACACACACTTATACACACACACACACACACTATCTCTCTCACTCTAACACATAATGTCATACTGCAGGGGAATTCCAAGGGAATCAGCAGTCTCTCTTCATCATTATCAATATAAGTCCTCCAGTGTTTTCTGTCTGTGTCCCAAATGGCACCCTATTCCATATAATATAGGGCACTATTTTTCACCGGAAGCATATAGGCCCTGGTTCAAGGTAGTGCACTGTATAGGGAATAAGGTGCCATTTCGGACACAGTCTCAGTCTGCCCACCATCGTAACAGAGAGCGTAGCTGAATAAGGATGAAAGCCAGACGTCATGCAGAGCGACAATGATCTCCTCATTCTCCCTGTCACTTTAATCAAGCCGCTTACCCAAGATTTATAGGTGTGTGTGAATGTGTATGTGAGTCATCTAAGGAGTGTGTGTGGCAGGCACGTTCGTTTGAGGCACAGGCCTTTAAAAGCCCCCCCTTCCTCTTCTCTCCTCCCTCCTCATCCTCTACTCCGACCATGTGGAGAGAGGGAGAGAGAGGAAGAGAAATGGATGAAAGGAACCAGTATCCGCTGGGACCTCCTCCCTTATTCCAGCCTTCCAATGTAGTCTCTCTCTCTATCGGCCCTAATAAGCATCACACACACACACATACACACACACACACACACACACACACACACACACACACACACACACACACAAACACCTGCAGACTGCTACTCAGCATTACTGGTAACACTTTTTACTCTCCTTCAGCCCTAGGATGTACAGTATAGACCCAAATGGAACCCTATTCCCATATAGTACACTACTTTTTACCAGTGCCCGTATGGAGAGCTGTGGAGAGCCATGTCTCCTTTCCTCCCTCTAATTGTGTTTTGTGTAGATTGTATCTAATATGCAACCATGCGGAAAGACTTAATTTGTGTGCAGACTACTTGTTCATGTAAAAATGATGAAGAGGTGATCTTTGTGTTTAGTTAATCAGTGTATCCAGTGTTTCTCATGATTTTCCCTGGATAATGGTATGCATACACATGTACATACACACACACACACACACACACACACACACACACACACACATGCTAAGCAAATCTCTGACACAAGGAGTAGATTAATCAGATAGCGTGTTTCACAACATTCAGTGGACAGCGTTAAGATATCATGTCTATCCACTCTCAGAGGATGCAGTTCCCTCCTAAACAAATCCAAAGACTTCATTAAGAAATGCTGACTCACACATTCACACTCTGCAGCTGCCTTTATGTCTGTCTGCTCTTGGACTGAAACAACCATCCTCAGTGAGAAATGTAGGATAAAAAATTCAGAGAAAAACCAAAACGTTACGATCGTCTGGAGGGAGATAGTACAAATTAAATGAAAATGTATTACTCACATGTTTCATAAACAACAGGTGTAGACTAACAGTGAAATGCTTACTTACGGGCCCTTACCAACAATGCAGAGAGAAAGAAAAGGAAGAAATAATCAAAAGTAAAACACGTAATAAAATAAGTAATAATAGATACAATGAGTAACGATAACTTGGCAATATACACGGGGTACCAGTTGCCGAGTCAATGTGCAGGGGTACAAGGTAATTTAGTTAGGTACAGTGGGGAAAAAAAGTATTTAGTCAGCCACCAATTGTGCAAGTTCTCCCACTTAAAAAGATGAGAGAGGCCTGTAATTGTCATCATAGGTACACGTCAACTATGACAGACAAAATGAGAAAAAATGATCCAGAAAATCACATTGTAGGATTTTTAATGAATTTATTTGCAAATTATGGTGGAAAATAAGTATTTGGTCAATAACAAAAGTTTCTCAATACTTTGTTATATACCCTTTGTTGGCAATGACACAGGTCAAACGTTTTCTGTAAGTCTTCACAAGGTTTTCACACACTGTTGCTGGTATTTTGGCCCATTCCTCCATGCAGATCTCCTCTAGAGCAGTGATGTTTTGGGGCTGTCGCTGGGCAACACAGACTTTCAACTCCCTCCAAAGATTTTCTATGGGGTTGAGATCTGGAGACTGGCTAGGCCACTCCAGGACCTTGAAATGCTTCTTACGAAGCCACTCCTTCGTTGCCCGGGCGGTGTGTTTGGGATCATTGTCATGCTGAAAGACCCAGCCACGTTTCATCTTCAATGCCCTTGCTGATGGAAGGAGGTTTTCACTCAAAATCTCACGATACATGGCCCCATTCATTCTTTCCTTTACACGGATCAGTCGTCCTGGTCCCTTTGCAGAAAAACAGCCCCAAAGCATGATTTTTCCACCCCCATGCTTCACAGTAGGTATGGTGTTCTTTGGATGCAACTCAGCATTCTTTGTTCTCCAAACACGACAAGTTGAGTTTTTACCAAAAAGTTATATTTTGGTTTAATCTGACCATATGACATTCTCCCAATCCTCTTCTGGATCATCCAAATGCACTCTAGCAAACTTCAGACGGGCCAGGACATGTACTGGCTTAAGCAGGGGGACACGTCTGGCATTGCAGGATTTGAGTCCCTGGCGGCGTAGTGTGTTACTGATGGTAGGCTTTGTTACTTTGGTCCCAGCTCTCTGCAGGTCATTCACTAGGTCACCCCGTGTGGTTCTGGGATTTTTGCTCACCGTTCTTGTGATCATTTTGACCCCACAGGGTGAGATCTTGCGTGGAGCCCCAGATCGAGGGAGATTATCAGTGGTCTTGTATGTCTTCCATTTCCTAATAATTGCTCCCACAGTTGATTTCTTCAAACCAAGCTGCTTACCTATTGCATATTCAGTCTTCCCAGCCTGGTGCAGGTCTACCATTTTGTTTCTGGTGTCCTTTGACAGCTCTTTGGTCTTGGCCATAGTGGAGTTTGGAGTGTGACTGTTTGAGGTTGTGGACAGGTGTCTTTTATACTGATAACAAGTTCAAACAGGTGCCATTAATACAGGTAACGAGTGGAGGACAAAGGAGCCTCTTAAAGAATAAGTTACAGGTCTGTGAGAGCCAGAAATCTTGCTTGTTTGTAGGTGACCAAATACTTATTTTCCACCATAATTTGCAAATAAATTCATAAAAAATCCTACAATGTGATTTTCTGGATTTTTTTTCCTCAATTTGTCTGTCATAGTTGACGTGTACCTATGATGAAAATTACAGGCCTCTCTCATCTTTTTAAGTGGGAGAACTTGCACAATTGTTGGCTGACTAAATACATTTTTTCCCCACTGTACATATCACTAGGAATAAAGTGACAGATAGTAAACAGTAGCAGCAGTGTATGTGATGAGTCAAAAAAGTTAGTGCAAAAAGGGTCAATGCAGATAGTCCGGGTAGCTATTAGGTTAACAATTTAACTAACTATTTAGCAGTCTTATGGCTCGGGGGTACAAGCTGTTCAGGGTCCTGATGGTTCCGGAGTTGGTGCATCGGTACCGCTTGCCGTGCGGTAGCAGAGAGAACAGTCTATGATTTGGGTGGCTGGAGTCTTTGACAATTTTTAGGGCCTTCCTCTGACACTGCCTGGTATAGAGGTCTTTGATGGCAGGGAGCTCGGCCCCAGCGATGTACTGGGCCGTACGCACTACCCTCTGTAGCGCCTTGCGGTCGGATGCCAAGCAGTTGGCATATCAAGCGGTGATGCAGCCAGTCAAGATGCTCTCAGTTAACTTTTCAGCCTCCTGTGAGGGACAAGGCATTGGTGTGTGTGGACCATGATAGATCCTTATTAATGTGGACACCGAGGAACTTGAAGCTCTCGACCTGCACCACTACAACCCCGTCGATGTGAATTGGGATGTGCTCTGCCCTCCATTTCCTGTAGTCCACGATCAGCTATTGCTGTAGTTGAGGGAGAGTTTATTGTCCTGGTACCACACTGCCAGGTCTCCTCCTCCCTATAGGCTGTCTCATCGTTGTCAGTGATCAGGCCTACCACCGTCGTATCGTCGGCAAACTTAATCATGGTGTTGGAGTAGTGTGCGGCCACACAGTCGTGGGTGAACAGGGAGTACAGGAGGGGACAAAGCACGCACCACTGAGGGGCCCCCGTGTTGAGGGTCAGTGTGGCGGATGTGTTGTTGCCTACCCTCACCACCTGGGAGCATCCGGTCAGGATGTCCAGGATCCAGTTGCAGAGGGAGGTGTTCAGTCCCAGGGTCCTGAGCTTAGTGATGAGCTTGGAGGGCACTATGGTGTTGAATGCTGAGCTGTAGTCAATGAACAGCATTCTCACATAGGTATTCCTCTTGTCCAGGTGGGAAAGAGCAGTGTGGAGTGCAATAGAGATTGTGTCATTGTCTTTGGGTGGATGAGAGGATTGAGAGTGAAAACCAAGAACAAAGAAACCAAAATAATACACACACAATCCCTATTCTTTCTAGATTGTGTGTAGTCTTACAAAATGTGTGGAATTTTACATTCAAAGGCAACTTATTTCACATTTCAGTGCGTCTATCCTCCCTTATTCAGCTTGTTCACTGTGTGTTTTGAGTGTCATGGAGGTTTGTTGTTGTGGTGATGGTGATGTGATGTGCGTTCCTTGCGGGGGTAGATCATCACCAAGGCTAACAACAGAGTGCCACGCTGTCACAAACCATCACTGTCAAACACAACACAAGACATCCAGACGCAGCTTGCATGACACTCACACTATGAGCACCGTGACTTCTGAAAGTCACCAAGCAGGCCATGTACAGTGAGGGAAAATTTGATCCCCTGCTGATTTTTTTACATTTGCCCACTGACAAAGAAATGATCAGTCTATAATTTTAATGGTAGGTTTATTTGAACAGTGAGAGACAGAATAACAACAAAAAAATCCAGAGAAACGCATGTCAAAAATGTTATAAATTGATTTGCATTTTAAATCAGCAGGGGATCAAATACTTTTTTCCCTCACTGTATACTGTACTGTATAGACGCTATGTACTTGTTTTATACTTGTCTGATACTGCTACTTAGTATCAAATTAGTTATACTCACTGATAGTGTATACTACTCTGTCATGTACAGTAAGACTCCAATCAACATTATTTATGTATGATACGGTCTTGATCAACTTGAAATAGAGTCGAATCCCAGATGACAATCAAATGCATGTTAGCAGATCTATCCTAGAAATGACTCAAACTTTGACTGGAAGAGGAACACCACAGTGTTACTCCACACAATAACTTCAGACTTTAACAGTACCCTTACAAAAAAAACACGTCAAATTTGCAGTTTCACATGCTTAAATTTCACGTGAAAACATATTTTACCAAATTTAGAATTCACATGATAACACCACCTTTTCACATATGAGAATAAAAAGGTTTTTTCAGTTTCACATGGTAAAAACTTTCAGGTGAAAATCAGATATGCAGTTTCACATGTAAGAAAACTGCACACGTGAAAATCTAACTTTCAGATGTGGAATTGCATTTTCACATGTGGTGTTGAAATAGTGTTATTCTCCTCACATGTGAAAAGGTGGTGTTAACATGTTGCAGTAGCAATTTTCCACATATGGAATTCCAAATTCTGTAATGTCATTCTGTAAAAAGGTAACTTAGCCTACCTGAGTATAAAAAAAATATTTATTTCTTATGTCTGAGCCATCCATTCGTAGTGTTACTGCTGCAGGCACATGCCTCTCTTCTTCATATGTTAGTCCGTGATCATTGGAAGAAGCCCAGTGAAAATAACAAAGAAGATAGCGCTCTGTGTCTCTTTATTTATCATGTTTAACATATTTTAACACCTGTCAAGAGTTAATCAGTTAACTCAAGTTAACTTTTTTAAATGTTAGTGCCCAATTTCTTTTATTTTCGCATTGTCTGAAAACATTCAGAATACGCAGAAAAAATATCCAAAATACATCCTCTATACAGCTATAAACACTAATGCGATGTCAAAACAAGTTGACTTTGAGGTTAAAGAAAGTGTGTTAATCGATTTACCAGATTTTGCGTTCCGTTACTTTGGACAACATCAAAACTGCAATATTATTGTAATGCTTTTTGTATTAAAATAATCTTAAATTACAGCTCAATTTTAGCAAATTATGAATTTGGGATGACTCGTGATTAATCACAGCAAATCCGGCGCTAAACTGTATTTATTTATGGAATTTTGGAATAATTTGACAGCCCTAGTTGACATTAAAATGTGAAAATGCACATGTGAAAGTGTAGCGGACATGATTCGGTCATGGTCGCTCATGGTCACGTGATGAGGTAGCCCGCCTGTGACTTGAAAGTTAGTGTTGGCCCTCTTGGTCCAATGGTCAAGATGTTGGCTTTTCCCGTGGGAGACCGGTTTCTAATCCCGGCAGTTATAGAAAAGCACACATGAAATGTATAATATCACATTTGAAATGTTGGGAAACCGCATGTGTCTGAGTCATGTGAAACGTCACATTTGTCCGAAAACCATGTGTTCTTTTCACATGATATTTTGTTTTGTTTTGTAAGGGTAGTGTTCCCCTTTGAGTGTTTTTTTAAACTAAACACAATTTTCTGATATCACCTGAGAATTCCCTAACAAAAAAATAAAAGCACAAAGAAAAACAGTTTCTGGCAAACCATGATGCTGCTGTGAAGCTGAGAGAAAACACACGCTCACATACATAGACACTTCCTCACCTATATGACTTCCTTTAAAGATGAAACACCATCCTCATATTGTTAAAGAGATAAAGGAAGTATTGAAGTATAGAAGAACCACACATCAAGCTGTAGGTTAGATGAATGGAATGCAGCCAGCTCAGGGTGTTTGAAGTGTCACCTTCCCCCATTTGACGACGCTAGGAAGGAGTGGAGGGAGTGGAGGGAGGGAGGGAGTGAAGGGGTGGGAGTTGAGGGGTGAGAGCAGACACCTCAATGCACCCCACCTGGGAGCAATGCACTGTGGGAATGGGAATGCCATGTGATGTCATCGTCCAGCACAAGGACCCCCTTGTCCCCCCAACCCCCAATCCCCAGTGGGAGTGGGACTGTAACAACTCAAAGTACAACATTTCCAAGTGAGCTAAACTATCTGATCATACGCACAACTCTTATGAGACATACAGTACCAGTCAAAAGTTTGAGCACACCTACTCATTCAAGGGTTTTTCTTTATGTTTTACTATTTTCTACATTGTAGAATAATAGTGAAGACATCAAAACTATAAAATAACACATATGGAATCATGTAGTAACCATTTTGTTTTTACACAAATCAAAATATATTTTATATTTGATATTCTTCAAAGTAGCCACCCTTTGCCTTGATGACAGCTTTGCACACTCTTGGCATTCTCTCAACCAGCTTCATGAGGTAGTCACCTGGAATGCTTTTCCAACAGTCTTGAAGGAGTTCCCACATATGCTGAGCACTTGTTGTCTGTTTTTCCCTCACTCTGCGGTCCAACTCATCCCAGATTTGTTTAACATTTCTTTGGTTACTACATGTTTCCACATGTGTTACAGTGGCTTGCGAAAGTATACACCCCCATTGGCATTTTTCCTATTTTGTTGCCTTACAACCTGGAATTAAAATTGATTTTGGGGGGGGGTTGTATCATTTGATTTACACAACATGCCTACCACATTGAGGATGCAAAATATTTTTTCTTGTGAAACAAACAAGAAATAAGACAAAATAATTGAGCGTGCATAACTATTCACCCCCCAAAGTCAATACTTTGTAGAGCTACCTTTTGCAGCAATTACAGCTGCAAGTCTCTTGGGGTATGTCTCTATAAGCTTGGCACATCTAGCCACTGGGATTTCTGCCCATTCTTCAAGGCAAAACTGCTCCAGCTCCTTCAAGTTGGATGGGTTCCGCTGGTGTACAGCAATCTTTAAGTCATACCACAGATTCTCAATTGGATTGAGGTCTGGGCTTTGACTAGGCCATTCCAAGACATTTAAATGTTTCCCCTTAAACCACTTGTGTGTTGCTTTAGCAGTATGATTATGTCCTGTTGGAAGCTGAAACTCCGTCCCAGTCTCAAATCTCTGGAAGACTGAAACAGGTTTCCCTCAAGAATTTCCCTGTATTTAGCGCCATCCATCATTCATTCAATTCTGACCAGTTTCCCAGTCCCTGCCGATGAAAAACATCCCCACAGCATGTTGCTGCCACCTCCATGCTTCACTGTGGGGATGGTGTTCTCGGGGGGATGAGAGGTGTTGGGTTTGCGCCAGACATAGCGTTTTCCTTGATGGCCAAAAAGCTCAATTTTAGTCTCATCTGACCAGAGTACCTTCTTCCATATGTTTGGGGAGTCTCCCACATGCCTTTTGGTGAACACCAAGTGTGTTTGCTTATTTTTTTTCTTTAAGCAATGGCTTTTTTCTGGCCACTCTTCCGTAAAGCCCAGCTCTGTGGAGTGTATGGCTTAAAGTGGTCCTATGGACAGACACGCCAATCTCCGCTGTGGAGCTTTGCAGCTCCTTCAGGGTTATCTTTGGTATCTTTGTTGCCTCTCTGATTAATGAACCTCCTTGCCTGGTCCCTGAGATTTGGTGGGCAGCCCCCTCTTGGCAGGTTTGTTGTGGTGCCATATTATTTCAATTTTTTTATAATGGATTTAATGGTGCTCCGTGGGATGTTTAAAGTTTCGGATATTGTTTTACAACCCAACCCTGATCTGTACTTCTCCACAACTTTGTCCCTGACCGGTTTGGAGAGCTCCTTGGTCTTCATGGTGCTGCTTGCTTGGTGGTGCCACTTGCTTAGGGGTGTTGCAGATTGGCACTTTTCAGAACAGGTGTATACAGTGGGGGAAAAAAGTATTTAGTCAGCCACCAATTGTGCAAGTTCTCCCACTTAAAAAGATGAGAGAGGCCTGTAATTTTCATCATAGGTACACGTCAACTATGACAGACAAAATGAGAAAAAAAAATCCAGAAAATCACATTGTAGGATTTTTTATGAATTTATTTGCAAATTATGGTGGAAAATAAGTATTTGGTCAATAACAAAAGTTTCTCAATACTTTGTTATATACCCTTTGTTGGCAATGACACAGGTCAAACGTTTTCTGTAAGTCTTCACAAGGTTTTCACACACTGTTGCTGGTATTTTGGCCCATTCCTCCATGCAGATCTCCTCTAGAGCAGTGATGTTTTGGAGCTGTCGCTGGGCAACACGGACTTTCAACTCCCTCCAAAGATTTTCTATGGGGTTGAGGTCTGGAGACTGGCTAGGCCAATCCAGGACCTTGAAATGCTTCTTACGAAGCCACTCCTTCGTTGCCCGGGCGGTGTGTTTGGGATCACTGTCATGCTGAAAGACCCAACCACGTTTCATCTTCAATGCCCTTGCTGATGAAAGGAGGTTTTCACTCAAAATCTCAAGATACATGGCCCCATTCATTCTTTCCTTTACACGGATCAGTTGTCCTGGTCCCTTTGCAGAAAAACAGCCCCAAAGCATGATGTTTCCACCCCCATGCTTCACAGTAGGTATGGTGTTCTTTGGATGCAACTCAGCATTCTTTGTCCTCCAAACACGACAAGTTGAGTTTTTACCAAAAAGTTATATTTTGGTTTCATCTGACCATATGACATTCTCCCAATCCTCTTCTGGATCATCCAAATGCACTCTAGCAAACTTCAGACAGGCCTGGACATGTACTGGCTTAAGCAGGGGGACACGTCTTGCACTGCAGGATTTGAGTCCCTGGCGGCGTAGTGTGTTACTGATGGTAGGCTTTGTTACTTTGGTCCCAGCTCTCTGCAGGTCATTCACTAGGTCCCCCCATGTGGTTCTGGGATTTTTGCTCACCGTTCTTGTGATCATTTTGACCCCACGGGGTGAGGTCTTGCGTGGAGCCCCAGATCGAGGGAGATTATCAGTGGTCTTATATGTCTTCCATTTCCTAATAATTGCTCCCACAGTTGATTTCTTCAAACCAAGCTGCTTACCTATTGCAGATTCAGTCTTCCCAGCCTGGTGCAGGTCTACAATTTTGTTTCTGGTGTCCTTTGACAGCTCTTTGGTCTTGGCCATAGTGGAGTTTGGAGTGTGACTGTTTGAGGTTGTGGACAGGTGTCTTTTATACTGATAACAAGTTCAAACAGGTGCCATTAATACAGGTAACGAGTGGAGGACAGAGGAGCCTCTTAAAGAAGAAGTTACAGGTCTGTGAGAGACAGAAATCTTGCTTGTTTGTAGGTGACCAAATACTTATTTTCCACCATAATTTGCAAATAAATTCATTAAAAATCCTACAATGTGATTTTCTGGATTTTTTTTCCTCAATTTGTCTGTCATAGTTCACGTGTACCTATGATGAAAATTACAGGCCTCTCTCATCTTTTTAAGTGGGAGAACTTGCACAATTGGTGGCTGACTAAATACTTTTTTCCCCCACTGTATATACTGAGATCATGTGACAGATCATGTGACACTTAGATTGCACACAACTGGACTTTATTTAACTAATTATGTGACTTCTGAAGGTAATTGTTTGCACCAGATCTTATTTAGGGGCTTCATAGCAAAGGGCGTGAATACATATGCACGCACCACTTTTCCGTTATGTATTTTTTAGAATTTTTTTTAACAAGTTATTTTTTTCATTTCACTTCACCAATTTGGACTATTTTGTGTATGTCCATTACATGAAATCCAAATAAAAATCTATTTAAATTACAGGTTGTAATGCAACAAAATAGGAAAAACACCAATGGGGATGAATACTTTTGAAATGGACTGTATTTCATAGTTTTGATGTCTTCACTATTAATCTACAATGTAGAAAATAGTAAAAAAATAAGGAAAAACACTGGAATGAGTTTGTGTGTCCAAACTTTTGACTGGTACTGTATATGACATGCACAAAGTTACTGTATGTGACGCAAGGTGAAATTAGTATATGTGGGATAACAGTGAGTTAGTGAGGTAACCCCTGGATCTCTTTACTCTTTTAGAAGGGTGTGTTTTATGGTAGGGTCAGCAAACACCCCCACACTATCAACCACAAAGAAATAGATCTCTATACAGGATCTCACCAGAGACCATATCCCCATGGTCACCCCACTGTAGAGTCATGGAACATCATTATACAGAGCTGTAATCCATACTGATCATTTTCTTTACATTGATCAAAGACAAACACATTCAGATTAAGGACAGGCATCTCTTGTCAAAATGTTTAAACTATTTTACAGATACCATATTTATGGGGTGATATGCATGAACAAAGTTGTACTTTGGTTAATATCTGATAGGATTTTGAGTCACTTTGCATGTTTATATTGTATTCATAAGCTTTCCATCTGGTTGTCATACTCGTATAGGAGTGGAGAGGTAGTGGAGCTAGTGAGAAGAGAAGAGAAGGGAAGAGATATGTTAATGTGGGGATAAGGGCTTACTGATGCAAGGCCCCTAAGCCCCAGTGAGCTCCACTGTCTTTGTCTCCACCAGCACTTCAGCGCACACACACACGCACGCATTCACACGCAGACAAATGCAGACACACACACACACACGCAACCAGCTCAATATTTATGGAGATGTGGGGATATCATGCTAACGTGTGTTCAGTCTACCCAACATGCTTATGGTGTCATTACACTCTTACCTGCTTACCTCTCTCTCTCGCTCTCTGTTTCTCTCTTTCTCGCGCTCTCTCTTTGTCTCTCTAACTGTCTCTTTCTCTCTCTGTTTCTCTCTCTATTGTGTTCTTTCTCTCTCTCGCTATCTCTTTCTCTCTGAGCTGGCACAGGTGTAGTTTTAATTATACATAAAAATATACACACTGTAAAAAATGATTGAGGGGCTTAGTAAATGGGCAATTCCATGGCAACGGAATTACACTGAGACTCAGATTTGTAACTTTAAAATTCATGCCAAACAAAAAACATTGACTTCTAAGTTTAACAAACCATACAACTCGATGCACAACGACTACTTTGAACCAGGGGTTGGAACCAAAATTATTTTCCAATCGCTTCGTTCTCAACAGAACCATTATTTTTGGGGGTTCTGTTCCACTGTTCGGACCAGCAAAATAAAGTTCTAAATCGTTTCGAACCCCCAAAAAGTACAGGTTTATATAGTTTCTTTCTGTTCCTTTTTAAACCTCTGAAATCATTTTTCTTTTGACATTTAGCTAGACATTAAATGACTTCACCAATCAGTGCGGATAGAGCAGCTGGCTATGGAGCGGGCATTGGACAGACAAGTGTAGGTCACGAGATGCGACTGAAATTTTGTGGGTGGTTATAGAGCGAGAGAGGGTGGAGGAGGAGGCTTGGCTTGAAGCGCTTGGCATCTTGTTGTTATGACATGCTTTATCTGAGTTAGGCCCACAGCATCATACCTACGGAGAAGCGGCTTCTATGAAGGAACTTTGAATGTCTTTGAACTTCAGAGAGTTGGCTTAACGTTGGACTAACAAGCTTATGTGTGCAGAGACGCACCAGAATTAAAATAAAAAATCTTCTTACCTTTTTGTAGTTAATAAATCCAATGTGAAACGTGATAACTATGGTATCCTTAACTAGCATTGAAAAAGTTCATCCATTCTTCTATAATTAAAAATCTCTCTCCCTAATTTCTGAATCACATTTGTAACGTCAGTAACCTACAGTAGACTATGCTTCAGAGGGGGAGGGGGAGGGGCAGGTAGCCTGCACGCGCACACACACTGGAAAAGTTTCTTAGTGACAGAGTGAGGGCTTTGCATAGATGCTTTGTTGCATTTTATATGACTGGAAAACAATTTCTGGAACGTAAAATAATGTTATTAACCGGTTCCCATGCTTTTAAAATAACAGTTCTGTTACGGAACAGTATAGATCACTTTCATTCCCGGTTCTGATTCTGCTCCTTGAAAAATTTAATTTTCTGGTTTTCGGTTCTGTTCCCTGAACTGGTTTCAACCCCTGCTTTGAACAATTTACACAGTAAAAAAAAAAAAAAAAACTTTGGTAGCAGAATTACGGTAAAATCTCACTCAGTTTTATTCTGTTACCAAATTTTGTATCTGCACAGTTCTTCCTGTAAATGTGTTTTTGTCAAACGTTCAAGGGAAATTGTTAAAAGTAATCATTGTGTATTAGAGTTCTGTGGTTTGTTAAACCAATGAAATCATTGGTTTTTGTTTGGTGTACATTTGAAAGTGAAAAATCTGTCTAAGCATAATTCAGTTACCATTGAATTGCCCAAATATTACGCCAAATAATCTATGATTTTCTGATTTTAGTCAAATATTTGAATACCTTACTTCATTTTTATGTGTTCAAAAAGCATGACATTTCGAAAATTTAAATTCAATTTAATATACTGCTAAATCTGAATGATTATTTGCGTGTAAAAACAACTACAAGGGAAATTGTGTTTAATTTACTACATATTCGTATTATTTTCAAAAAAAAAAGGGTGTTTTTTTGAGGATTGTTGTAAAAAAATTGAGGGACTTTATGATACTTTAACGCAATGTTATATGCATGTTTGAAGAAATACAAATATATTTTATATTAGTATTAAACAGTTTGTTGTGCTATGAGGTGTAATGGATCATGATGAACAGATATCAAGACCGTCAGACAAATTGACATTCAAAGATGAGAGCACCCATTCCCACCATCAATTATATAACCCTTAATGTCAGTGGCAAATGCAGCATCCTACAACGCTTGCAGTTCTACCTCCACTTACTGCTAGTGTAATGAACACTGTCTTCAACAATGCCTGCTAAAGTGGGTTAAAATGGCTAATATTCAAAAACATAAAACAATGTTAAACAATAAGATACAATCACTGTAAGTAACTCATCAAAAATATCTAACAAATAATAACAGTTTTGGAATTGATCAAATTAAGTTGGATACAAGCATTAAAAAAAAGAAAAACCTGAACTTAATATATTAGTGTTTGTGAAAAACCCAAAGTTAAGTATATTATACTTAAGAATACTAAAAAAGCTGAAGCAATTGTTGCCTCAATTTTCTAATCAGAACTAGCACAATATTTTGAACAGTGCATGGACCCTCTCTGATCCACTTGACTGCTCTCCTCCTCCTGCCACGGCTGCTCTCCCTCTCTCTCCTCGTTCCCCCTCCTCACTTCTCACTCCCTCTCTCTATCGCTGTCTCTCTCTATTTCTCCTCTCTCTTTCCTCATTCCCCTCTCCCTCTCTCTCTCTCTCCCTCCCTCTCTCTCTCTCTCTCTCTCTCTCTCTCTCCCTCCCTCTCTCTCTCTCTCTCTCTCTCTCTCTCTTTCTTTCTCACTTCCTCCATTGCTCTCTCTCTCTCTCCTTGTCCCCCTCCCTCTCTCTCCCCCCACCCTCCCTTTTGTCTCTATATAACCCCTCCCCCCTCCTTTAGAAGTTGAGGATTGAAGGACTCCATTTCAAAGCCGGGCACGTCTCGTAGACTGAAGTGATGGTTTTGTTCCACTGCCCGGCACACTTCCGCTCTCAAACGCCTGAGTGAGCGTTGGGAGGGAGGGTAGAGGAGGGAAGAAGAAATCCCACTTAATCTACTGAATCTGCCCTGTTCTGTTCTCTTCTGTTCTCTCTTCCAGGACTGTGACGTAGCTAGTAGTCCATGGATATTCAGGATATTCAGCTGTTCCTATCTAATCATCTCAGCCTCCTTTATCAGCATGATGTATGTGCTCTCTTTCTCCCTGTCCCTGTCCCTCTCCCTCTCCATCTCCATCTTCATCTCCCTCTCCTTCTCGCCTTCTCTTTCTCAGTCTCGGACTCTATCTCCCTCTCTCTCTCTCATTCTCTCTCTCTGTACATACTGTGTACCTTTGTTAGTATGCCGGACCGTCCTATAACACTGATAAACAAACTTACTCTTTGGCCTGGAGTGGGTGATGTTCTGTTTCCTCTCCTCTCCTCTCCTCTCCTCTCCTCTCCTCTCCTCTCCTCTCCTCTCCTCTCCTCTCCTCTCCTCTCCTCTCCTCTCCTCTCCTCTCCTCTCCTCTCCTCTCCTCTCCTCTCCTCTCCTCTCCTCCCCTCTTCCTCTCCATGTGTGATGGTCTACTGCACTACCTGTTGGTTTCGAAGCATTAGCATTATAGCACCCTCAGGCTCTCTTCACTTCCCGTAGAGATGAATCTGCATTACAATACAATGTGTTCATATCATTACAATGCCAGGCACATCACTTAATGTAGTATCAATCCACAGTTATAGTCCGGCACAGCCCACAGGTAGGTGGCCAGGTGCTCCAAGATATGACAAATAGGACCCAGTATGTGATTCTATTACAACATATTAGCTGACTTCATCATAGCTAGTGTTTCACAAATGCAAGTGTATGTGTCTTTGTATGCATGTGTGTGGCATACAGTTCCTGAAAGTCAAGTCTTCATACACCTCTAACCTCTCCATCTGAGGAGATGGAGATGGAGAGCCCCCATGGTATTTTAGCTGTAAAAGCAATCCAGGTCATGCTTTATATTTAACAGGTAATTTACCTTCCTAATTACAGGGCAGCTAAATAGAGAAATACATGAAGTTGACCTTTGACAATATGAAATACATTACTATGTCCCTACCTGCCTTTCCACTCTCACAGAGAGTCCATAGACAAAGCAATCCCCTTTGCATAGTATTGTTGTGGTCTTGCTGTAGTATTTATGTAGCATTGTTGTAGTATTTCTGTATTATTGTTGTAGTATTGTGGGTGTTTTCTCTTCACCAGCCGGTAATGAAACTAACCACATAGTGATGCTATGTCATTGGCTCTCCCTCCAGCCCTTCATCACTACAAGTGGTTTGTTTTTATTTATGCACTCTATTGAGTAAACGATCTGAAGATATAAGAACTGTGTGTGTACCTGCCATCTCTCCCGCTCTCTCTGTCTCCCTTTGCGCCAGCCTGCACTGTGGGAAGTATCGATTTGGTGGCTGGAAAATAACAAATTAGCGAGGGAGAGAGGGAGTTAAACAGTCTTTTAAAGTGAACAAAGGCACAGAAAGGAGCCCTGAAAACAAATATCAACATGGCAAGGTTTAATCCTTTAATTAAATTAGGCAAAGTACAATGTGTGCCTAGGTGCCGTTGTTTTCCCTATCTATTTATGTATTTATTTTTCTCAATGACTTTCTATCCTGGTAGCAGGTTTGGGAGGTTGCTAGGTAACTGGTACAGAAAGTACTATTTGTTCCTGGATGGTGTGTTGTCTGGCAGTGAGTACGGACTGTGAGGACACGCACACACAGATAGACACACGCACATAGGCATACACACACACACATTGACAGGCAGGGGGGGGGGGGGGGGGGGTTGGTGAGTCTGAGGGAGCCACTGTGCCCATAGCAGGGTCACCGTTCTCAGACCCTTGCTGGTCCCCAAACAGTCTCAGCTGGAGCCCCAGGGTCATTAGAAGATGAAGAGGGTGACCTCCAAGACCCCAGCGTGGTACAATATGTGTGTGTGTGTGTGTGTGTGTGTGTGTGTGTGTGTGTGTGTGTGTGTGTGTGTGTCTGTGTCTGTGTCTCTCTGTCTGTCAGTCTGTCTGTACATGAGAGAGTCAGCCCCAGCCCTCTGTCCTTGGACTCTCAGACTCCTGTCTGATTGGTTGCTCACAGGGTCCAGGCTTAGGGAGTTGTGTTTGTCAACAACCATGTGGAGAGAGGGAGAGAGAGGGAGATAGATAAGATGGAGAGAAAAGGATGAATGGAGCCAGTATCCGCTGGGACCTCCTCCCTCATTCCAGCTTCCAGTGTAGTCTCTCTCTCTATTGGCCCTAATAAGCATCACACACACACATACACACACACACAGACACACACAAAACCTGTTGACCTCTGCAGTCCTTAGGCACTCTCTGCTCCTGCAGCTCTCTACCTGGAATATAATGAATATGGTGTCCCAAATGGCACCCTATTCCCTTTATAATATAATGAATATGGTGTCCCAAATGGCACCCTATTCCCTTTATAGTGCCCTATGGCATCCTGGTCAAAAGTAGTGAACTAAGTAGGGAAAAGGGTGCCATAGGGAAAAGGGTGCCATGGGGATGCAACCTAAGACCTGGTGTTCCTACCTAGATGGAGTTTGTTAACTACTAAATGTATGACTAACAAGGAATCTGATTGCATCCCAAATGACATCATATCCCCTATATAGTGCGCTACTTTTGATCAGGGCCCATAGAGAATAAGGTGCCATTTAGGACACAGATGATGTGACTCTCTGAGCACCGCATGAAAAATACTCAAATAAGTGTCATTCATGTCCATTAATTCAGGGTTTTCCAAACTCGGTCCTGGATTTTAGGTTTTTGGTTTTTGCCCTAGCACCACACAACTGATTCAAATAATCAAAGCTTGATGATGAGTTGGTTATTTGAATCAGCTCTCTAGTGCTAGGGCAAAAACCAAAACATGCCTCCGGGGGGGGGGGGCAGGACTAAGTTTGGGAAACCCTTCATTAAGTAACTGTAGTCGATCATGACAGCACCATGACTGCTTCTGCCACTTCTGTGCCAGGGCTGGCGACAGCTGTCAGTGACGGGGGTCTGAGCCTGAGCAGTGGTGGCAGCAGCAGCAGCAGTGTAGGTGACAGACTCCTTAGGACTCAGTTTAGTGTGTGTGGGAGGTGGGCGGGGGTTGTTAGGTGTGTGTATGTGTAAGTGTGTGTGGGGTTGGATGGGTTAGGTGTGTGTATGTGTAAGTGTGTGTGGGGTTGGATGGGTTAGGTGTGTGTGTGTGTAAGTGTGTGTGGGGTTGGATGGGTTAGGTGTGTGTGTGTGTAAGTGTGTGTGGGGTTGGATGGGTTAGGTATGTGCATGTGTAAGTGTGTGTGGGGTTGGATGGGTTAGGTGTGTGTATGTGTAAGTGTGTGTGGGGTTGGATGGGTTAGGTGTGTGTATGTGTAAGTGTGTGTGGGGTTAGATGGGTTAGGTGTGTGTATGTGTAAGTGTGTGTGGGGTTGGATGGGTTAGGTGTGTGTGTGTGTAAGTGTGTGTGGGGTTGGATGGGTTAGGTGTGTGTATGTGTAAGTGTGTGTGGGGTTGGATGGGTTAGGTGTGTGTGTGTGTAAGTGTGTGTGGGGTTGGATAGGTTAGGTGTGTGTATGTGTAAGTGTGTGTGGGGTTGGATGGGTTAGGTGTGTGTGTGTGTGCGTAACATAGTGTGCAGCGGAGGCCTGTTGATGTCATTATTGTCACTGTTGGCATTAGAGTTGTGACAGGCCTCGCTCAGCATCCCAAATGGCTCCCTATACCCTATGTAGTTTACTGCCTCTGGTCAAAAGTAGTGCACTATATAGGCAAAAGGGTGCCATTTTCGGAGGCAGCCCCTTTCTGTCCGTGACCTCTTAAGGACAGCCACCATGACAGGGTTGGGGGGATGAGGGGAGGACGGTCATGTCACTTTGATTCATAATAGCTCTGGCTGGGTGGGTTTGCAAAGTCTCCGCGGTCATTATCCTTTCTAAATGTCATTTAAGTGTGAAGCAATGGTGATGGTGGTGCTGATGGTGATGGCTGTCCTTCTGCTTCACCCCAGTACTGAGTGGAGCAGACACAAACTTGGAGCAGAAAGTTTTAGCAAAGTCTTCCTTGACCAATATGGATATCTTACTCACACGGGTGCATTGTGACTAATTGGATAGGTGGAAATTACCTTCTGATGAATCCGTTTTCAAAGCTGCTCTGTGTCTGTTTTAGCCTGATCCCAGATCTGGTTGTTTTGTCTTGCCAGCTCCTGTGGTTGTTGTCATTGATGCAAACCGTAGGAGTTGGGAAGACAGCATAATCAGATCAGGACAAAACAGATCTGGGACCAAGCTACACACATGGCCAAAAGTATATGGACACCTGCTCGTCAATCTCATTCCAAAGTCATGGGCATTAATATGGAGTTGGATCCCTTTTGTTGCTATAACAGCCTACACTCTTCTGGGAAGGCTTTTCACTAGATGTTGGAACATTTCTGTGGGGACTTGCTTCCATTCAGCCACAAGAGCATTAGTGAGGTCGGGCACTAATGTTGGGCGGTTAGGCCTGGCTCGCAGTCGGCGTTCCAATTCATCCCAAAGGTGTTAAATGCGGTTGAGATCATGGCTCTGTGCAGGCCAGTCAAGTTCTTCCACACCGATCTCGACAAACCATTTCTGTATGGACCTCGCTTCGTGCACGGGGGCATTGTCATGCTGAAACAGGAAAAGGCCTTCCATAAACTGTTGCCACAAAGTTGGAAGCACAGAATCGTCTAGAATGTCATTCTATGCTGTAGCGTTAAGATATCCCTTCACTGGAACTAAGGTGCCTTGTCCAAACCATGAAAAACAGCCCCAGACCATGATTCCTCCTCCGCCAAACTTTACAGTTGGCACTATGCTCTCTGGCAGGTAGCGTTCTCCTGGCATCCGCCAAACCCAGATTTGTCCGTCAGACTGCCAGATGGTGAAGCGTGATTCATCACTCCAGAAAACACGTTTTCACTGCTCCAGAGTCCAATGGCGGTGAGCTTTACACCACTCCAGCCGACGCTTGGCATTGTGCATAGTGATCTTAGGCTTGTGTGCGGCTGCTCGGCTATGGAAACCCATTTCATGAAACTCCCGACGAACAGTTATTGTGCTGACGTTGTTTCCAGAGGCAGTTTGGAACTCAGTAGTGAGTGTTGCAACAGAGGACAGGCAATTTTTCAGCACTCGGCGGTCCCGTTCTGTGAGCTTGTGTGGCCTACCACTTCGCGGCTGAGTCGTTGTTGCTCCTAGACATTTCCACTTCACAATAACAGCACTTACAGTTGACCGGGGCAGCTCTAGCAGGGCAGAAATTTGACGAACTGACTTGTTGGAAAGGTGGCATCCTATGACGGTGCCACGTTGAATGTCACTGGGCTCTTCAGTAAGGCCATTCTACTGCCAATGTTTGTCTATGGAGATTGCATGGATGTGTGCTCGATTTTATACACCTGTCAGCAACGGGTGTGGCTTAAATAGCCGAATCCACTAATTTGAAGGGGTGTCCACATACTTTTGTGTATGTCTGATTGTCTCTCTACAGCATCTCCTGTTTCGTGCTATGTGTCTGATGTTCTCTTTGTCACCTCTCTTCTCTTGCAGTCTATCCGTGAGGTGACAGGCTATGTGCTGGTGGCTCTGAACCAGTTTGACTACCTGCCACTGGAGAACCTGAGGATCATCAGAGGAACTAAGATGTATGAAGATCGCTACGCTCTGGCGATCTTCCTCAACTACCGCAGAGATGGGAACTTTGGCCTGCGCCAGCTGGGACTGAAGAACCTCACAGGTATGTGTGCATGGTCTGAGATGGGTATCCTGTAGGCTATATGTCTCTATGTGTCTCCTCTGTCTGAAGCTCTGAGATCTCTCTCTCCCTCCCCTCCTTTTATGTGTTCTCTCCATCAATTGCCGACCAATTGAACATTGCTTATAGTAGAATTTTGTCTATGCTTAGAGAATAAAATAAATCACCAGCGTTCCAGGCCTGCTGCACATATACTATATTTCCAACTTTCTCATAACCACTGATTCAAACTGTCAGACGCTCTCCTTTGTTCTAGACAGAGTTTATTGTGGTTGATTGCAAATGTTTGTGTTGTCTCTGGATGTGTGGAGCCATACAAGGACAGAGTTTACAGTACGCATAACCATAGGTCGAATGAATTTGATTCATTTTTACTCAATTTCCTATTTTACTGTACAGACATACTGTACTGCTACTCAGCCTAACTTCAGTGACCGTGTGTAAAGTCAGAAGCTCTGCTAGAAAATGACTGCAATGAAAGAAGCACTAAACGAATGTCTGTAAAGTGTGAACCAAATGTTAGTGTCAGTTTAACGAGAATAAAACCGAAGCGTTCTGATCTTTTAAAATCGTTTGTGTCTGTCTAGATGTAAGGCTAATGGGGTTTTACTGTGCTGCTGTACTGACAGATTTTAATTAAAATCTCTTCACATTTAAGACATGGTTGACCTAACTCATAGCTATAGCTCTGTGCTTTCTGCTACTCTTCGTCAGTATATTTCTCCAAACTATTTTCATTTGGCTGAAATGTAATAACATCTTAACCCCTTACACTCGTGGGATTTGGCCTATATGGATCAGGCTAAATTTAAATGTTTCTTACAGAAGAAATATGGAAAACATATGCATAACCATCGTAGCAATTAAAAGGGAACAGTTTGGAGATTATGGGAAAATGATTAGACTAAAGGTGAGGACACAACAGTTCACCTGACACAAGACTGAATCCAAACATTACACTGTTGATTTTATGTGCATTTTACATTTACTGTACTTTTCGCCGTATTTGTTAATAACGAAATCTGAAAATACTCTGGATACATTCAGTAACATGATAAGAATATTATTGGAAAATTTGGGGTAGGTGCAACATAAGACAAAAAATGACAAGTGTTTGAGTGAGAGGTCTAACTGGTGTTTCCACGTGGCCACACACCTCTCCAATGTGTGCACAGTTCCTAATTTCAATGCACTTTTATGACTCAAAGAAGTCTTCAACTATAACATACTTTTTTGAGCTCTCCTAGCTGTACCGTTGAGGAACAAGTTGTTTTGTGTGCAACACAGCCCCTGCCTTTACACAATTACTGTTGTTGATTACGCAATCCAAAAACGATCCATTATAAATCACAATCTGGGTCAGGTGGGCATAATTTGAAAGCTTGTTCTATTGTCAACATGACCAGCTAAATGATCAAATACAATCTTACAGTGTTAGGCTTTCACAAGGCAATTCAGAGAAGCAGATTTTAATTTTGGTGCACATAGAATGGAGTTATGAGTAGGGCTGTGGCGGTCATGACATTTTGTCAGCCGGTTATTGTCATGCAAAAGACTGCTGGTCTCACGGTAAATGACCGTTAATTAACATAAACACATTTAGCATCTCCAGGCCTCCACACATACAAGCACATACAAGCCGCTGATGCGTGCCTTTGGAACATCTACATTTTAAAATGTCTAAGAAATCATTTTAATATAAACCATTATAATAAATCCATGATTTATTTCAGGCAGGTCTAAAGAAACATTGTGATATGAAGAAAATGTATTTCATAAGAACAGAATATGAGTTGGCCTACTGTTTGTGCCATGCCATAGGCTGTAGGCTTGTTCATTTAGCAGACAAGATATGTCTACAGTGCATTCGGAAAGTATTAAGACCCCTTGACTTTTTTCAAATTTTGTTAAGTTACAGCCTTATTCTAAAATGGATTAAATGAATGTTTTTCCTCATTAATCTACACATAATAACCCATAATGACAAAGCGATAACAGGTTCTTAATTAAAAACAGAATTACCTTATTTACGTAAGTATTCAGACCCTTTGCTATGAGACTCGAAATTGAGCTCAGGTGCATCCTGTTTCCATTGATCATCCTTGAGATGTTTCTACAACTTAATTGAAATACACCTGTGGTAAATTAAATTGATTGGACATGCTTTGGAAAGGCACACACCTGTCTATATAAGGTCCCATAGTTGACAGTGCATGTCAGAGCAAAAACCAAGCCATGAGGTCGAAGGAATAGTCTGTAGAGCTCCGAGACAGGATTGTGTCGAGGCACAGATCTGGGGAAGGGTACCAAAAAAAATTCTGCAGCATTGAAGGTCCCAAAGAACACAGTGGCCTCCATCATTCTTAAATGGAAGAACCATTTGGAACCACCAAGACTCTTCCTAGAGCTGGCCGCCCGGCCAAACTGAGCAATCGTGGGAGAAGGGCCTTGGTCAGGGAGGTGACCAAGAACCCGATGGTCACTCTGACAGAGCTCTAGAGTTCCTCTGTGGAGATGGGAGAACCTTCCAGAAGGACAACCATCTCTGCAGCACTCCACCAATCAGGCGTTTATGGTAGAGTGGCCAGACGGAAGTCACTCCTCAATAAAAGGCACATGACAGCCCACTTGGAGTTTGTCAAAAGGCACCTAAAGACTCTCAGACCATGAGAAACAAGATTCTCTGGTCTGATGAAACCAAGATTGAACTCTTTGGCCTGAATGCCAAGCGTCACGTCTGGAGGAAACCGGTCATCATCCCTACGGTGAAGTATGATGGTGGCAGCATCATGCTGTGGGGATGTTTTTCAGTGGCAGGGACTGGGAGACTAGTCAGGATCGAGGGAAAGATGAAAGGGGCAAAGTACAGAGAGGTCCTTGATGAAAACCTGCTCCAGAGCGCTCGGGACCTCAGACTGGGGCGAAGGTTCACCTTCCAACAGGACAACGACCCTAAGCACACAGCCAAGACAACGCAGGAGTGGCTTCGGGACAAGTCTCTGAATGTCCTTGAGTGGCTCAGCCAGAGCCCAGACTTGAACCCGATCAAACAGCTCTGGAGAGACCTGAAAATAGCTGTGCTCCCCATCCAACCTGACAGAGCTTGAGAGGATCTGCTGAGAAGAATGGAAGAAACTCCCCAAATACAGGTGTGCCGAGCTTGTAGCGTCATACCCAAGAAGACTTGATGCTGTAATCGCTGCCAAAGGTGCTTCAACAAAGTACTGAGTAAAGGGTCTGAATACTTATGTAAATGTGATATTTCAGCAAACATTTCAAAAAATCTGTTTTTGCTTTGTCATTATGGGCTATTGTGTGTAGATTGATGAGGGAAAAAAACAATTTCAAAATAAGCCTGTAACGTAACAAAATGTGGAAAAAGTCAAGGGGTCTGAATACTTTCCGAAGGCATTGTATATCCACATGTTACAACATGTTTGCTCCTGTGTTAAAGAAACTGTCCAGTGAAAATCTCGCTTTTAAAAGTTAATATTCTGTTTTTGATTTGCTACCATTACCGAAGACTGGGGCTTCGTCACAAATTTCACCCTGTTCCCTATGTAGTGCACTACTTTTGACCAGCACGCCATGGACCCTAGTCAAAAGTAGTGCACTAAATAGACAATAGGGTGCCATTTGGGAGGCACATTGATGAACACAAAACAAGAAGAGTAGACTGGCTACCTAGGATATGTAATAAGTTGTGTTCTCCTCCCTCCCCATTCTCTCAAGATTTGTATTAATGTTGTTTAGCATAGCCCCTAAGAATGTATGCAGTCAGGTGAAGTCAGATAAAAGGTTCGGCTCAGTGGCATAAGTAATGTGGTCTTACTACCTCCCAGCTAGAATTGTCCCTCTATGTAAACTGTTTGAGGGGAGTTAGAGTATGTGGTAGGTAAGGTATGCACTAATAACATGTCCAAGTCCATGTTGTAGCTCTGGAGCTAGTTCTAGGCTATGTTCATAAACCAGGGACATGAATAACAGGCTTTGGCCAGACACCAGGGCTACATCCCAAATGGCACGGTATTGCCTACGAAGTGCACTACCTTTGATCAGAGCCCTATGGGCCTTGGTCAAAAGTAGTGCACTATATAGAGAATAGGGTGCCATTTGGGATGTAGCCCAGTTCTCTCAGGAGCCCTTTAGGGCAGTAGCGGTGCGTAGGTACAATCACTGGGGAAGCCATGCCTACAAAACAACTTTTCGGACTACAAAACAACTTCATTTAGAACCACAGAGAGTCACCGCAAGTCGCAAAGGAAACAGGAGCTGCCTCCACTATTCCAGCACCATTTCAACATCATCAAATCACCTATGCTTAGTCTAATACAGTGACAACTAAAATATACTAAAAACGATTTAGTCCAATCAACGTAAGCTAAATATGATGTGGCTGTTCTGATTTGTGTGTGTATGTGTGTGTGTGTGTGTGTGTGTGTGTGTGTGTGTGTGTGTGTGTGTGTGTGTGTGCAAGTAGAGAAACACCAATGCCATCCTCCTCTCTTTCATGTTGACGAAACGGTCTATAACTCTGTCATACAGTACACACTTTTATTTTTTGTTGTGCTAGGCTACCTGGCAAAAATTCTTGCTCGTAAACCTAACTTACTTTCATGGGCAACTTTAGCTAGTTAACATTAGCCTTCTACATTCAGCTACATACTAAACTTCCATCCTCTCAGTCCAGGGGCACAATATATGAATTTATGGTTGGATCAGAATCGTCATTATAATCATTGGCCAGTACGGAGAATTAAGTGAAACCACATGTCCAAATCCCTATCTCCATCCATGGCTAATTTAGGACAACCAGAGGACAACAACACAACGAGATGAAACAATTCAAGTTGTTTCTGTCAATTATGTATTTATCTTGGCGCGATGTGATAGGAGTGAAGCCAAATCCAAACTGGCTTCCCTTCACACTTTTTTGGTGCGCCAGGACCATTCACAGTTGAGCTCAACGCTGATTGGGGGCATTGTTTCACTCTAAGCTTTCTCCGGTGAGATACATTCAACCTCTTGTGAACTGAAGGAAAATTATGAAACAGAGAGAGGAAAGATAAATTATTTTATATTGTTTTTCTTTTCTTAAAAAAATAAATAAATTTTGGGGAGGCCTGGCTTCCCTTGGCATACATGAATACTGCTTTAGGGTAACATGATAGGTAATGGACAGTTAACCTATAGACCCATATCACTCACTGTCCTGATAGGCAGTGTGTCTGCAGTCTGACTGTAGCTGGTGTCTGTCTGGTCAGTCATAGAGAGCGAGAAGGATGAAGAAAATGAAGAGAGAGAGAGAGAGAGAGAGAGAGAGAGAGAGAGAGAGAGAGAGAGAGAGAGAGAGAGAGAGAGAGAGAGAGAGAGAGAGGGCGAGGGCGAGAAATAGAGAGAGAGAGAGAGAGAGAGAGAGAGAGAGAGAGAGAGAGAGAGAGAGGGGGGGAGTGAGAGGGCGAGAAAGAGAGAGAGAGAGAGAGAGAGAGAGAGAGAGAGAGAGAGAGAGGGAGAAAGAGAGAGAGAGAGAGGGAGAAAGAGAGAGAGGGGAGAGGGGAGAGGGGAGAGAGAGAATAATGGTGGCCAGAGACCACACCATACACAATAACACAGTGCACTGTATGTTTTCTGTTATGTAAGAATACACCCATTGCAGGACTAACATTAATTTTGCAGGGCACAGCTCGCTCTGAGACAGTGAATAATTTAAACTACACTCATTGTTCTACTTGGTCATTCCTTCCTCGAGAGTTCTACAAACACACGCACACACGCCCGCACACACGCACATACACACACACACACGCCCGCACACGCACACACACGCACACACACACACACACACACACACACACACACACACACACACACACACACACACACACACACACACACATCCACACATCCACTATTCCATTCTGCATGGTCCTCTAGCAACATTAGGTAGTACATGCATGTATATTATATCACCATTTATATACTTATCATTGGGAAGGAAAATGTTGGTGAGCAGATTTCTGTAGTGCCAGAACAGTTCTTTCTCTTCATTGTGATACTAGGTTGTTCACAGACAGCGCTGAGAGTCCAGAGGCAGACACAGTGAAAAGAGGCAGAATGGTGTTTGAAACGCATCATCCAATCCATGCCCCCTGGCCAGTGGTGTGGAGAGGAGGAAGAGGGACTGGTATTGGTGAATCTGAATTAGCAAATTTTTTTGTAGTATCTCTCGGTCTCTTTGTATATATTTTGCCGTTATCCTCCAATATCTTTGTCTTGCTCCTGCTATATCAAGCCTTGGGAGCTGGTCTCTGGGTCTCAGGCTGTGTCACACACACACATGCACACACACACACACACACACACTCCCTCCCTCCTTCAGTGTATCCCTCTTCAGTACACTTCAACAGGCGCGGAGCGGCAAAGTCGTCTATATTGGCCCCCTGTCATATTATCCTGTCGTTCCTTTCATACCCAGCTCTCTGGAGATGTGTAAAACGATCAATATGATCTATACGTGACATATAAGAGGATAAAGGTTGTTAACCACACACAGGGCTAATCTGGAGACGGATAAAACGGACCCCTCTGTATTGAAACCGACCTGAATCCTAGGAGGTAGAAATTGCCCTGGATAAAATCCATTTGTAGCTGGTATATTGCGATATGGCTGTATTGATTTTCCAGTAGGGTCTGTGTAGGAGACTGTGTAGAACGAAAAAACACTGCTGGTGCTGTGGGTTTCCCAGTCCTTCTGTTGAACGTTTCAATCAGGCTTAAGTTAGTCATCCTCATGAATATGGAACAGGAAACACACTCAAGAACACGCAAAGACACACTAATATAGGATTAGTTCCTAGATGTGTTTCCTGATGTCTCTCACCCAGTCTCTGTCTCTGTCTCTATCTCTCGCTCTTTCTTATTTTGATTTCTTTATCCCTCTTTCTCCTGTCTCATCTACACCTCTCTCCCCCCAGCCGTTCCCTGTAATCTTGTTGTCCCTATCATCTACACCTCTCTCCCCCAGCTGTCCCCTGTAATCTCCCTGTCCCTATCATCTACACCTCTCTCCCCCCAACTGTCCCCTGTAATCTCCCTGTCCCTTTCATCTACACCTCTCTCCCCCCAGCCGACCCTGTAATCACCATGTCCCTATCATCTACACCTTTCTCCCCCAGCCGTCCCCTGTAATCTCCCTGTCCCTATCATCTACACCTCTCTCCCCCCAGCCGTCCCCTGTAATCTCCCTGTCCCTATCATCTACACCTTTCTCCCCCAGCCGTCCCCTGTAATCTCCCTGTCCCTATCATCTACACCTTTCTCCCCCAGCCGTCCCCTGTAATCTCCCTGTCCCTATCATCTACACCTCTCTCCCCCCAGCCGTCCCCTGTAATCTCCCTGTCCTTATCTGTACATAGATGTCCCTAGATGTCTCTGTCTTTCCCTGTCTGCCTCTCCAGAAGCAAATTATTGGAGTTAATTATACATCTCCCCCAACTCAGTGACAAGAGTTTAAAGGACAATACCACTCAAAAACAATATTTTGGTATGTTTTTCATTAGTCAACTGTTGATACAGTCCCAAAATAGTTTTAATGTCAGCAGTCAAGTTTTTAACATATAGGATTTTCAAGAAGCAAAGTGTCACTTGCCACATCATCATGATCATGTGTTTTGCATCATATGATGCATTTGGCATCATCATGAGTGGATGTTTCCTTTAAATACTGCCACTTGTTTGACATTTACAAAGTGCAGCTATAGTATGCTTTCCATTTTCAGGCAAATTATAACTATTTTCATGCTTAGGCAAACATTTTTCTTCCGCTTCTCAGTTTTTTTTTTTTTTTTAGTTTTTTTTTGTCACAATGAACACAACAGTAACTAGCAGCCGAGGCGAGTCGAGCTGGACTCAGTGCATTCACATGGTAATTGCTGCCAGCTGAGTTTCCACAATAATAACCGCCTCAATAAGAGACATAACACAGATGAGCATGTCACTTTAACACATTTTCTATTCTATTTTTTTTTACCGCTTGTTCACTGACATTACTCTGTCTGTCCAAAATTAAAGCATCAAATCTCTTCTCCCATCTGCCAGACGTCCTTCTCTCTTTCTTTTTCTCTGTCTCTCTCTCTCATCAATGCTACTTACAGTGGCGTATACATAGTGTATACATAGCCTACATGTATTATTTCATGTACTCGTACTTGTACTTGTACTGTACACACACACACACACACACACACACACACACACAAACACACACACACACACTGAACAGTGTGTTCTATCTGCTCTTCAATGCGCTGCATTTGTTCAAGGGGAAAATCTTGATGATCATACATTAACTTCAACGAGCGCTGCTCAGTGTTTCGTGAAAGCATCGTGGATAGTGAAAGGGTGCACAGGAGGGATGGAGGGACAGACAAATGGATGGATAGGACAAGGTGAAAATAAAGTAGGAGAGGAATCAGTGACAGTCTCTCCTGAAGGACTATGCAGGAGAATCAGTGTCTTTGGACAGCAGATCCCTGCCTGGCCCCTGTATCAATGAGAAACCCCACAGGAGGGATGGAGGGGTGGAGGGATGAATGGAGGGATGGATGTACAGGACAAGGTGAAACTAAAGGACAAGTAGAATCAGTCTTGTCCTGAAGAGTGTATCCCCAGCCGTGCCTCTGTCTCTCTATGAGAATCCCCCACCGGAGAAGAGCTGAGATTGTTTTCTGTCCATGGCTACATCCCAAATGGCTATTTCCTTCATAGTGCACTACTTTTGTCCAGAACCCTATGGGCCTTAGTCAAAAATAGTGTATTATAAAGGGAATAGGGTGTCATTTGGGATGCATCCTGTGTCTCTGGCATTCTGTTCCACTCTCCACCTCTCTCCTCTTTCTTCTCTCCACCTCTCTCTCTCTCTCTAATCTCTGCCTCTCTCCTTTCTCCACCTCTCTCTCTTTCCAATCTCCACCTCTCTCCTCTGGCAGCTTTCAGACCTCAGGTCGCTTCCAATTGTGTGTCTAATTGATTACTTCCCATGCAATTACTCCTGTGTCATATTCAATATTTCATTGCTTGGAAGAGGGCAGGAGGGAGTTTTTCTTAAGGACGGCATTCATATTGTCACATTTGCAAGCTCCCTAATGCAGTTTAGGAACAGCATGTTAACACCAGCCTACACAAATGTGGAGTGGTTTTCTCCCTAGGCCTAAGGAGTGTAGAGCCATTGTGTACGAGCTGACAATAGTAAATGAAATGAATAGCATGGCCTTTGTTGATATTATGAGCCATAGGGGCATTTGGTACATTGAGAATGAGGAGGTTCTTAATTGTTTTATGTTGTTATTACACAAATGAAATGTTTGGAAGAAATAGAGAGAACATGTTTTTCCAAGACAGCAGGTTGAGAGAACAAGATTGAAATGTTGGTGACACTTAACATTTACATTTTAGTCATTTAGCAGACGCTCTTATACAGAGCGACTTACAATTGACACCTAGTGTCATAACACGTTATGACACAGTCATAACCATGTCATAATATGTCATAACAGCTGACATAACCTGTCATAATATGGTCATAACACAGTCATGACCCATATATTTACACCTGTTGTGACATATATTGTGTTATTTTATGGCTGGTTATGACACCTACAAAGAGCTCTCCAAGGATGTCAGGGACAAGATTGTAGACCTACACAAGGCTGGAATGGGCTACAAGACCATCGCCAAGCAGGAAGAAACACAAAATAACTGTCAATCTCCCTCGGCCTGGGGCTCCATGCAAGATCTCACCTTGTGGAGTTGCAATGATCATGAGAACGGTGAGGAATCAGCCCAGAACTACACGGGAGGATCTTGTCAATGATCTCAAGGCAGCTGGGACCATAGTCACCAAGAAAACAATTAGTAACACACTACGCCGTGAAGGACTGAAATCCTGCAGCGCCCGCAAGGTCCCCCTGCTCAAGAATAGACAGGGCCGTCTGAAGTTTGCCAATGAACATCTGAATGATTCAGAGGAGAACTGGGTGAAGGTGTTGTGGTCAGATGAGACCAAAATGGAGCTCTTTGGCATCAACTAAACTCGCCGTGTTTGGAGGAGGAGGAATGCTGCCTATGACCCCAAGAACACCATCCCCACTGTCAAACATGGAGGTGGAAACATTATGCTTTGGGGGTGTTTTTCTGCTAAGGGGACAGGACAACTTCACCACATCAAAGGGACGATGGACGGGGCCATGTACCGTCAAATCTTTTTTTTTTTTTTTTTTTTTTTTTTTTTTTCCGGGGGGATGGATCAGCTTAATATTGCAGATAGATTGTATCTTCTATCAATGTAATTGTCTGCATCACTTCCAATCCGCCATGTTTTTTTTATTTTTTATATATATATATTCCCCTTTATTACTTTTCAACCCCACCATCCTTTCCCTACTTGGAGTAAATTAGTGAACAACAACGCCCAGGCCTCTACTTCCGGTCTATACTTACTATCTACACCTTATGGACAGAGTTAATTTTACAATAATTCTATATCTATATATATATATATATACATACATACACATACACACACACATACATATATATATATATATATATATATATATACATACATATATATATACATATATATATATATATATACATATATACACATACATATCTATTTATTTTTTTGCTCCTGAACTTCTTCTACTCTCAACCTCTCCGATCATTTTCATGATGTCCATCCGGTTTGCTTCTAAATGCCATATCTTTCTAACTGTGCTCTTTCCCAAAAGCCCCAACATACAACCTATATACTTATTATGGACACAGTATGCTTACATTATTAGCTATCTTTGTTATTATTTGTTGTTATTTGTTATTAGTCCCATCCTTCAACTCTATTCAATACCTCCCATCTATCTCTTAACACCATCCATATAGGATTTCTATTTGCCATATATATTTCAACCATACTGTGATGTTTTACAAAAGTTCTGAACCTTTCTATTCTCATTGCTTCTACAGATTGTGAATTAAAAATAAACATTTTTGCTAAAAGTATTATTATATTATTGATTGATTGACTATGACTTTTCAGATCACCCAGTAATGCTATCTGCAAGGTTAGTTCCAGGTAAATATTGCAATCCTTTAGCCATTCCTGGACCTGTGTCCAAAAACAAGCTACAAATGGACAGAACCAAAACAAATGATCTAATGATTCTATCTCTTCACAGCAAAATCTGCAGAGCTGGGAAGATTGTATCCCCCATATAAATAACATTCTATTGGTAGCAAGAATTTTATATAATAATTTAAATTGAAAGATTCTAATTTTTGAATCCGGTGTCGTTTTGCGTGTCAGTTCATAAACACTATGCCATGGGATCGGTACGTCAAAGATCTCTTCCCAACTATTTTGCAATCTATATGGGACTGCTGTCAATCCTTTGGTCCTTAAGTGAAACTGATATACTTTTTTATTTATCACAGTTTTCCTTAACCAATTATGTTCTTTAATGCAAGGCCGACAGACAAGTTCCTTACTTTCTCCCCCTTCAACTTTCCTCTTCCACTTTTGCGGTAAGGCTGCAATTATTTGGTTGTAATTTTGGGTAGAGCAGACATTTCCATATGTTTTTATTAGCTGCATGTGCGACATAACTCCACCAGTCCTACCGATGATATCATTTACGAAGATTATACCTTTTTTAAACATTCTGTCAATAAATATAGGTTTTTTGTCAATTAGTATATTTGAATTTAACCACAATATTTGTTGCATTATTTGTTCTGTCGTTTCTGGAGGATTAAATTGAAATTGTAACCAACTTTCTATGGCTTGTTTTAGAAATAGTGACATTTGGGAGATTATTTCCTTTTCAAATAACTGAAAGTGAGAGGTTGTAATCTGAATAAAGGGAAAAAGGCCTTTCTTGAACAGTGGGTGAGACAATCTTACTAATTTGCTTGAGAACCAGTTCGGATTTAAGTATAACTTTTGGATGACTGAAGATTTTAGTGATAGGTCTAATGCTTTAATATTTAATAATTTCTGTCCTCCGAATTCATATTCATTATATAAATATGCTCTTTTAATTTTGTCTGGCTTGCCGTTCCAAATAAAATTGAATATTTTTTTCTCATATAATTTAAAAAACTGTTTGCTAGGCGTAGGCAAGACCATAAGCAAATAGGTAAACTGGGATAATACTAAAGAGTTAATCAGGGTGATTTTTCCACAAATTGACAGGTATTTTCCTTTCCATGGTAGTAAGATCTTATCTATTTTTGCTAACTTTCTATTAAAATTTATTGAAGTGAGATCATTTATTTCCTTTGGGATATGTATTCCAAGTATATCCACATCACCATCAGACCATTTTATTGGTAAACTACATGGTAATGTAAAATTGTATTTTTTAGTGATCCAATACGTAATATAGTACATTTGTCATAATTTGGTTTTAATCCAGAGAGGTTAGAAAATGTATCTAGATCCTCTATGAGGCTGTGGAGGGATTCTAGTTGTGGATCTAAAAGAAAACATGAATCATCTGCGTACAATGACACCTTTGTTTTTAAGCCCTGTATTTCTAATCCTCTGATATTATTATTGGATCTGATTTTAATAGCTAACATCTCGATGGCCACAATAAATAGATATGCCGATAGTGGACAACCTTGTTTCACTCCTCTTGACAGTTTGAAACTTTCTGAGAAATAGCCATTATTTACTATTTTACACCTAGGGTTACTATACATGATTTTGACCCATTTTATAAGAGATTCTCCAAAATTGAAATGCTCCAGGCATTTATATATGAATTCCAGTCGAACTTTATCAAATGCCTTTTCGAAGTCTGCTATGAATAGCAGGCCTGGTTTCCCATATTTTCCATAGTGTTCTATTGTTTCCAATACTTGCCTTATATTGTCTCCAATGTATCTTCCATGTAAAAAACCTGTCTGATTAGAATGAATAATATCCGACAATACCTTTTTAATTCTATGCGCTATACATTTTGCTAGGATTTTTGCATCACAACACTGAAGTGTAAGGGGCCTCCAATTTTGTAAATGGACTGGATCTTTATATTTTCCACTTGTATCCTGTTTCAGTAATAATGAGATCAGACCTTCTTCTTGAGTGTCAGATAATCTACCATTTACATAGGAGTGGTTAAAACATGCTAATAACGGTCCTCTTAGTATTTCAAAAAAGGTTTGGTATACCTCGATTGGTATGCCATCCAACCCTGGAGTTTTCCCGGACTTAAAGTCTTTAATTGCATCCAGAAGTTCCTCCTCTGTAATTTCACCTTCACATGAGTCTTTCTGTGTGGCTGTTAATTTGACATTATCAATAGGAAGAAAATCTCTACAATTAGCTTCAGTTAGAGGAGATGGAGGCGACTGAAAAGAAAACATATGCTTAAAATACTTTGTTTCTTCCTTCAAAATATCATTAGGTGAATTATGGGTGACTCCGTCAATTGTAACCAGTTTCATTAAGTTCTTTTTGGTAGCATTCCTATGTTGAAGATTAAAAAAGAATTTTGTGCATTTTTCCCCATATTCCATCCAGTTTGCTTTATTTTTATAATATATTACACTTGATCTTTCTTGAATAAGTTTTTCCATTTCTTTTTGTTTTTCCTCTAATTTATTCTGAGCCTCTATGTTACAGTTTTTATTGCCATCTATCTGTTCTGTTAGACTTTCTATTTCCTTTCTTAGTATAAACTCTTTTGACCTAAATTGCTTTTGTTTTCGAGATGAGTACTGAATTGCATGGCCTCTAAAGGCACATTTAAAGGTGTCCCATACAATAAGGGGATTCGCTGTACCTAAGTTATGTTGGAAAAAGTCAGTTATAAATTCCTTTGTTCTAATTATAAATAAATTATCATCTAATAGGCTTTGATTAAATTTCCAATATCCTCGCCCACGTGGAAATTCAGTCAGAGTAATGTATATGCCTATTATATGATGGTCCGACCGCATTCTGTCCCCTATCAACACTTTTTTTACTTTTGGTGCCAACGAGAATGAGATAAGAAAGAAGTCAAGACGACTAGCTTGATTCAGTCTCCGCCATGTATATCTCACTAGATCAGCATATTTAAGCCTCCATATATCTACTAGTTCTAATGTATCCATGACATTCACAATTTCCTTAAGAGCATGTGGGTGATTGTTTGTGGTGTGATTTCCTTTTCGGTCCATTGAGCTATTTAAAACAGTATTATAATCCCCCACCATAATAATATTGTCTTGAGTTGCTTGCAGGCTTGATAATTTATTATATATATTGTCAAAGAATTGTGGATCATCATTATTTGGTCCGTAAAGGTTAATGAGCCATATCTGTTTATTGTCCAATACCATATTTAAAATAATCCATCTACCTTGCGTATCTATTTGGACAATTTGCACATTCGGATCGAAATTACTATTAATTAATATCATCACCCCTTTTGAATTTCTTTGCCCATGGGAGAAGTATATTTCCCCCCCCCATTCTTTTTTCCACGCTACTTCATCTCGAATTGTTGAATGAGTTTCCTGTATACAATAGATATTATATTCCTTCTCTTTGAGCCATGTAAATATTGTTCTTCTTTTGTTATTATCAGCTAAGCCATTACAATTATAACTGGCTATACTTATTTCACCATACACCATAATGAGATACAAGTTTCAAGTCTATTTATCATTATATATGTTTGTAAATTTACCAATAAAAAATAGCGTAATGATTGAGTGTCCATATAGCTGTACCGTGATATTTGCATTGCTACGGAGTAACCCTTCAATTGTTCTCCACTAATTCCCCCGCTAAAGCCCCTCCCCATCCCAAGTTGAGCCGTCATCCCAGTGATCAGCATCCCCCCCACGTCCCTCCGTATCCCTAAGGCCCTGAGAGGCCAGGACCCATCCATCGAAAACAGCACATAGTGCCACCCACAAAACAGAAGCAGGTTAACCGCCAAAAGCATTTCCAATGCTTTCACCTCTATATATATATATCTATATAACTATTATTTATTTATTTTATTATGCATATCCTATTTTCCATCATTATCAATTAATATGCGTAATAATGTCGGCAGTTCACGCATAGGATTCTAACATATAACCAGGATTGCCATTGTATTACATTTAATTCATTGACAAGCAATTATTATCCTAGCAAATAATTCCCGCGGTCCATCCCATACCCCCCCCCCCCCAACATCCCCACCCCCCCACAACAGATGTACCGTCAAATCTTGGGTGAGAACCTCCTTCCCTCAACCAGGGCATTGAAAATGGGTCGTGGATGGGGTATTCCAGCATGACAATGACCCAAAACACACAGTCAAGGCAACAAAGGAGTGGCTCAAGAAGAAGCACATTAAGGTCCTGGAGTGGCCTAGCCAGTCTCCAGACCTTAATCCCATAGAAAATCTGTGGAGGGAGCTGAAGATTCAAGTTGCTAAACGTCAGCCTCAAAACCTTAATGACTTGGAGAAGATCTGCATAGAGGAGTGGGACAAAATCCCTCCTAAGATGTGTGCAAACCTGGTGGCCAACTACAAGAAATATCTGACCTCTGTGATTGCCAACAAGGGTTTTGCCATCAAGTACTAAGTCATGTTTTGCAGAGGGGTCAAATACTTATTTCCCTCATTAAAATGCAAATCAATTTATAACATTTTTACATGCATTTTTCTGGATTTTGTTGTTGTTATTCTCTCTCTCACTGTTCAAATAAACCTACCATTAAAATTATAGACTGATCATTTCTTTGTCAGTGGGCAAACGTACAAAATCAGCAGGGGATCAAATACTTTTTTCCCTCACTGTAGATGTCATAACTAGCCATAAAATAACGCAATATATGTCACAACAGGTCTAAATATATGTGTCATGACAGTGTTGTGACCATATTATTACTGGTTATGAGAAGTTATGTAAGTTGTTATGGCATATTATGACATGTATATTACCATGTCATAATCTGTCATGACGATAGGTGTCAAGTAAAGTGTTACCGAAATGATATTCTACACTGACATACAGCCCTCTCTTAATCTAGCATCTTGTAGACTAATAACCCATCTGACAATCACAGCTATTTAGTAGCAACATGTGCTGCTGGGCTATGACACTTTAGTCTTTAGTTTCTTCTGTTGTATTTTGCTGACTGGATTCACTTTTCTCATTAATTATCCTATGTGGGAATTGCATAAGCCGAAAATGTTAATGGTAGACAACATAAATCTGCATCCTAAATGGTACCCTATTCCCTAGATAGTGCACTACTTTTGACCAGATCCATATGGGCCCTGGTCAAAAGTAGTGCACTATAAAGGGGATATTGTGCCATTTGGGACGCACTCAAAGAATGTTAAATCTTCAGCTTCGGAGGGAACTGACCCTTCCTGCCCTCAACAGAAACAAGTAAAATAGAAAAAGCAGCACATAGAAGTTGGGCTTATTAAAAACAAATCTGTTTCTATCTTGAAGTAAATGGAATAGTTATTTCTGAGTAAATTGGGCAATTTGGTAAAGTTTCTGCTTGAAACTCCCAGGTGGGGAAGCAGTCTTGCTCCTACTGCAACTAGTTCTAATATAATACAAATCTGATATCTGAACACTACATACACTACATAGAAACACCACCTCCCTTCAGTAGCATTTCTCTTGAAGTTCTCAGAAGAAGAGTCACTGTCTGAAACTTTCTCAGCTACCCTGAGAATAACAATAATTACATGAGGAAACATAATAATAAAAACCATGTAGCATTTTCTTCTTGTCTCTTATTAAAAGAAAGAACGAACAAGACACAAAGAATAAAAGAAAAACAAAGCCTAGGGAAACAAAGTTGAAAAGCAGGAAAGAGAAATAAAAGAAGAAAAAAACTGTTCTTCTTCCCTTCTTCTAGGGCCTTCTTTATTTAACATCAAAATGTTGATAGCATTTGGAGGGTAAAACAGTGTGGTAATTACACTGAGATCAAATGGAGTGCGCTAGGGCTAATGCTAATACTGTATAGTGTTAGTTAGCATGCTAGCCCTAGCCCAGCGATGCCTGGGCCCCATGGTGGAACCAGAGCCATTAATAATGGATTAGGTGTCATCATTAAGAAACTGAATGATTAAAACATATCTCCCAGCTTCAAACGGCACTTTTCTCCATGCTTAAAAAAAGCCCTGTGATATAGGCTAGTATAGTCGCTCTTGTTACAACTACGTCACATATTTAGATATAGAACAGTGCTTTTGCAACTACGCCATAGATTTGGAGGGGATTGTATAGAAAACTGCCACAAACATGCTTTGGCAATAATAGTGCTCTCAGTTTTTTTTAAAAGTATCCATGCTTTAAAAAAATGCCATGTGATGCCATTAATTCAGAAGTGATTTAGAACGTATGGAAAACATTATAAACACACCATGGCATCAACATTGCTCTAAGGTAAAATACATACACTACCAGTCAAAAGTTTGGACACACCTACTCATTCAAGGGTTTGTCTTTATTTGTACTGTTTTTTTACATTGTAGAATAATAGTGAAGACATCAAAACGATGAAATAACACATATTGAATAATGTAGTAACCAAATAAGTGTCAAACAAATCAAAATATATTTTATATTTGAGATTCTTCAAATAGCCACCCTTTGCCTTGATGACAGCTTTGCACACTCTTGGCATTCTCTCAACCAGCTTCATGAAGTAGTCACCTGGAATGCATTTCAATTAACAGGTGTAACTTCCTAAACTTCTTTCCTTCTTAATGCGTTTGAGCCATCAGTTGTGTTGTGACAAGGTAGTGCTTTTGGTTAAAGACCAAGTCCATATTATGGCAAGAACAGCTCAAATAAGCAAAGAGAAATGACAGTCCATCATTACTTTAAGACATGAAGGTCAGTCAATACTGAACATTTCAAGAACTTCTAAAGTTTCTTCAAGTGCAGTCACAAAAACCATCAAGCACTATGATGAAACTGGCTCTCATGAGGACCGCCACAGGAATGGAAGACCAAGAGTTACCTCTGCTGCAGAGGATACGTTCAATAGAGTTACCAGCATCAGAAATTGCAGCCCAAATAAATGCTTCACAGAGTTCAAGTCATAGACACATCTCAACATCAACTGTTCAGAGGGGACTGTGTGAATCAGGCCTTCATGGTTGAATTGCAGCAAAGAAACCACTACTAAAGGACAACAATAAGAAGAAGAGACCTGCTTGGGCCAAGAAACATGAGCAATGGACATTAGACCAGTGGAAATATGTCCTTTGGTCTGGAGTCCAAATTGGAGATTTTTGGATTCAACCGCTGTGTCTTTGTGAGACACGGTGTGGGTGAACGGATGATCTCCGCATGTGTAGTTCCCACCGTCAAGCATGGAGGAGGAGGTGTTATGGTGTGGGGGTGCTTTGCTGGTGACACTGTCTGTGATTTATTTAGAATTCAAGGCACACTTAACCAGCATGGCTAAGAACAGCATTCTGCAGCGATACGCCATCCCATCTGGTTTGGGCTTAGTGGGACTATCATTTGTTTTTCAACAGGACAATGACCCAACACACCTCCAGGCTGTGTAAGGGCTTTTTTACCAAGAAGGAGAGTGATGGAGTGCTGCATCAGATGACCTGGCCTCCACAATCCCCTGACCTCAACCCAATTGAGATGGTTTGGGATGAGTCGGACGGCAGAGTGAAGGAAAAGCAGCCAACAAGTGTTCAGCATATGTGGGAACTCCTTCAAGATTGTTGGAAAAGCATTCCAGGTGAAGCAGGTTGAGAGAATGCCAAGAGTGTGCAAAGCTGTAATCAAGGCAAAGGGTGGCTATTTGAAGAATCTCAAATATAAAATATATTTTGATTTATTTACCACTTTTTTGGTTACTACATGATTCCACATGTGTTATTTCATAGTTTTTATGTCTTTACTATTATTCTACAAACTTTTGACTGGTACTGTACATTTACCAGTGAGGGGTACACAAGGTAGGAACTGGTAATTAAGCAATAAGGCACAAGACAGGCAGACAGTAAGGCTTATATTATCCCCCTCTGTACCAAACTAAATGCTAGCCTGGAAGCAAGGGGAAATAATGTGCGAGTTGAGATAAATACAAGAGATGATTCGGACAGCAACATGAACATGATATTCTTATGGAGGCACAGTGATAATTTTAAGATGGAACTGTTAGCATCATAGGTGTGTCTGGGACGGAGAATACAGCACGGCTTGGAATGGTGCTCGTCCAATCATCCAATCAAAACAAACAGTTTTATAATGATCTATAATGGCCAGTGCTGCCTTGCTCTCCAAGCATCATGTCTTCCTATATCCTATATTCTGCAATTACAGAAGCCAAGGCTGGGCCTAGCAATTTGGGGGATTTGGTTGGGGGCCTCCCCCGCCTTGCGGACAAAATGTTTTAGTGGCCTCCCTCTTGATGGTGGAGAGAAACATTTTAAGTTTGGAAATTATTTCAATCAATTCTGCACATTTTGCCATGGGGCAGAGATAAAATGTTGCAATTTTATAACTAATTTCATGCAATTCTACTCGTTTTTCCATAGGGCAGAGATAATAATTTGCAGTTTTACAGCAAATTTTCTGCAATTCTACACATTTTGCCAAGATTTATGCCATGTTAACATGATATCTGAGTGAGCGTGACTAACAAAATCTATGGGGTCCCCCTGGAAGTCAGGGCCCCTGGGTACTCCTGAGTGGCGCAGTGGTCTAAGGCACTGCATCGCAGTGCTAACTGTGCCACTAGAGATCCTGGTTCGAATCCAGGCTCTGTCGCAGCAGGCCACGACCGGTAGACTCATGGGCGGCGCACAATTGGCCCAGGGTAGGGGAGGGAATGGCTGGCAGGGATGTAGCTCAGTTGATAGAGCATGGCGTTTGCAATGCCAGGGTTGTGGGTTCGATTCCCACGGGGGGCCAGTATAAAAAATAAATAAAAAATATGTATTCACTAACTGTAAGTCGCTCTGGATAAGAGCGTCTGCTAAATGACTAAAATGTAAAAATGTAAAATACGTGTCCTTCATGCCCGGTCGGTAATTTGGCTATGATTACTACAAGTTTACATAGCTGGGTAGACTAATTTACCAATCTAAAACATTTGAGCTGAAAGTACCCCTTGACTTTTTCCACTTTTTCTTACGTTACAGCCTTATTCTAAAATGGATTTTTTTAAAATAATCTCAGCAATCTTCACACAATACCTCATAAGAACAAAGCGTAAACAGGTTTTTAGAAATTTTTGCAAATTTGTGACCGACCGCCTTGATTCGGTCTTATTTAGCAAAATTTGACATTTTGTTTTTTACATTGGATAAAATTAGAGACACAGACCTACAAAATGGTACATCATACACTGCATTTAAGGGAACAATGGTAAAGTAATTATGCTTTTAAAGTTGCTAAACTTGTAATCTCACTTTTGAGAAAATGGCCTTTGAATGTTTTGGTACCTACTGAAGAGCTCTTCTTTGTCTACACCCATTCATCACCGTTCACACCCTCTTAAGCTTTAGCCCCACCCATCTCGATTCGCATTCGGAGCATTCAGAGCGCACACTTGATGCTCTGGCCGATGAGTAGGGTTGATCCGAGTGTTCTGACCTCACAATGGCAGTCAAGCACCCAAGCTAACTGGCTAACATTGACTAAATTGCTAGCTACTTCCAGACACAAAATCGGGATTATGGTTCATTCTTTACCTCTGAATAACATGACAACAGCCTAACCAGCTCTGCTAGGGCGAGTATAAATCCAGAGCGTTGGTGACTGTAACTGTGCTGCTGGCAACAATTTAATTATGCTTTTTTGCTGACGTTTACTGACACCGGCCATATTCAACGGGTGTTGTGCGTTTGTAAATTCATCAGTTATTCTGTGCTCTGGCATACTCAGACTGAATTTACGAACGCACCCAAAATGGTTACTTGCAGAGTGGAGTCTTTTGTTAAGACATGTAGCTAGCTAGCTAGCTAGGTAAACAATTAACCATAATCCCAACTCATGACGTTGCTACCCTGCATGAATCTGCAGGTAGATAACCAACTAGGCTCAATGTTAGCTAGATAACTTTAGGCTATATCTAGCCAAGTAAATGGCTCAGAGATACGAATAATAAGATCATACACATAACGTTAGCTAGCGAGCCAGCCAGCTAATGTTAGCTAGCTAGTTAAACAATTAACCATAATCCCAACTCATGATTTTACTACCCTGCATGAATCTGCAGGTAGCTAACCAACCAGGTTCAATGTTAGCAAGCAAATGGCTCTGAGATACGAATAATAAGATCATACACATAACGTTAGCTAGCGAGCCAGCCAGCTAACGTTAGCTAGCTAGCTAACTTGAAATGAAACCAAGCCATGAGGTCCGTAGAGCTCCGAGACAGGATTATGTTGAGGCACAGATCTGGGGAAGGGTACCAAAACATTTCTGCAGCATTGAAGGTCCCCAAGAACACAATGGCCTCCATCATTCTTAATTGGAAGAAGTTTGGAACCACCAAGACTCTTCCTAGAGCTGGCCGCCCGGCCAAACTGAGCAATCGGGGGAGAAGGGCCTTGGTCAGGGAGGTGACCAAGAACCCGATGGTCACTCTGACAGAGCTCTAGAGCCTCTGTGGAGATCGCAGAACCTTCCAGAAGGAAAAACATATTTGCAGCACTCCACCAATCAGGCATTTATGGTAGAGTGTCCATACGGAAGCCACTCCTCAGTAAAAGGCACATGACAGCCCGGATGGAGTTTGCCAAAAGTCACCTAAAGATTCTCAGACCATGAAAAACAAGATTCTCTGGTCTGATGAAACCAAGATTGAACTCTTTGGCCTGAATGCCAAGCGTCACGTCTGGAGGAAACCTGGCACCATCCCTACAGTGAAGCATGGTGGTGGCAGCGTCATGCTGTGGGGATGTTTTTCAGCGGCAGGGACTGGGAGACTAGTCAGGATCGAGGCAAAGATGAATGGAGCAAAGTACAGAGAGATACTTGATGAAAACCTGCTCCAGAGCACTCAGGACCTCAGGCTGGGGTGAAGGTTCACCTTCCAATAGGACAACGACCCTAAGCACACAGCCAAGACAACGCAGGAGTGGCTTCGGGACAAGTCTCTGAATGTCCTTGAGTGGCCCAGCCAGAGATCAAACAGCTCTGGAGAGACCTGAAAATAGCTGTGCAGCAACTCTCCCCATCCAACCTGACAGAGCTTGAGAGGATCTGCAGAAAAGAATGGAAGAAACACCCCAAATACAGGTGTGCCAAGCTTGTAGCGTCATACCCAAGAAGACTTGAGGCTGTAATCGCTGCCAAAGGTGCTTCAACAAAGGATTGAGTAAAGGGTCTGAATACTTATGTAAAGATGATATTTCAGTTTCTAAAAACCTGTTTTTACTTTGTCATTATGGGGTATTGTGTGTAGATTGATGATAAGGCTGTAACCTAACAAAATGTGGAAAAAAGTCAGTGTGAATACTTTCCGAAGGCACTGTATATACAAAAGTATGTGGACACCCCTTCAAATTAGTGGATTCGGCTATTTCAGCCACACCCATTGCTGACAGGTGTATAAAATTGATCACACATCCATGCAATCTCCATAAACAAAACATTGGCAGTAGAATGGCCTTACTGAAGAGCTCAGTGACATTCAACGTGGCACCGTCATAGGATGCCACCTTTCCAACAAGTCAGTTCATCAAATTTCTGCCCTGCTAGAGCTGCCCCGGTCAACTGTAAGTGCTGTTATTGTGAAGTGGAAACATCTAGGAGCAACAACGGCTCAGCCGCGAAGTGGTAGGCCGCACAAGCTCACAGAACGAGACCGCCGTCTGTCCTCGGTTGCAACACTACCGAGTTCCAAACTGTCTCTAGAAGCAACTCAGTACTGTCCGTCGGGAGCTTCATGAAATGAGTTTCCATGACCGAGCAGCCGCACACAAGCCTAAGATCAACATACGCAATGCCAAGCGTCAGCTGAAGTGGTGTAAAGCTCGCTGCCATTACACTCTGGAGCAGTGGAAATGCGTTCTCTGGAGTGATGAATCACACTTCACAATCTGGCAGTCCAACGGACTAATCTGGATTTGGCGGATGCCAGGAGAACGCTACCTACTCCAATGCATACTGCCAACTGTATAGTTTGGTGGAGGAGGAATAATGGTCTGGGGCTGCTTTTCATGGCCCTTTAGTAGCAGTGAAGGGAAATCTTAACGCTACAGCATACAATGACATTGTAGAAGATTCTGTGCTTCCAACTTTGTGGCAACAGTTTGGGGAAGGCCTTTCCTATTTCAGCATGACAATGCCCCCGTGCACAAAGCGAGGTCCATACAGAAATGATTTGTCGAGATCGGTGTCGAAGTACTTGGCTGTCCTGTGCAGATCCCTGCTTTGCTTTATCTTGGCCAGGTCGCAGTTGTAAATGAGAACTTGTTCTCAACTGGCTTACCTGGTTAAATAAAGGTGGGAAAAAATAAATAAAAAATAAAACGCCATCGAACACCTTTGGGAGCAATGTTCCAACATCTAGTGGAAAGCCTTCCCAGAAGAGTGGAGGCTGTTATAGCAGCAAAGGGGGGACCAACTCCATATTAATGCCCATGATTTTGGAATGAGATGTTTGACGAGCAGGTGTCATTTAGTGTATATATAGTGGCCAGGGGCCCTAGACGACCACCTATGTTGCCTATGCCCAGGGCCGGCCCTGAAAGAAGCTCAATCCATGTGTGAATATTCCAGTGGAGTATGCAGTATCTAAGCAATGGAAAGCCTGACAGATGACTCCAGTCTTTGACATGATTAATCATGTGTTTTGGGGAGAAATATCTGAGCTCTGTTTTCCTTTGTTTTTGTTTTTGGGGGATTTATCTGTCATATTTTGCCTGTGCCTGCCATTTATTGTAGTTGAAGTAATAGATGACCTGTACCGTTTTTAGGCAGATTAAGCAAGCAACTAAGGTTTCAATAAATCAAATTCCTTGTTGACCAATTTGCAGTGCCCTAATCCCATTCTATGAGACACAGTGCCTCAACCCTCCCTTTCCCAGAAATATTCCCTAGAGCATTCCTTTCGGTCTCTATTAGTAGTGATCTGCTGATAATGAAATCATGAGAGATGTCCCCAAGGAGCCATCATCACTACCTCGGACTGATCTGGGACCTGTTTGGATGGGAGATGATAAGAGGAAAGTACACCCCCTGGACAGCACGACATACCCCCCTATTACCTCATCGTAGTACAGTCTAGAAAGACCAGGTTATTTTCTCCAATGCTTGATATGTGTGTTTTCTGCAAATACTATGTCCTTTTTAAAAACCTGTGAATTAACTTTACTCAGAGATATTGATGATAATTGTAAGTGTGTATGTGCATTTGCGCCAAAGTATAAAAATGTGTGTGTATTCGTACGTGTGTGTCACGCCCTGGCTCTGGGGACTCTTATATGTTGAGCCAGGGTGTTAGTTTCTATGTTTAGTGTTCTATGTTCTTGTTCTAGTTCATGTGTTTCTATGTTGGCCGGGGTGGTTCCCAATCAGAGGCAGCTGTGGCTTGTTGTCTCTGATTGGGAACCATACTTAGGCAGCCTGTTTTGCACTTGTCATTTGTGGGATCTTGTTCCGGAGAGGTTTGTGTTTGTTAACCTTAGGACTTCACGTATCGTTTTGTTGTATTGTTTAAAGTACTCATTAAAAGATGTACGCATATCACGCTGCGCCTTGGTCCACTTCATATGACGATCGTGACAGTGTGTACATGCATAGGCTATGTAAATAGATAATTAAATGAAAGAGTGCAGGCTAAGAAACTAGAGCGCTGTGCTGTGCTATTCACACACCAGGGTCTGACTAATGAATAATTCACAGCCCTTGCTCAGAGGGGTCAGCCTAAAAGGACTAACTGGACTAACTGATGAGCCCTAGTACTGTACCCTGCTGCACCCCATTCATCTTCTTCTGAAGGGTCACTAGAATGTAGACAGTGAGCTGAGTAACCTTGTGCACATCTAGTACCCGCAGTCTACTATCTCTCCATGTTTAAGGGGAATATTTTTAGCAGTCAATCGGATGAACCAGATGAAACTAGACTTTTGCCTCATTAACAGTTAATGTGAGCATGCAAGGAATTTTAATGTCAGTTAATAATCAAAACACAGTCTATTCCCACTCCTCCCTCCGGCTATGTTTTAGTTAGCTCTAAACCAGGCCAGTCCCTCACGTTATCAGCCTGGAGGACTATGGGTAAAACGGACATTAACAAAAAACTGACCTGACAACAAGAGACCTAGTTTCTGTTGCATTGTCCACACTAACATACCATTTAGAGTGAAGCAATGTATTCAGCATGCGTTTTAAGTGGTATGCTAGTGTGGATATTGGAACGTAGCCCCAGTGTCATCATCCATGTACACAAGGGTTCTCCTGACTCTATTATACCTGCTTTCTAAAACAGGGTTGAGATTAGGATTGGGAAGCCTCCTCCTCCTCCTCCTCCTCCTCCTCCTCCTCCTCCTCCTTCTCCCTCATTCTCCCTGCTTCTCACCGAACCCACAGCGTTATCTATCCATAATGAGAACGCACCTCTCTCTCCTCGATCCCAAAACGTTAACGTTAGCCCCTAATGGGAACACACATCTCTCTCCCCAATCCCACACCAATAGCCCCTAATGCGAACACACCTCTCTCCCTAGACCCACAAAGAGGTTAGCTAGCCCTAATTGGAACACATTTCATCCTCGGAGTACAGGGAAATGTTAATGAAACACTTCAGGAGGGTTAAGCCAATTATTTATTTTCCCGCCAATCACAGGCCTCTCATTTCTGAAATGTCAGTGTTGCCGGGGTGCAGGAGTGAGAGAGAGGGAGCGAGGTAGTAGGGAGGAGCAAGGGGACGAGTGGGGATATGATGGAATAATGAGGTTTTCCTGGCCAGGGAGGTAAGAGATTAAGAAAGGAGATAGAGAAGAGAGAGTGAAGAAAGAGAACAGAGGGATGAGTGGAGAGCGAGTGTGTGTGAGTGGCAGTGTGTGAGTGGTGAGAGAGAGGGAAGAGCAGGGTGTAAGAGAGGAGAGAGAGAGCAGAGAGGGATGTAAGAGAGGAGAGAGAGAGGAGGGGAGAGAGGGATGTCAGAGAGGAGAGAGAGGGGAGAAGAGAGAGGGATGTCAGAGAGGAGAGAGAGGGGAGAGAGGGATGTCAGAGAGGAGAGAGAGGGATATCAGAGAGGAGAGAGAGGGGAGAGAGGGATGTCAGAGAGGAGAGAGAGGGGAGGAGAGAGAGGGATGTCAGAGAGAAGAGAGAGGGGAGGAGAGAGAGGGATGTTAGAGGAGAGAGAGGGGAGGAGAGAGAGGGATGTCAGAGAGGAGAGAGAGGGGAGGGGAGAGAGGGATGTCAGAGAGGAGAGAGAGGAAGGGAGAGAGGGATGTCAGAGAGGAGAGAGAGGGGAGGGGAGAGAGGGATGTCAGATAGGAGAGAGAGAGGAGGGGAGAGAGGGATGTCAGAGAGGAGAGAGAGAGGAGGGGAGAGAGGGATGTCAGAGAGGAGAGAGAGAGGAGGGGATAGAGGGATGTCAATCACAAAAGTACCGCCAGAGCCTGAGTGTCCCTACTGACACATACAGCATACCACTACCACTGTCCTATTACCACTATCCTTCGACTCTCAGCACCAACTCAGCCCAGCACAGACCAGCACAGCCCAGCCCAGACGCAGACCAACCCAGACACAGACCAGCCCAGACACAGACCAGCCCAGACACAGACCAGCCCAGACACAGCCCGGCCCAGACACAGACCAGCCCAGACACAGCCCAGACACAGACCAGCCCAGACACAGACCAGCGCAGACCAGCGCAGACCAGCGCAGACCAGTACAGCTCAGTACAGCCCAGTCATCCCCCTCTCCCCGTCATCCCCCTCTCCCCATCATCCCCCTCATCCCCCTCTCCCCGTTAATCCCCGTCATCCCCATCTCCCCGTCACCCCCCTCTCCCCATCAGCCCACTCATCCCCCTCTCCCCATCATCCTCCTCATCCCACTCTCCCCATCATTCCCCTCTCCCCATCATCCCCCTCTCACCATCATCCCCTTCTCCCCCTTCCCGTCATCCCCTTCTCCCCCTCACCCCGACATCCCCCTCTCTCCCCGTCATCCCCCTCTCCCCATCATCCCCCTCTCCCCCTCATCCCCCTCTCCCCGTCATCCCCCTCTCCCCCTCATCCCCTTCTCCCCCTCTCCCCTCATCCCCCTCTACCCGTCATCCCCTTCTCCCCCTACCCCGTCATCCCCTTCTTCCCTTTCACCCCGACATCCCCCTCATCCCCCTCTCCCCATCATCCCCCTCTCCCCAACATCCCCTTCTCCCCGTCATCCCCCTCTCCCTGTCATCCCCCTCTCCCTGTCATCCCCCTCTCCACCTCTCCCCCTCATCCCCCCTCTCCCTGTCATCCCCCTCCCCCCCTCATCCCCCTCTCTCCATCATCCCTTTCTCACCCTCACAGCATCACAGCTTCATTCATTATTAATGCATTTATTTTTCACTGGCTGGGCAAGGCTAGCTGGGCCTTAGAGAAGTGGAGCAGATTGAGCAGAAGCAGGCAGCCATGGGTAAAGCAGAGCAGGTTTTAGAGCTACCATGACAGAAACACACACGCACGTGTGCACACACGCACACACACATACGAACACATGTGTGCACACACACAGGCAGCGTTAGGCAGGGGAATCTGTGTGTAATGGGACATGAAGGGCCCATGTTGTTCTGCAGGGCCCCTGTGGAGCCCCATACACAGCTCATCCACCTAGATGTTACAGCACGCATCAATTCATTAGCTAAGTATACAGATCATAGCCTCGCCACCACGCATGCACACACACACACACAAACACTGTTGTAGTTATTGTCCTCTTTCTTCCTTTACCCATTGATTCCCCTAGCTGTGTCTGTTCCTCTTGTCCACCAAGCCTTTGATGAGATCATATCGTTTTCATGTTCATCATCATTAAATTCTGCTTATGACTCTTTTATGCAGCGGTAGCTCCACATTGGTTCACACAGGTGGGTGTAAACCTGCCCTGTATGCGATTGGTATTTAGCCTGTCCAAGGTCTGTCACGAGCGCCTCTGATTTGCCATTATGTTACCCCTTGGCAGTGTTATCAGAAAGCACAGCATTGATTTTCACTGCGACGCAGACGATACACAACTTTACAATTCTGTGTCACCAGAGGATTTTAGTTCCACAGATAAATTATTTGACTGTATTAGTGATTTAAATACTTGGGTGGCTGACAACTTCCTCCAGCTAAATCAAGACAAGTCTGAGGTACATATTGTTGGAGCCAAAGCACAGAGAAAGAATCTGGCCGCACATTTTAATTCACAGGCAATATAGATAAAAAACATAGGTGTTATTTTAGATTCTGAACTAAATTTCGATTCACACATTAGGAATGTGACCAAAATAACTTTTTACCACCTGAGGAACATTGCCAAGAATGGCCTTATCGCTCACAGGCTGATACAGAGAGACTCATCCATGCTATTATTACAAGCAGGCTTGACTACTGTAATGCTCTCCTGTCTGTTATACCCAAGAAAGTCATTGGTCAACTGCAAAACATACAGAATGCTGCAGCACGGGTACTGACCAAGACCAGACGGAGAGCACACATTACACCGCTTTTAAGGTCTCTGCACTAGCTGCCTGTGAGTGTTTGAGTTAATTTTAAGATTGTTCTATTGGTTTTAAAATCAATCCATGATTGTCCACCCCAATACATGTCCCTCTAGTCCTCTGGCCTTTTAACTATCCCAAAGTTTAGGACCAAGAGGCATGGAGAGGCAGCCTTTAGTTAGTTATGCCCCCAGCCTCTGGAATAGCCTGCCAGAGAACCTGAGGTGGGCCGAAACTGTGGACATATTTAAAAGAGATCTTAAAACACATATTTTTAGCTTTGCTTTTCCTTAGGGTGCTTTTTACCGTCGTGGTCAAAAGTTTTGAGAATGACACAAATACTAATTTTCACAAAGTCTGCAGCCTCTGTTTTGATGATGGCAATTTGCATATACTCCAGAATGTCATGAAGAGTGATCAGATAAATTGCAATTAATTGCAAAGTTCCTCTTTGCCATGAAAATGAACTTAATCCCCCAAAAACATTTCCACTGCATTTCAGCCTTGCCACAAAAGGACCAGCTGCCATCATGTCAGTGATTCTCTCGTTAACACAGGTGAGAGTGTTGACGAAGACACAGCTGGAGATCACTCTGTCATGCTGATTGAGTTAGAATAACAGACTGGAAGCTTTAAAAGGAGGGTGGTGCTTGAAATCATTGTTCTTCCTCTGTTAACCATGGTTACCTGCAAGGAAACATGTGCCGTCATCATTGCTTTGCACAAAAAGGGCTTCACAGGCAAGGATATTGCTGCTAGTAAGATTGCACCTAAATCAACCATTTATCGGATCATCAAGAACTTCAAGGAGAGAGGTTCAATTGTTGTGAAGAAGGCGTCAGGGCGCCCAAGAAAGTCCAGCAAGTGCCAGGACCGTCTCCTAAAGATGATTCAGCTGCGGGATCGGGGCACCACCAGTGCAGAGCTTGCTCAGGAATGGCAGCAGGCAGGTGTGAGTGCATCTGCACGCACAGTGAGGCGAAGACTTTTGGAGGATGGCCTGGTGTCAAGAAGGGCAGCAAAGAAGCAACTTCTCTCTAGGAAAAACATCAGGGACAGACTGATATTCTGCAAAAGGTACAGGGATTGGACTGCTGAGGACTGGGGTAAAGTCATTTTCTCTGATGAATCCCCTTTCCGATTGTTTGGGGCATCCGGAAAACACCTTGTCCGAAGAAGACAAGGTGAGCGCTACCATCAGTCCTGTGTCATGCCAACAGTAAAGCATCCTGAGACCATTCATTTATGGGGTTGCTTCTCAGCCAAGGGAGTGGGCTCACTCACAATGTTGCCTAAGAACACAGCCATGAATAAAGAATGGTACCAACACATCCTCCGAGAGCAACTTCTCCCAACCATCCAAGAACAGTTTGGTGATGACCAATGCCTTTTCCAGCATGATGGAGCACCTTGCAAAAGTGATAACTGGCTCGGGGAACAAAACATCAACATTTTGGGTCCATGAACAGGAAACTCCCCAGACCTTAATCCCATTGAGAACTTGTGGACGATCCTCAAGGGGCGGGTGGACAAACAAAAACCCACGAATTCTGACAAACTCCAAGCATTGATTATGCAAGAATGTGTCACGGACAGAAGAGGACCCAAGAGCGCAAGTTCAAATTCAGAGTTCTTTATTGAAGGTTTCAGGCGGGAAGAGGAGTGCCAGGGGTGTCAGGGGTTCCAGGGGTGCTTGGGGCTCTGGGGTTTTACAGGGTCCTGTGGGTACCTGTGCTCCGGGGGTCACCAAATGTCCGGGGGGGGTGTCCAGTCCAAGTGCTTAGTGTGTGTGTTCCCCAGTGATGGAGCGGCGTATCGGGCTGAGGGTGGTGAAGCGTCTGGGCACGCTCATCTGGTGGTCGGAGACCTGGGGGAACACACACACAACAGCAATATGAATGGCAGGCAGAAGTACAGATCAGGGCTGGGCAAATATCGTGGTGAGAGACAGAAAGCAGAATCGAGTTACCGGAGGGGCTGAAGATCGGAGAGTAGTCGAGGTCCAGAAGGCAGGTCGGGATAGACGGGGCAGTAGAACAAGGAGGCAGTCAAGAAAGGATCGGTATCACAAACAGGAGTCAGAGCGCAGACAGGCAGGTTACTGGTCCGGGTTTGAAGACGATCTGACAGGGCTTGGCTGAAAAACAGGGCTTGATATACTGGGAGAGGTTAGTGGGGAAATGCAGTTCAGCTGGCAGAGTAATTAGAACAGAGTGAGGCAAGGTGAGGATGGTGAGTGGGAAATGCAGTGCAGCTGGCCAGGTAACAAGAGCAGAGCAGGGCGGAGCCAGGTGGAGCTCGTTAGGCAGAGTAGGGAGAGAGTGAGCAGAGTGGCAGAGAATTGAATGCAATTAATGTTGCTACCAGGGAGAGAGAGTGCTCATGACAGGACCCCCCCTCCAAGGGACGGCCCCAGAAGTCCCAAGAACAACATCATGCCGGGAGGGTGGAGGGGAGCAGGCGGCGGGTCAGAACTCCTCCGAGCGGTCCGAGTGAATCTCCTCATCCTCAGAAGGAGCTGGAGGGTCACGGTCGGGAGACAGGACAGGCACTGAGACAGGAGCAGGGTCAGGCACAGGACAGGAAGCAGGGCGGGCAGGACGGCTAGGAACCCCTCTTGGACGGCCCCTACGGATTGCAGGCTGATCAGGATGTAGTCGGTGGAAGTCAGTGATAAGGGTCCGGTCCACTATCCTCCTGGCCGGGATCCAGGTCCTCTCCTCTGGACCATATCCCTCCCAGTCAACGAGGTACTGGAGACCCCTACCCCTTCGCCTAGAGCGGAGCAGCCGCCGGACGGTGAAGACAGGACCGCCATCTACGAGGCGCGGAGGAGGTGGCGCCGGAGCTGCAGGGACCAGGGGACTTTCATGGACCGGCTTGACCTTGGAGACGTGGAAGGTGGGGTGGACCCGCATGGAAGCGGGCAACTGAAGTCGGACCGCCGTTGGACTGATGACTTTCTGCACAGGAAAAGGACCAATGAAGCGAGGGGCCAGCTTTCGTGATTCAACCCGCAGCGGCAGATCCCGGGCAGACAGCCAGACCTTCTGACCAACCCGGTAAGTAGGTGCTGGGGTCCTCCGTCGGTTGGCACCGACGGCGTAGCTGGTTCCAGACTTCAGGAGCACAGTGCGAGCCTGGGCCCAAGTGCGGCGGCAGCGGCGGGCATACGCAAGAGCAGACGGACAGGTGGCATCCGCCTCCTGGCTGGCAAACAGTGGAGGTTGATACCCGTAGACACACTGAAAGGGGGAGAGCCCGGTGGAGGAACTGGTGAGTGAATTATGGGCATATTCCACCCAGAGCAGGTGTTGAGCCCAGGCCCGGGGATTTTGGGAAGCCACACACCTCAGTGCCTTCTCCAGCTCCTGGTTCATGCGTTCAGTCTGGCCGTTTGACTGCGGGTGGAATCCAGACGATAGGCTGGCGGTGGCCCCAAGGAGATGACAGAACTCCTTCCAAAAGGTTGCTGAGAATTGCGGGCCCCGGTCTGACACTATATCCTGGGGTAGGCCATGGATACGAAACACATGTTCCAGGACCACCTGGGAGGTCTCTTTAGCAGAGGGTAGTTTGGGAAGGGGCACGAAGTGGGTCATCTTACTAAAGCGGTCAACAATGGTAAGGATGACTGTGTGTCCGTCAGAGGGCGGAAGGCCCGTAACAAAGTCCAGTGAAACGTGGGACCAGGGCCTCTTGGGTATGAGTAGGGGTTGCAGCAACCCAGCAGGAGGCTGGTTGGGGGTCTTGTTTCGGTTACAAGTGGGACAAGCTCGGATGAATTCTCGGACATCCCGTCTCATCCGCCGCCACCAGAACCGCTGGCGGACCAGATGAAGGGTGCGAGTGATGCCGGGATGACAGGCCAGACGGGATTCGTGCCCCCACTGAATCACAGGTGACCTGAGATTTGCTGGAACAAACAGACGGTTGGGGGCGCTGGTGCTTGGACCTGGCTGGTCCCGAAGAGCCTCCATGACCTGCTTCTCGATCTCCCAGGTGAGGGCCGCTACGACCAAGTGGCTGGGAAGAATGGGGGCTGTCATGGCGGTGGTCTCGTCCTTCTGAAACATCCGGGAAAGAGCATCAGGTTTGATGTTGCGAGATCCCGGGCGGTAGGAGAGCGTGAAATTGAAGCGCGTAAAGAACAGAGACCACCGCTGTTGACGGGAGTTCAGCCTCCTGGCTGTTTGGATATACTCCAGGTTCTTGTGGTCTGTCCACACTACGAATGGTTCCTTTGACCCCTCTAACCAGTGCCGCCATTCTTCAAGGGCGAGCTTGACAGCCAACAGCTCGCGGTTCCCAATGTCGTAGTTGCATTCGGCAGGGGTTAGCCGACGGGAGTAGAAGGCACAGGGGTGCATCTTGCCATCCTCAGCTGCTCTTTGAGAAAGCACTGCACCCACTCCCACGTCCGAAGCATCTACCTCCACCACAAACTGCCTTGCTGCATCTGGCATCTGGAGGATGGGAGCAGAAGTGAAACATGTCTTGAGGATATTGAAGGCCTTATCAGCAGCTGATGTCCATTGGTACGGTTGTTTAGTGCTGGTTAGCGCCGTGAGGGGTGCAGCCACTGTGCTATAGTTTCTGATGAATCTCCTATAAAAGTTGGCAAAGCCCAGGAACTGTTGCAACTTTTTCCGAGACTCAGGAACTGGCCAGGAAGTGACAGCCGACACCTTCGTGAGATCCATCTGAATGCTGCCCTCGGTCACCACATACCCCAGGAATGAAACGGTTTTGGCATGGAACTCGCACTTCTCTGCCTTCACGAAAAGAGAGTTCTCCAGCAGGCGGCGCAGGACCAACTGGACGTGGTGCGTGTGTTCTGACAGAGTCTTTGAGAATATTAAAATATCGTCAAGGTACACAAATACGAACGTATTTAGCATGTCCCTGAGGATATCATTCACTAGGGCTTGAAAAACTGCTGGGGCATTGGTGAGGCCGAAGGGCATGACGAGATATTCATAGTGGCCGGTTGGTGTGTTGAACGCTGTCTTCCATTCGTCTCCCTCCCTCATCCGCACCAGATGGTAGGCATTGCGAAGGTCCAGCTTTGTGAATACAGTGGCTCCCTGCAGCAGTTCGAAGGCAGACGAAAGTAAGGGCAGTGGGTAGCGATTCTTAACCGTGATGTCGTTCAGACCCCGGTAATCTATGCATGGACGAAGAGAACCGTCCTTCTTGCCGACAAAGAAGAATCCCGCTCCTGCGGGGGAAGATGACGGTCTAATTATCCCGGCGGCAAGAGAGTCATTAATGTAGTCCTCCATGGCCTTTCTTTCCGGGGCTGACAGTGAATACAGACGACCCTTGGGAGGTGCTGTGCCAGGCAGGAGATCAATCGCGCAGTCATAGGGTCTGTGTGGGGGTAGAGATGTCGCCTTGGATTTGTTGAACACCTCTTTCAGGCTGTGGTAACAGGCCGGAACATTGGATATGTCGGGGGTAGCGCTAGATCTCTCCCGGTGAACGGGCAGGGTGGCCCCCCTTAAACAGGTCTGGTGACAACTCCTTCCCCACTCACGGACTGTTCCTGTCTCCCAGTCGATGTGGGGGTTGTGCTGACGGAGCCACGGGTATCCAAGAATGAGTGGTTGGCCAGGTGAGTGTAGGAGGTGAAACTGGATGGACTCCTGGTGGTTTCCTGACAGCAGGATTGTCACAGGGGCGGAGATATGAGTGACAGTGCCAAGATGATGCCCATCCAGGGCTCGTGCAGGAATGGGTTGTGTCAGTTGATGATGGTTCACGCCCAGTTGCTGTGCAAGCTCAGGGTCCATGATGTTTGCTTCGGCTCCGGAATCCACAAGGGCGGCCAATGTATGAGTCTTGTCAGAAAGCTGAAGGCGGAGATGAAGCAGGGTCTTTCGGATGGAGGGAGACTGAAGGCTTGTTGAGCTCACCCGGATCTCCCCTACACCTGGTGAGCTGCGGCTTTTGCCGGACAAGTGGCGACACGGTGATTTTCGCCACCACAGTAGAGGCAAAGGTTGGAGCTTAGACGGCGCCGACGCTCCTCGGGAGTCAGAGAGGCACGGCCAATCTCCATGGGCTCAGGCTGATTGAGTTGGCTATGGGACTTGACAGGCAGGGGCTGGACAGAAGCGGTATCGACCCGAGTGCGGATGGCAGGTTGACTGAGACGGCCCTTCTCCCTCCTCCGGGTCTGTATACGGCGGTCAATGCGGACGGCAAGGTCAATGGCGGCATCAAGCGTTGAGGGCGGGTCATGGGAAACAAGCTCGTCTTTGATATAGTCCGCCAGGCTATGGAGGAAGGCTTGCACCAGTGCCTCTGGGTTAAACGAGCTTTGACTGGCCAGGGTACGAAAGTCAATGGAGAAGTCTGCCACTGTCCGATTGCCCTGACGGATGGTGAGCAGAGCTTGTGACGCTTCGGCTGTTGGCGAGCCTAGGTCAAAGACCTTTAACATCTCCTCCTCAAAGGCACTGAAGGAGGCACAGGCTGGGGTTTGCCGGTCGAATTCCGCCGTTCCCCACAACCGAGCTCGACCGGTGAGATGTGTGATGACATACCCCACCTTGGCTCCCTCTGTTGAGAAAGTCCTGGGCTGTAGTGCAAACTGGATTCGGCAGCTGCTCAAGAATGGTCTTACTTGCTTCTGGTTGCCATCAAAACGTTCCGGGTTCCCAATCTTTGGTTCAGGAGCGTGGGGATCTGGTGGCAGCACTGCCGGGCCTGCAGCATTGGGACCTCCAGCGGAGGGATGAAGGAGTGTCGGTGGTACAGGAACAGAAGGACCAGGGGGGGGTGCAGGTGGAGTAGCCGGGTTAGAGAGTAGTTGCAGGGCTTGGGCTAGCTGTTGTTGCTGCAGTTGGAACTGTTGTTGCTGCTGGTTGAATAGCTGGAGAAGGGAAGCGATGTCGCCAGCCATCCGATTTATGTCTCCCTCAGAGCGTTCCAGTCGCTGTAGGGCAGTCATCTCTGGCTCTTCTTCCATCGTGTTCAGGGAGTGCGCTGGGTCCATGATGGTCAGATCGTTCTGTCACGGACAGAAGAGGACCCAAGAGCGCAAGTTCAAATTCAGAGTTCTTTATTGAAGGTTTCAGGCGGGAAGAGGAGTGCCAGGGGTGTCAGGGGTTCCAGGGGTGCTTGGGGCTCTGGGGTTTTACAGGGTCCTGTGGGTACCTGTGCTCCGGGGGTCACCAAATGTCCGGGGGGGGTGTCCAGTCCAAGTGCTTAGTGTGTGTGTTCCCCAGTGATGGAGCGGCGTATCGGGCTGAGGGTGGTGAAGCGTCTGGGCACGCTCATCTGGTGGTCGGAGACCTGGGGGAACACACACACAACAGCAATATGAATGGCAGGCAGAAGTACAGATCAGGGCTGGGCAAATATCGTGGTGAGAGACAGAAAGCAGAATCGAGTTACCGGAGGGGCTGAAGATCGGAGAGTAGTCGAGGTCCAGAAGGCAGGTCGGGATAGACGGGGCAGTAGAACAAGGAGGCAGTCAAGAAAGGATCGGTATCACAAACAGGAGTCAGAGCGCAGACAGGCAGGTTACTGGTCCGGGTTTGAAGACGATCTGACAGGGCTTGGCTGAAAAACAGGGCTTGATATACTGGGAGAGGTTAGTGGGGAAATGCAGTTCAGCTGGCAGAGTAATTAGAACAGAGTGAGGCAAGGTGAGGATGGTGAGTGGGAAATGCAGTGCAGCTGGCCAGGTAACAAGAGCAGAGCAGGGCGGAGCCAGGTGGAGCTCGTTAGGCAGAGTAGGGAGAGAGTGAGCAGAGTGGCAGAGAATTGAATGCAATTAATGTTGCTACCAGGGAGAGAGAGTGCTCATGACAGAATGGGCTACCATCAGTCAGGATGTGGCCCAGAAGTTAATTGACAGCATGCCAGGGCGGATTGCAGAGGTCTTGAAAAAGAAGGGTCAACACTGCAAATATTGACTCTGCATAAACTTAATGTAATTGTCAATAAAAGCCTTTGACACTTATGGAATGCTTGTAATTATACTTCAGTATACCATAGTAACATCTGACAAAAATATATCATAACACTGACGCAGCGAACTTTGTGAAGACCAATACTTGTGTAATTCTCAAAACGTTAGATCACGACTGTTCAGTTTGTGTCATTCTTTAGTTTTTTAAATCTTATGTTTGTTGTGTAGTAAGTATTTCAGCTTTTATTTCATTGTTTTTTATTTGTTTTTTCCTGTGAAGCACATTGTGTTGCATTCCATGTCTGAAGTGTGCTGTATAAATAAAGCTTGATTTGATTTGATTTGATTTGGGTTGTCATTCAGATGCAGGGTCACGGTCGGGTCTGATTAGAAAAGCAGCAGCAGCTCTAAACAGAAAGAAAGTGGCTCTGTGTGACCTGTTGTTGGCACGTACACATTTATGAGCTAAATATACAGAGCACGGCCTCGCCACACACACAAACACACAAACACAAACACACACACACACTGCACATGCAGCTCTGTAGCTTTGTATCCCAAGTCATGTCTGTGTTGAGGCTGAGTCAGGGTCATTTGTATGCAGGTGCACCGTGCTCTCATTTAGCTGGGGTTTATTTCTCTGTGTCCATTTGAAAGAGAGAGAGCGCCTCATTCCAATGCTACAGGGAGCTGATCAGACATCAACATTGATAAGCAAAGTGGCCCTCAGCAATCCCCCCATACACGCTCTCTCTCTGTTTCTCTCTCCCATTATGTTTTCTCTCCCTCTAGTCTTTCGCTCGCTCTCTCTACTCTCTCTTTCTCTCCCCTTTTTCTCTCTGTCTTCTATCTTTAATTCCTCCCTTGTTTTTTACACTTGCAGCTATGATCCTCTTGTATGAATATGTAATGTTATCCTCTAATATGAATAGTTATGTACAAGCACCTGTACTGCTCACATTCACCTGGGAGCAAAGTGTGTGCTTGGTTACACTACCTTTCCAACTACTTCGAGCTATATAATGTGAATCAATATATTCAATATATTCTTCTTACACACTTACTCATTGTGTGGTTCCATTTCTCTGCGTCACTCCTTCCTCCTCTATCGTACCCACAAGGTAAATATGATCAGGGCTTTGCCGTGGCTAAAGTTAGAAAATATACTGTACATAACCCCCCTTCCCTCCCTCCTCCCTTTTGGTTTTTTCCCTTCTCCCTTTCTCCCTCCTTTTAACTTAAGGAATTGCTTCCTTCCCATAATCCTTTATCTCTGCCATTTTTCATAAAGATTTCTGGAAACAATTGCATGAGGGATGGGTGAAATTTAATCAGCAGGCTTTAAACGTAATTACTACCCGCCATGGAGGAGTGGAGAGACGGTGTCGGGCGTGGTGGCGGCCAGTGGCAGGAGAGAGAAGGGTTGTGGCCGAATGACGCCCCCACGCCGTCTGCAGTCCCAATGGCCTACACTCTCTGTGTGTGTGTGTGTGTGTGTGTGTGTGTGTGTGTGTGTGTGTGCGTGTATGTGTGTGTGTGTGTGTGTGTGTGTACAGTATGTGTGTGCCTTTGTTACACAAAACAATATTGCTGGCTGGCTGCTGCAGACGCCAAGGACAATCAGGTCATGAGGAAAAGACACACACAAGCAAACACATAAACACAAAAACAAACAACAATGTTTTTAACCAACCAGGCCTAGCTTTACCACCCCTGGCTTTACCAGCCCTGTACTACAGATGTAGGATCTTCATTTGATCACTCTTTTGTTGCTGAGAATTTTTCTGCAAAGCAGGAAATGCAAACTTGTAGTGTATTTTAGTTTTTAAAAGGCTTCTAAAGTTTGCAATTTTCATTTTGAAATTGTATCAACTTCTACAAAAATATAAACCTCTACAAAGATGTCCATTAATTATAATCCACATAATAATTCACATTTCCTATTGCTGCAGGATTCTTTTCCTGCTGTAGCAAACTGTTTCAAATTAAGAGAGACTTTACCACCACTTTACCACCATTCTTCCTCCACTACCACTACCAAGACAGCATCTTTCATACTAAGACTATTGTGATCCCTTTTGAAATATGTGTAATTACTCTAAATCTGTTGAATATATAGATTTATTGATGTAATGGATTAAACATATATACTGAAAGAAGAGTGTTTAGGTATGGACAGTTGGACTTCATTTGTCCTTTTCCCCCATTTTATATCGACATTTTCCCACAGTGGATACCAGCAGAAATTGCCCATGCACTCTGCTCTGAAGTGAAGACAAGCACATTTTTCGTTTCCTTTCTAATTTTTCATCCTTTTTCATTTTTCATCTGTTGATACTTTTTTTATCAACATCAACCTTGCGGGCGGATCTAAAGGAGATTTATTTCTATGTGGCTGCAGTCTTTTATTTATTGCGAATGTAATTTGTTTTCAAGTGCTGTTATGGGGTCGAGCTCTTGTTTTCCACCCTTGACTGTCCTCCTCTCCAGGACAAAAATGACTCATTGTGAACCAGGGAACCGACCTTGAGCTGTTTAAATGGAAAGAAAGAAAACACAATAGATGCTGTTAGCATTTAGGAGAGGCTGATTCGCAAAGGACACCTTATTCCCTATATAGTGCACTTCTTTAGACCAGAGCCCTATAGGGCTCAGGATGGGCCCTGATCAAAAATAGTGCACTATATAGGGAATAAGGGTTGTGGGTTCGATAAAATAATGTATGCTCTGGATAAGAGCGTCTGCTAAATGACGTAAATGTAAATGTAAATGAATAAGGTACCATTTGAGAGGCAGACAGGTTTTTTTTTTAAGGCACTATATTCTAGTCCACCATCCCTCCCCATAATAAAATGTAATATAAGTGTATTATGATGATCACATGATTGTCACATGACAATCTTCTTGGCGTGGTCGTTCAGGCGTGAATGTCAGCGGAGGCGTTGGGTTAAAAAGTTGTGTTTCCATGTCATTTCCTCTCCGCTTACGACAACCCCAATGTGCAGTAACGCACCACTGCATATCCAGAAAAACACCTCTCTCTCTCTCTCTCTCTCTCTCTCTCTCTCTTTCTCTCTCTCTCTCTCTCTCTCTCTCTCTCTCTCCTCCCCTCCCTCTCTCATCCTCTCTCCCCCTCCTCCCCCCTCTCTTCAGTGAACCTCTCATGAAGTGTTTTATGTATTAGAGTTAATGCAGTTGATCTTTTCAGGTCACTAGTTAATTACGTAAAACCACAATTTCGTGTGAATGGTTCCCTGGCTGTATTTCACTCTGTCCCAGTGTTAACCACCTTAAAATAGCATTAAAATAGCACCGCCATTCCTATAGGAGATTTATGTGAGGTCCTCTTCCCCCTGACCTTGTGTTAAGCTGTGGTATAAATGGGGTGATATAGGGCTAAATTAACTACCTAGTTACCAAGTGGTCTGTTTCATCTGTCTCCTTCTTTAGGTGATTAGAGTGTTTATTACCCAGATATAAAACATTATGTTACTCTGATTTACAGCTGTGGAAAAAATTAAGAGACCACTGCAGATTGTTCTTAAATCAGCATCTCTACATGTATGACAGCCATTCCATTCCAGTGTCTGTTGAATTCCAACACAGGCACACCTCATTCTACTGAATTAGGTACTGATTAGGTGATCACATGAACCAAATCTTATTTAATGAGGAAAAGTATAAAAAACACTACTGTGGTCATCACTATCATCTTGCAATAGGACCAGCTGGATGGCAAAAACAGTGCTAATAGTACCTCAAAAGTAATATTAATCAAAAAATAACTATTGACCATGCCAAAAGAGTTGAAAAGGAAAGTTTTGAGTGAGGAAAAGAAGGGTTCAATTCTGGCTTTACTGGCAGAGGGATACAGTGAGCGTCAGGTTGCTTCCATCCTTAAAATTTCAAAGACGGTGATTCATAAGAACAAGGTCAAGCAGCAGACATTGGAGACAACAAAGCTACAGACCGGCTGAGGGCGAAAATGACTCTCTACTGACCGGGATGACCGCCAACTCATTCAAATGTCACTCAACAACCGTAGGATGACATCAAGTGACCTACAAAAAGAATGGAAAACGGAAGCTGGAGTGAAGTGCACGGTGAGGACGGTTCGAAACAGGCTCCTAGGGGCAGGGCTGAAGTCGTGCAAAGCTAGAAAAAAGCCCTTCATCAATGAGAAGCAAAGAAGAGCCAGGCTGAGGTTTGCAAAAGACCATAAGGATTGGACCGTAGAGGACTGGAGTAAGGTCATCTTCTCTGATGAGTCCAATTTTCAGCTTTGCCCAACACCTGGTCGTCTAATGGTTAGACGGAGACCTGGAGAGGCCTACAAGCCACAGTGTCTCGCACCCACTGTGAAATTTGGTGGAGGATCGGTGATGATCTGGGGGTGCTTCAGCAAGGCTGGAATCGGGCAGATTTGTCTTTGTGAAGAACGCATGAATCAAGCCACGTACAAGGTTGTCCTGGAAGAAAACTTGCTTCCTTTTGCTCTGACATTGTTCCCCAACTCTGAGGATTGGTTTTTCCAGCAGGACAATGCGCCATGCCACACAGCCAGGTCAATCAAGGTGTGGATGGAGGACCACCAGATCAAGACCCTGTCATGGCCAGCCCAATCTCCAGACCTGAACCCCATTGATAACTTCTGGAATGTGATCAAGAGGAAGATGGATGGTCACAAGCCATCAAACAAAGCCGAGCTGCTTGAAGTTTTGCGCCAGGAGTGGCATAAAGTCACCCAACATCAATGTGAAAGACTGGTGGAGAGCATGCCAAGACGCATGAAAGCTGTGATTGAAAATCAGGGTAATTCCACCAAATATTGATTTTTGAACTCTTCCTAAGTTAAAACATTGCTATTGTGTTGTTTAAAAATGAACTTGAACTTATTTTCTTTGCATTATTCGAGGTCTGACAACACTGCATCTTTTTTGTTAGTTTGACCAGTTGTCATTTTCTGCAAATAAATGCTCTAAATTACAATATTTGGGGGGGGGGGGGGGGGGATTTGGGAGAAATGTTGTCAGTAGTTTATAGAATAAAACAAAAATGTTATTTTTACCCAAACACATACCTATAAATAGTAAAACCAGAGAAACTGATAATTTTGCAGTGGTCTCTTAATTTTTTCCGCAGCTGTATATCATTGTGTCTGGATACATAGATATATAAATTGTTATTTTGTTTTTTTATTATTAAAAATGTCATTACAACACATACAGTGAGGAAAAAAATTATTTGATCCCCTGCTTATTTTGTACGTTTGCCCACTGACAAAGACATGATCAGTCTATAATTTTAATGGTAGGTTTATTTGAACAGTGAGAGACAGAATAACAACAACAAAATCCAGAAAAATGCATGACAAAAATGTTATAAATTGATTTGCATTTTAATGAGGGAAATAAGTATTTGACCCCTCTGCAAAACATGACTTAGTACTTGGTGGCAAAACCCTTGTTGGCAATCACAGAGGTCAGACATTTCTTGTAGTTGGCCACCAGGTTTGCACACATCTCAGGAGGGATTTTGTCCCACTCCTCTTTGCAGATCTTCTCCAAGTCATTAAGGTTTCGAAGCTGACAATTGGCAACTCGAACCTTCAGCTCCCTCCACAGATTTTCTATGGGATTAAGGTCTGGAGACTGGCTAGGCCACTCCAGGACCTTAATGTGCTTCTTCTTGAGCCACTCCTTTGTTGCCTTGGCCGTGTGTTTTGGGTCATTGTCATGCTGGAATACCCATCCACAACCCATTTTCAATGCCCTGGCTGAGGGAAGGAGGTTCTCACCCAAGATTTGACGGTACATGGCCCCGTCCATCATCCTTTTGATGCAGTGAAGTTGTCCTGTCCCCTTAGCAGAAAAACACCCCCAAAGCATAATGCTCCCACCTCCATGTTTGACGGTGGGGATGGTGTTCTTGGGGTCATAGGCAGCATTCCTTGTCCTCCAAACACGGCGAGTTGAGTTGATGGCAAAGAGCTTGATTTTGATCTCATCTGACCACAACACTTTCACCCAGTTCTCCTCTGAATCATTCAGATGTTCATTGGCAAACTTCAGATGGGCCTGTATATGTGCTTTCTTGAGCAGGGGGACCTTGCGGGTACTGCAGGATTTCAGTCCTTCACGGCGTAGTGTGTTACCAATTGTTTTCTTGGTGACTATGGTCCTAGCTGCCTTGAGATCATTGACAAGATCCTCCCGTGTAGTTCTGGGCTGATTCCTCACCGTTCTCATGATCATTGCAACTCCACGAGGTGAGATCTTGCATGGAGCCCCAGGCCGAGGGAGATTGACAGTTATTTTGTGTTTCTTCCATTTGCGAAAAATAGCACCAACTGTTGTCACCTTCTCACCAAGCTGCTTGGCGATGGTCTTGTAGCCCATTCCAGCCTTGTGTAGGTCTACAATCTTGTCCCTGACATCCTTGGAGAGCTTTTTGGTCTTGGCCATGGTGGAGAGTTTGGAATCTGATTGATTGCTTCTGTGGACAGGTGTCTTTTTATACAGGTAACAAACTGAGATTAGGAATACTCCCTTTAAGAGTGTGCTCCTAATCTCAGCTCATTACCTGTATAAAAGACACCTGGGAGCCAGAAATCTTTCTTATTGAGAGGGGGTCAAATACTTATTTCCCTCATTAAAATGCAAATCAATTTATAACATTTTTGACATGTGTTTTTCAGGATTTTTTTGATGTTATTCTGTTCCTCACTGTTCAAATAAACCTACCATTAAAATTATAGACCAATCATGTCTTTGTCAGTGGGCAAACGTACAAAATCAGCAGGGGATCAAATTCTTTTTTCCCTCACTGTACAACATATCACACCAACAACATTGTTCTCGCTCCTCCTATTTTGACTCAGTCACATTTCTATACTTTCCTTTTCTTTGCATATCACAATTTCATCCTAACTATGAATGTAAATGCAAACGTTGCATACACAGTATGGGAGGGCTGCAACGAAATTTCAAGAAAAATAAATAAATAGGGAATTAATATTATGAAATGGTAAAGTTAGAATCATGATAGAATTGCTATCAATTTCTCATTATGTACATTATTTGTATAAATGTACATATTATTGATTGGTATATTGATTTTGTATCATTTTTTAAAAATCAATACCCATGATTAGTATTAATTACATATTATAAATAACATTTTCTCCCTTTTTCGTTCACTCCAAGACAACTTTAAACTTGGCTAAATATTCCTTTAGCTTTCCATTTCCATTTGCAATATTAGTCAGTGTTCATTGACAGTTTAAGCCATTCTGCAAATGAGGGTGACTGCTCCTCTTTCCAATGCCTTAAAATTGCCCTTTTAGCAATGAGAGTTAGTGACCTGAGCATGGAAGCATTTGGTGTATTTTCTGGGAGGTTAATTCCCAGCAATATAAAGGCTGCATTTGTATGTAGTCCATTTTCTATTGCTCCTTGAAATAGAGAGAATATTATTTTCCAATATGCTTCCAACTTAGGACACTTGACCAACATATGAACAAGCCCAGCATCATCTGATTTACATCTCCAACATTTCCTATCGGCTGTCATTTTTGCCTTGTACATTTTAGAGGGAATCCAGTAAGTTCTATTAATTATATTAAATATTTGTGTTTTAGACTCTCTGCATGTTTTAAAGCAATTTTTCCA